>NC_056729.1:725116915-725481915 GCF_019279795.1 Protopterus annectens
TGACTCACCCTGGGAAAGGACACCTCACGTATGACAACCGCTGGGGTGTCTGTCAAACAGTTGTGACTGTGTCACTGCTAGGCCAGTTAATGGGATATTGTCCATATCCATATGTTACCTGTGAACATGAGTATGATACCTGTTTGTCTCGTAAATATAAAAGAACTATATAGGGCATGTGCATAGTAAAGTACTGTTGCAGACATGTATTGAACTGCATGTGATATATTGAATTAATAACATTCAACTGTACAGTGTTCTGCTGGACAATAAGCACATTTGTGACTGATATCTGTAGTCACATACACATATACTTGTGTTATGTCAGCCAAACCATTGGTAAGTCTGCGAGCAATGACAATGTAACATATTAGCCTACTTATGACTGTTGGACATCTTCCAGGTTATCACAGTGATGTCAAAGCCTAATGTACAATCAACGTTTTAATGTATGGTGCAGCTATATTAATACAGTATCAATACTGATATCCCTTTTATCACCCATTTATGTGTGCCATTGTCCAAATGTCCTGCTATAACAGGCTGAGAAGTATGATTGGCAAGACTGTAGATACAGTGTGCCATACTAACGTAGAACAGAAATGTATACCAGGTATCCCCTGAGCACATGTATGTATGTGTATGTTCAGCTGGAAGGCACAAAACTAATGATGTCTTTCAAGCAGTCAGGTAAATAAGTTGTGCATGTTGTATATGTGTGTAATATCAGTGTCAGTGCATACAGCAGACATAAATGTGTACAGCTACTGGTTGTTGCATTGCCCTGACGCTGATATGGATACTAGAGTAGGCATGATTATCAGGTAGTAATTGGAGAAGTGTCCAACTGTGTTATGACCCTCTGTCCATGCCTACCACTAACAGCTATTATTAACACCTATATACAGTGACTATAAAAAGCGTACACACCCCTGTTGGAATGCCAGGTTTGTGTACTGTATGACAATGAGACCGCAGAATATCTTTTCAAAATGTTTCTCATCTTGAATGTGACCCATAATCTGTACAATTTTATTGAAAAACAAACAAAGCTGTTTCAAGGAAGGTGAGCAACTATTGCCAAGTGAAGATTTGCCATGATGTTAGAGTCCAAACCAGGATGAATGAATGCTGTAACAATCTCAAGAGGTGCTTACACAACATATCCATTTATGGGTGTGCACACTCATTCAGCTGGCTTATTGCACTGATTCTTATTTCCATATCTTTTCACATACCAGATTGTTATGTTTTCTATTGTATTGTAAGGGCTATAAGTCACATTAAAGGTGGGAATTGTTTTGAAATGAGTTATTGTGGTGTCATGTTACAACTGAAAAAATACCAGGCATTGTAACAGGGGTGTGCACACTTTATATCCAGTGTAGCTATAGGGACTCAGCAGTACCTGATCTGTAAAACCAGCCTCTACCAAGGTAGAATAATCCCCCTTGGTGGACAGCAGCAATACACAAACCACATAACAGGTTGCTATATTGGCCGTACAGGGACACATAAGTGCAGGAAACAATTTGGAAGCAAACCCACCTCTATCTAAGCAAGCATGTAAGTTCACAGGTGACTTTCTGTAAGGCTGACTATTACTACAAATCACGCATATCCACACCACCAAGGACAATTGCAACAGTGTCTCCACATACTTTGTCAGTCTCAGAGGTAACAACACAATTCACCCTGTACTGGGGGTAAAGCACACCTCATACACACATGCCATGGATATAGGCAACCTGCATCAAACAGGTTAGGTAGGAATATTGCCAACCTGTCCACCCCATTAGTACAGGGGATGTGCACATCAACCACACTCCTCCCCTCATCAATGGTAAGCATGTACATATTGCCTACTGATGGCAACAACAGCAAGTCTCCATGGGGCATAATAACATCAATGTCTGCCTCCTACATGAACTCAGGCATGTGCTCACAGCTCCATCACACACTACAGTCAAACACAGACTTGTCACCATCCACACACCATCCACATGGAAGATGGCCACTGTCATCCCTCTACACAGAAATTAATGGAGAATAGAGGATTATGCAATTAAGTGTCCAACACTGGGGGACATAAGATAGCTCAGGGCCAGGAGTGTAGTGCAAGCTGCTATAGCCATGATAGATTAGAGGGTTATGGTGTAGTTTGGATTATTTGCAAGTAATACCCACTGTTGATGTGCAATTTGACAACCGTTTGAGGTCCCGTGATCTTTTTTCCTGTTTACGTTTTCCAGGTACCATGCAGAGGGCTAACCTCCCGGCATTCACTGTCAGTGAAAATTACATAATTACCCAATTTGTGATAGAACATTATGGGCTATTATTTGGCTGGAGAGCACAAGATGTACAAGAGTGGACTGCCCTGTGGAGCGATCTGGTCTACAGGGTAAATGACGACAGCCTGCACAGCCGAACTTATGAGCAGATGAGGCATTGGGCCAGCGACCTCATCTCCCATGCCTGTCAATGGGCTGCTACTGTAGCAAGGGACCAGCTAGCCACAGGTGGGGGCCCAGCCATCCAGCCCCCACTGACACCCACCGAGGAGCTCCTCGCCAGCCTTGGGGCACCCGCCCAACCCACAACCCATGAAGCTAAAGAAAACATTGTGGAGGTGGGTTGCACCCACAAACTGGACAATGAGCGTGCAGGTAAGGCCCCAGTGCACATTACTAGAACATTGTTGCTTATCCATTTCTATCTGTATAATATCTACATGCATATGTCAGATGAGATAGTAGGTCTTGCTGGTGTTTAGTAATGCACAGAAGTGTACATCTATGGTGATGGCCAGCATATTTTGTAGTATTGGGGGTTGCACTGTTCATCTGCTGAAATGCTGCTTCCACCCTGTACCAATGCCACATGAGTGGCTACTGACATCACCTTTCTCCCACAACTATTTAGGTCAGTCTGCTATACAACTGGGACAGCAGCCTGTAGCTGGAGACTATGGAATTGCTTTGTTCAGGTTTGCCATACACCAGCCATGTTAAGGCCATGCTATTTGATATGCACACATTTAGCACACCTACCCATAATGCATGTGTACATGTTCAGTTTTGTTGGTGTTAACTGCACTGCATCACAGTGGTCACCATGGTGTTATATCTGAAGAGTATGTAAGATTCCTGCAGTATACCTCACAACCTGTCACTGCAAGATGTGTGGACAGAGACAAACAAAATGGGGGACAAATGGGCTACAGTAGGGGCATGTATGAAACATTAGCCTTATACAATAGATATAACAGTGTACATACACCTATTAAGATGGCAACTGTTCCTGATATATACAACGACCGACCACAATGATACATTCCATACCTTTTTCAACCTGTAATGTGATCCTAACATGAACAATTAAAGTGTAAAATAGAATTATATGTTAGGGCAACAAATATGGGGTATACAAACCTTACAAAACACTAGATGCATATGTGTGCACACACTCAAAATAACATATTGTGGAGGCAGCTTGTGATGTACTGACAGCATTCACTCTACTTGAGTACACACCTGCCATCAAGTACAGGGCCTCAATCTCACACCAAGTAATGGTCTGCTATCCAAGAAGTATGTTCATGACATTTCCTCAGTTGCCTGCAACAGAAGCAGCCATGACTTGCACACACTTACAAAGCATCAAAGGGATCCCATATCTGAAATGTAGCAGTCAAGAGTAGGGAAAAAAAAAACATTACCTCACCATTGCATATACCATGGAAAACAGTACAGACAATGATGTAGAGTTGTATTAAATATGGGACAACAGTGATGTGAAAAAAAACAGATGTCCGTCCAAAACAGATGACAAAAATGTGTAAATAACTGGTCAGGGAGGCTGCCAGGAGACATGCAGCAACACTGAGGGAGTTGCAGGAATGTCTAGCAAGTACTGCCTCTGTAGTACCTGTGGCAACAATCGCCTGGATTCTGCAAAAGTATGGCCTATAGGGTAGGGTAAGTAGACGGAAGATTTTCCCCACAAGAAACACCATCCAGGGCTGTGTACAGGTAGCAAACGCATAACATAAAGTCTACCAAAGGCATGTGTTGCAATGTGTAATGGTGTCATGAGACCAAGGTTTAAACCTACAGACAGTATTCATAAAGTTATGTGTGGTGCACAAGCAACACCTTACTTCACCTCAGGGCTACCATCCCCAACTTGCAGCTTGCTGGTGCCAGTGTACTCCTTTAGGGTTGCTATTCATTAGCTGGAACTAGGCTTGTAGACATGGTGGAGGGAATTTGGAACACTGCAAAATAATACTCACATGTGGCCTACAGTTGTCAAGCATCTGCAATATGTCTGAGGATGGGGAGGGGTTTCAGATTCAAACACAACAGTGAACTGAAGCATACATCCAAAGCTAGCTAAAAATGGCTGTATCTGAACACATTCAAGGTTATGAATTGGGCGAGACATAACCCAGACTCAACAGCAATAGTAAAGCCCCTGTGTGACCTCCAAGGGCTGCGCACATGAGTTGGCCTTGCAATCTGGCAGAGTGGGTGGACCTTTGTAGGGAAGACAGACCAAATAATGCCAAGTCAAGATGTACCTTGCTAGTATACCCCTTCCCAGGAATAGTGACTGCTGTAGTTCACTTAACAGGTGCTTCAACAAACCACTGGTTTAAGGGTGTTCACACTTATGCAACCCCCATATTGTACACATCTCATTCAGTATCACCATGACTAACACATTTATTTGATGCTTAATTGGATTGCACAGGTCATATGTCACATATTAGGTGTGTGTAATGTCTTCAAATGCAGTACTGTGGCCCCATTTCATATCGTAGAAGAGGCTGGCATGTCAAAAGGGGTGTGTACTCTCCTCATATTCACATTAAGCTTTGAAGGTCATTGGTGTAACAGGATTTTATTGCACATACATGCACTGCTGAAGATGAGATCTGAAAATCAAATGTCAGTTATTAATTAGTGACATCAGTCCTCATATCATCCCAGTTATGTGTCAGACAAACACTGAGCTAATCGAAGGAAGGACACTCAGCAAACTCAGAGCTATAATATATAACATTAAGTATCCTGTTTTTTGTTTATTTTGTTCTTTATTTCTTTGTTATTTATAGCACTTTGTGTACTGTGTATTTTTCTAGCTAGTTTCACTGTGTGTGAGGTATCAACTGGAAATTGTCCACTTTTATTAAGCATCTGTTGGGTTGTTTGTTTCTGATAACTTGTTGCAGTTAAACTCTTTTTTCTAGAGGCTCCTTTAGCTGTTTAAAACTTTCATTTAAAGGCTCATTGCTGCTTTTCAGCTGTGAGAACCATTTCTGTAGTTTGTTTCTAAGTAATGGGGATATTTGTAGCATTTCCATATTCAGGCTTGTATTTAGGCCTAGTGTTTGTAGAGGCTGTGTGTCTGAGCACATATTCAGGGACATCTTGGCTTAGCCAAAGCCATCAGGCATTTCAATGAGAGAGAATTGTTTGAGGTAATTGGCTGACTGAGGTCACCTGGACTACAGCTTAGAGTAAGCACCTCATTGGTTCTTTTGAGATTTCTTTCTTAAAAGCTGTCTCAGGTTTCAACTTTCTGTTACCTAAGAAGCTCAGTTGTGAGTGTTCTGCCATTTTACACTGAGCTAATCGAAGGAAGGACACTCAGCAAACTCGAAGCTATAATATATAACATTAAGTATCCTGTTTTTTGTTTATTTTGTTCTTTATTTCTTTGTTATTTACAGCACTTTGTGTATTGTGTATTTTTCTAGATAGTTTCACTGTGTGTGAGGTATTAACTGGAAATTGTCCACTTTTATTAAGCATCTGTTGGGTTGTTTGTTTTTGATAACTTGCAGTTAAACTCTTTTTTTCTAGAGGCTCCTTTAGCTGTTTAAAACTTTCATTTAAAGGCTCACTGCTGCTTTTCAGCTGTGAGAAACATTTCTGCAGTTTGTTTCCCACCGTCCCTCCCTGTTGGTATAGTGTTTTTATAGTTGGTGGCTTTGCAGTTGCCCGCCCCTAGTGTAAATTTGATCTAGGACCCTCCTCCCAGTCTAGTGTCATTACCTCATTCTACCCAATACAGGGAGAACATTTGAGAAGGCCAATCAGCTTAGTTTCTGCTACTCCTTTCTCTCTTTCTACTAAAAAAAAAAAAAAAAAAACTTTTTCTAAGCTTGTTTCCTGCCTTTCCTGTGGGTAGTCTAGCCAGGATATAGATTTGCTGTGTCCAGGACTATTTGCAGGCTTCTAGGGCCCAAGCCTTTCTGTGTTGAAAGGAAGCCTTCTAGCTTAATTTTGTTTCTTAGAACTAGACAGTTTTTTGTTTCAGCACTTGTTCAGAACTTATTGTAAGCACTAAATACGCTACAAATTACTACAGCACTCAACGTTCCTCACTGTTTAGAGGAAAACAGTTTCTAGTACTTAACAAATAAGCACCTATCCAGGCATGTCTAAGGGTCAGCCCCTGGTGTTTTCTCCTGTCTACCTGATGAATCTGGGCATCTTGGGGCAATGCAGTAATTGCCTCATGTACACAGGCAACCCTCTCCTCCTACCACCCAACACTACAACCTGTGAGAGATGCACTTATATAGCCAAACTGGATGCAAAGCTCTCTTCACCCAAGACTGGACTAGACAGTCAAGAGGAGAAGGTAAACACTTGCACCATATCACACTCAGCAGATAGTCCCTCAAAACCTACACCACCAAAACACACACATAGAAACACAAAACACACACCTACATTCACGGAGGCTCTCAGTAAAAACTGCCCAAGCAACAGGGACCTCCAAAGCAGAAACACAAGCAACCTCCACCCCCCCAACACAACCCAAATGACACATAGCCCACAAAATCAGTGTGCCACTCAACCACAGCCCATAAGGCATAACAACGTATCCAACACTCTAGTCATAGATGACTCTATAGTCAGGCACACTGATGTTCCACTCACCAGGCTAAACAAGGAGAAAGTTACTGTCAGCTGCCTGTCGGGTGCCAGGATCCACCACATAACACATGCACTCAGGTCACTCCACAACAAGTACAAATATGACTCTGTCATTGTCCATGTTGGTGTGAATGACCTGAGATGTACCTCCTTGGACTACACAAAAAGGGACATGGAGGAGCTGTCCAATCTTGTAGCCCAGGCAGGTATGACCCTAGCCCTGAGTAGCATCCTGCCATCACCCAGAATGATACCACAGTACAAGGACAAAATTATTGACTTTAACAATTGGCTAAGCTTCTGGTGTCATTCTAAGGGGATCCAGTATCTGTCTGCCTGGGATGACATAATCAACAAGCCACTATGCTTTGCCAGAGATGGCCTGCACCTGTCGCTCCTGGGATTCTGGATACTGGCTAAGGCTCTAGCCACCCCTATAATGCCTTTTTTAGGCAAGGTTCAAATGACAAATTCACCACCCTAACAGGTACAGGCAAGAAGAATCTGAGGGTATTGCTACTCAATGCTAGAAGTCTAAACCTCAAAATGCACTCTCTCGAGGCACTCCTTAAAATGGAGAACATCAACATCTGTGCAGTGACAGAGACCTGGTTCAAGGCTCCAGAGAGTACCCCTGCATTACCATGCTATAATTCATACCACACCTTTCGGCCACCTAACCTGGACCGAAACACTAAAGGCGGAGGCGTGTCCATATTCATTAAGGATATCCACACCTCCAGGCTAGTTGCTCAGCATAATGCATCCGAGATTATCCAAGTGCAACTAACTCTGGGCAAGACCGCAATCCAAATTGTAGCTTGCTACAGATCCCCCACCATGCCCCAGGACTCCCACTCCTCATTTCTTAATACACTGGAAAATATTAGGGTACAACCTAACACCCTAATAATGGGCGATTTCAACTACCCTACCATTAACTGGGAAAATTACTCGTGTACCAACTCTTGTGCTTAACGTTTTCTAGAATTCATAAATTCCAATGCCATGGATCAACTTATCCACATTCCCACCAGGGGCAGCAATATCCTAGACCTGGTTATTACCAACATGGGCAACCGGTGCTCCACACCAGAGATCAGTTCCTCATTGGTCAGATCCGACCATAAGCTAATCACCCTAGACATCCACATCCCTCCCCCACCCCCCCATTAGGGAAACCACAGTAAAAAATTTCTCCAAAGCCAACTTCACACTTCTTAAGACAGAAGTGTCAAACTTCACGACACCCATGCTGATGGACAATAGAGGTATGACTGCTGAATCCTACACAAATGCACTTTATAAGCACTTACATGAGTGCATGGATCGTGCAATCCCTATCAGAACCAAGATGCTATCCTCCAAAAAAAGGAAGCCAATCTGGTGGTCCCCTGCCATAAACAAACTCTACAACAGAAGAAAGAAACTGTTGCAAAAAAGAATAAAATCCCATGATTGGAGAAACTCCCTGGTCAGCTTCAGTAAGAAGCTGAGATCCCTCATAAAATCCACTGCACCCATGGCAATGGGAAATAGCTGCATGACTGTTGAATCATACACATATGCAATGTACAAACAGGTACAAGAATACATGGTACTAGCCACAGCCAACAGAACCCAGACACTGTCCTCCAAACACTGGGAGAAAATGTGATGGTTCCCTGACATTACTAAAGTGTACAACAGAAGGAGGACACTGTTGCAGAAAAAGGTGGTGTCCCATGACTGTTGAACCCCCTTATTAGCTTCAACCACAACTTGGGATCCTTCATAGAATCCCCTACAGGCATCTATGAAGGCAGCAGTGCAGCAGACACTGATGACAATCACAAAAGCCTTTGATATTTACATCAACAATCTCCACAGCATTAAACACAAGTGCTGTGATTTACTTCACAATGCTAATTCCTATCCTGAGACAACAGATATTGATCACAGTCTTGTCAACACATTCAGTGCCAGCTTTATCCCTCTCTCCCTCCACAAGTGTACAATCACAATGGCAGATGAATGGCAGGCACCCAACAGTACTGCAGGCCAGGTTAGACCTGCATTGTCCACAGGCAAGAATACAGCTTCCATGAGACACCAACATATCCATGGTTGTGTTCTACATGACATGCAAAGTGATCTTGGACCAAATCTATGTGCCCTAGTCAGTCACAGCCTCACCTAAGGCTTTGTCCCTCAAACATGGCACGCTGCTACAGTCATCCCTCACCATAAAGGGGTAGCATCTACAGACCCTGGGGATTATTGGCCCTTTAGCCTGACAAGTCTACTATGTAGGGGTATGGACAGCATCACCAGGGACCTGACTGACCAATATATAGGTGATCTCCTAACTCTGTACCCACACAGTTTGGCTTTGTGAATGGCAGATCATACTTGCTCAACCTGGTTGACGTCTTTGACTGAGTAACCAGGGCTGTATATGACAGTAAAGCACTGCATACAGCATACATCAATCTGTCCAACGCTTGTGATACCATCCCTTAGTGAGGGATTATTGATAAACCCCACAAACTAGGCATCAACCCATACATCATTGTTTGTTTTGCAAATTTGTTCACAGAACACATAAGTATGACAGTGGCAAACTCCAGGTCAGACTGGCAAGCAGTCACAAGTGGAGTCCCACAGGGATCAGTAGTGGGTAGTGTCCTGTCCAGGATTTACTTCTCAAGAGTCTAGCCCAACAGAGAGGAACTCTGACTGACCAAGGTCACAGAGGACTGGAAGCTAGGAGGTATCATTAACTCTACAAGTGATGCACACATCCCACAGAAAGGCCTCACTGAGACCACTGAGTGCTGTGGAAACCATGCCCAGAAGCTTAACACCAGAATATGCATCATCATCTCCCTAGGTAAAACACTCAGTTTTCAGTAAGTACCACATTGATGGGAGCCCAATGAACACTGTATGCATTATAATAGATCTGGGGACACAGGTTGGCAGCAACTTCTCCTTCAAGCACCACATTGATACTGTGGTCAGGAAGTCCTTCTATATGGCACATTGCATTGCCAAGGGTTTTGCATCCAGGAAGACAGAGGTAATGATCTCTGTCAACTATTCCCTCATTAGACCACTGCTTAAGTATTACAACCCATTTGCCATGTACCTCAGTAGACACCTGCTACAGCTGGGGAAGCCACAGAAGCACCTCACAAAGGGATTCCTAGGCATTAAACACACAACCTACACAGACAGACTCAGCAGACCCAAGCTATTCTCTGCATCATATCACCTAATTAGCAGCTATCTGTGCTTGACTTACAAAGCTATGTCTGACTCAGCTGGTTTAGAAATGCTACATATTAATCCATCCGCACCACACACTGTAGAGACCACTAACTCAGTACCACAGTTACCACAACATACTTGTGGGACAGGTCCCTCACCAAGAGACTGCACATGCCCTAGAATACACTTCCCATACATGTCATGCTGAGCACCTAGCTAACCCTGTTCCAAGAAATCTTGATGAGTGGATGGGTAATAGACAGTTAAACCCAAGGATCACTTCAGTGGCTATACTTGATACAAGCATTGGGATATACTTTGGGTGGCACAATGGCAGGGCCCTTCTATGTGCTAAGCTTGTTAAGGCTCCTGGGCCATTACTTACTACACACTTGTGAACCTATAAAGGGTTAGACATCAGCAGGACTGATAAAGCAGTGCAGTGGCATCACTGCAGTGGCTATACTTGATACAGGCACTGGGACGTAACATTGCATGGCACAATGGCGGGGCCCTTCTATATTCTAGGCTTAAGGCTCCTGAGCCATTACCTATTACACTCTTGCGAATCTATAAAGGGACTGACATCAGCAGGACTGATAAAGTAGTGCAGTGGGTGTTGAACCTATCAAAATACTTTACCTTACAAACAGACATACACTTGCCAGATGTGAGCGTAGAACCCTTACCTACCTAGTGATTTGTATCATAGTAGTATGCAGTTACCACACGTGCTACAGACTTACTAGGCTGAAAGTTGGCCAAAGGTGCTGATATCGGGAATGACATTGGCAGGGCTGATAAAGTAGGGCAGTGGGTGGGAAAAATATCAAAATACTTCTATTTACAAGCATACATACCCACACACACATTTGCCAGAAGAGTAGAACCACTGCCAAACGAGTCATGTGTACTATAGTGTTAAGCATTTATCACACACACTACTGAGCTTACAGGGCTGACAGCTGGCCAAGGTTGCTGATAAGGGACTGACATCATCTGAACTGATAAGGTGGGGCACTGTGATATGTTGTGGGTGGGAATGGCAAACAACTGTTTCACCTATAAACAAACATACACGTCTACATTTGCCAGGAATGAGATTAGAACTTCTACCTAAATAGCTATTTGTACTATCATGTTATGCAGTTATCACACGTGCCACAGAGCTTATGGCACTGAGACCTGATGGAAGACACTTCTAAGATGACTGATATCTGCAGGACTGCTAAAGTAGGGAAAGGGGGGGTATACTGGGTTTGAATGGACCCAAAAGGTTCAACTTGTGAACACACACACACACACGCACACTTTTATATTTGGTAGGACTGAGATTAGAACACTTACTAACTAGTTATTTGTACTATCATGTTATGCCACTATCACACTTGCCACAAAGCTTATGGGACTGAGGCCTGATGGAAGACACTTCTAAGATGACTGATATCTGCAGGACTGCTAAAGTGGGGAAATAAGAGGTATACTGGGTTTGAATGGACCCAAAAGCTTTTATTTGCAAACACACAAACACACATTTGCGAGGACTGAGATTAAAATTCCTACCTAACTAGTTATTTGTACTATCTTGTTATTCAGTTATCGCATGCACCACAGAGTTTATGGGGCTGGGTGTAACAAAAGTGACTTCTATCATGACAGACATTTTCAGGACTACAATGGGGAGCAATGGAACGTGTACTAGGTAGGGAAGGCCTGTTCATTCCCAGAGCCTACTGACATTTCTCTAAGTCTATAACCATGCCCAGTGTGTCCTTCTATAGTACATGTGGGACTCCATTCTAGGGATTGCTGTACTCCAGTCCTGTTTGTTTTGTGCTACAGCCATACCTGTTAACCTATTGGTGCAGGATATCTGGAGATAGTCTATAAAAATGTGGGGACAGTGGGCCATACAATGATTGTGACAATTTCTCTCAGTAATGTATGGGTTGTAAGGGTTACAGGGCTAGTTTTAGCAGACATCTGTCATATATGCCATTTGACACTGTCATGTACTGTATCAGTACCTGGTAACATAACTCCTCAGATTATCACAGTGATTTACCAGAGAAATACAGGATGGATGATGTACACACAAGGTTTATGGGCCAAATGCTACGCATTCTTGCACTAACCAGCCTGTTGGGGGTGGGGGTGTCTACAAGCAATTGACTGCTGCTGCTGTGGGAATGATCCAGAACCTTGGTGATATATTACAATGGTGAAATCTCTGTGCATTTATCTTCTGGCCTGGTCTGATTTCCAGCCCACAGTTGGATAATATAAATCAGACAGGATCAGGGTGACAGGCAGACTCCATATATATTTGTAGGAGATAGAATATGTGAGTGGGGTGTCCTGGACAGATATGTTTGGCTATAGATACCAGTACTTTGCATTGGGCTCTCTTCAATGGTTGACTGCACTTGGTGGGTCTTGTGTGTGTCAGACTGTTTGACCAGCCTGGAGGTCTGTGTTTGTCACACATATATGCATGGCCCACCTCATTTTGCTTGGATGGCCACATGTTGGGGTCAGGATGTTGCATAGGGTGAGTGATCAGGGACGGGTGTGTTACTCCCCATGGCTGTGGCCCAGGGTTCTGTGGGTGCAGACATGTCACCATCTTCCAGGTTTAGGCCTGCCTGCAGTGGGTGCATTTCCATGTTTAAACTCCTAGCCTTGACTGTCGACTGTACAGAGCATCACAGAATGTCCACATCCATGGCTCATATATCTTGTTGGTTACCCAAACAAGTGTGGTTTTCCAGCAAAAGTGTTTTGCAAGTCACTCAGGGTTGAAGTCAGATATTACTGGCAGTTGACATTGCAGTTTCAGACATCATACCCATCAGACATTCCATGCTACTGCAAATCATCCCATCAACTTTATATCATTATTAGAGCAGTATTTCACAGGTGTTATTCTTTTTGGACCTTCATCACCCCATTATTCATGGCTTTGTCCCAATTTCTGACTCCTTGATGCTGGCAGGTTTGCTCCTAGCTGTTGTCAGCATGGCCTTTCTTTGCATTTTGTGGACTGTGTTATTCTGGTGTCATGGACCCCATGACACTCTCTAAAGGGCACTGTGGGTGAGGCATTGGCATTTGCCACAGGCCTGTAGGCCAGGTGTGACAGATGCAGGCCATCTGTAGCAGGGCAGTGCATTCTGATGATCATATATTCCCAGGCTGCCAGCAGGGGACACCCCTGGGATGGCACCAGTAAGTTGACTGTAGATGTTACTGAAAATTGCTTTCTGTTACTATTGCACCATCACTCTGGGTGACAGCTGGATGCTGCTTAAGTCTAGGAACATGTTACTGCATTTCTATGGGACTATGGGGGGACATGACTGTACACATTTCACATCTGCACAGACTGCGCTGATATTTGCTTAACATTTTGCTCCCATGTAGCATAGTGGTGTGCCCTAACTTTCAGACTAGAGGCATAAAAGTGTCAACCACAGATCACATTGTTCTGACATAGACATTTGTAGTTTCGGACTTCTTACCTTTCAAAGCCATACTGCCACTGCCAGACCTGTTGCAATATCACTGTGTAAAGGTCTGTGGGTGGGGATTTCATGGATGCCGCCATGTGGGGGCCTTTGCCAGGCATTTCTGTGTGGTTTTCTACAGCTGATCTGCTGTGTGGGGTTGGTGGTAGGTATAGGACCCCCACTTTGACATCCATGCATGTGAGCTATGACCCCCCCCCCCAGTTATTTGGCTCACCACATATACTGCAGTGGTATTTGTTGACTAGGGTGGTACTGCATGGTGTGGGTATGGCAGTACTGGGGATACACATCCTGCTATCCCACAGAGCTGTCAGATGTCTGCTGCTATCCCAGTTAGCCCCCCATTCCCTTACATGCTTGACATGCTTGATCAATACCATAGATATGCTATCAGAAAATTCTACTCCATTAGTTTATTTTGTTACAGAGACTGGCTTACCTTGTGCCTGCAGCTGTTGTGAGGATAGTGCTTGAGGGTTGCCTATGTCAGATGCGCACAATACACTGCCTATACATGGTCAGGTATAGGTGGTGTGATGTTTGGCATCAATTTTACTGTGTGTGTGAGTCAGAGTGAGAGAGAGAGATCAGTCCCTGGGACCCTACAGTGTCAGTGTATGTGTTATGTGTTGCCTCTTTGCCATGGCCAGGACATACTGGACATGCCTTCATCTCCCTACAGAGGCAGGCTCAGGATGTTCCTTCTCCAAGTCCGTCTGTGCCTGTGGAGGCCTTGGCAATGGTGGGGGGCTGTGTGTCCCTTCCCCATTTTTTCCTGATGAAGCTGTTTCTGCAGGATTATATTGTGTAGCATGGCACATACTATGACCATGTGTGCACATGTGGCTGGAGAGTACTGCAAGGCTCCACTGGATATGCCAAGGCAGTGGAAATGTGACTTGAACATCCCAAACACGTGCTCTATAATGATCCTAGTTTGTGCATGTGCCTCATTATGGCATTCTTGTGTGGGTGTGTGTGCATTTCTGATGGGTGTCATCATCCATGGCTCCAATGTGTAGCCAGCATCCCCCATTAAATGGCCATATGAGATGTCCCCCATGGCAAACCACTGATACAGCTGTGAGGAATGCCAGATATGGGAGTCGTGATAGCTTTCAGGGTAGCTAGCACACACATTCATGATAATGCCCTGGGCGCCTCACAAAACCTGGCAGTTGATGGAGTGGAACCCCTTGCGGTTTATGTAGACCCTGCCCCAGTCACCAGGTGGTGCTTTGAAGTTGATGTGCATGCAGTCTATGGCATCCAGTACCTCTGGGTAGTCTGCTACATGGTGGAAGAGATACATATTGCCAGTCAACTCCTCATGGGTGCTGGGGAATTTATGTGCTCCTTGGCATGTGTTCGCATGGCATCCAGGAACTAGTGGAGTACCCTAGATGCAGATGCCTGTGAGACCACCATGATATCCCCAGTTGCTCTTTGGAAAGTACCTGTAGCTAGTATTCTTAGAGCTACACATACCCTGGTATCCACTGGGATGGGTTCCCCTCTCTTTGTTCTAGATGTGAGGTGAGGCTGGCACAGCTCCACAATTTGCTACAGTATGTCCCTGTCCACTTTGTAGTGCTCTACTATCTACAGGTCATATAGCCCCTGGCAGGTTACCCTGGGCCTGAACACTCTTCTCCTCCTCCTCATAAGTCTGGCGTTTTTGTCAGAATTGCCATTTTCACCACCCTCAGCATCTTGCACATATTGATGTATGAGAGTGACAGCAGCCCCTAATATTTTGTTAGTTTTGTCAGGTAAAATTTCCCCTTCTGTGTACACCGGTGGTGTAGAGTTTGTGGGAAAAACCAGACTGAAAGGTGTTTGCATAGTTTATAGTGGTGTGCTGCAGATGCTGCCTGTGTGCTTGGCTGAGTATGATACATTCCACCTGGCAGCTCTATTACTTGTATTTGAGTGCCTCTATTCTGCTATTTCCCTTTTTTTATTGTTCCACTTGCCATTTCCTGTATTTTTTAAATGTTGTGGTTTAAATCCCAGTGCGCGCCATGCACACCCATTTAGGCAAGGTAAACAAGGCTATACAGCCTTGGACACACCCCCTTGCTTACATATACAAAGTGCTGCCATTTCCTGTGTTTTTTTTTTTGTTTTGTTTTGTTTAAGTCCCAGTGCATACTGCACATACCCGTTCAGCTAAGGTAAACACATTTTAGTAGAAATGTTCCTCCCTGGATGCGAATATGCTCTTCCTTTCATGGTGTAAGACATTACAGCCTCAGACACACCCCCTTGCTTAGCTGTGCTTAGCTAAGCACATACCCGGGCAATAGTGCTCCAATGTCCTTACAGCAAGCATGGCACACTCACTTTTGATGTCATTTACTTCTCCTGCTTATATGGCCGTATTAGAGCACCTACACAGTTAGGTGCAGTCTGACACTTAGAAGAAATATGTGATTCAGTAAGACTCCCCTCATTTGCATACCCCACTGCCTTACTCCATAGTTACTGCACTCACACTGAGCCTTTCCCCTTAGCAACCACTGTTCCCAGGTATTGTTTTCATTCTGAATGCCATTGACTATAGTGGCAACATGCAGATTTCCCTGAAAATTGCTTTTTCACATTTTTTTTATTTTCAGAACAATCCCATTTGGGCGCCGCTGCCCTATGCTTAAACGGTCGAGATCAGCCAAAAAAAAAGTTTTACTTTATAAAAAGTAAATTATTTTTCATGCCAATGGAAATATGGTTGGCCATTGGCATGCCTACTAAATATAAGATATGCTTTATTTCGAGCTGTCATGCTTCCCTTTTTTTAATTTGCAAAAATGTATTCAGCTACTAGCTCAATACATTTCTGCTTTGTACACTGTTCGGGAACAGACAACTGCCTGCTTCTTGGATCACTAATTCACCTCATTTGCATGTTTTTCACCAGAAAATGAGGTAATTAGCATAAATCAGTGGTGTCCATGCCATAATAGTGTAGGAGCACTTGTGCACATCCTGGGAGCTCAATCCTGGATCGCTCTGTGGCCATATTGCATGCAGCAGCTATTGCAGTATTGCAACACTCCATATAGGGTTTAATGAATCCTGCCCACTGTGTCTATTAATTACCCAGGAGGTCACTATAAAAAAGAGCTGTTGAGCTGATTAAATACATATTAAATCTAAAACAACCACCATGTAAAAATGAACATATTGAATAGTAAAACTGGCAAGCACTTTCGCTATATAAAATAGCTTCTTCAGACCAAAAGTGAAAACATACAGCATCCACATTTAAATAGAATTACATCACTACCTGTTACACAACTAACATAAAAAATGAAACAAAAAAGCACCCTTATAAAAGATACATTAAAAAAATCTAAACAATAAAAACATCATATAAGTGTGCAGAAATCACTTCTTCCTCAAAACCCTAGATTTTAAAACAGAGTGTAGATATGCTCATATAATCCATGGTCCTTATGGTACTGCAGTGAGATTATCCATCTGATCTCCCTTAACTTGGTCTCATTTTCTATATCTCCTATTCTAATGTCAGTCCCCATCACATCTATAGCTATAAATATAAAAGTGTGGTTAGCTCAAAATGTATTAACAGGCTTTGCTAGGAAATTAACCATGTTCCCCTCATGTATACAATAAAGATGGTCTTTGGCCCTTTCTTTAAACTTGCAATTTATTTAGCCAACATAAAATTAAGAGCATACCTCACAAAAAGTAAGGTAGACCACATTGATGGTACTGCAATCAACTTAAGCAGAAAAATGAAACTCATGCCCCACATCAGGACGAAAAAATGTTCCATCTGTACTTAGAAAATCACAAAAATTACACTTTCCACATCTATGGGTATGTAAACCAAAATGACTAGCTTGGTGCCTTTCTTGTAATAAAAAGTAGGACACCCCCCAACTATCTCAGGTATAGAGGGATCCATAAGTAAAATATGCCAATTTTTAGAAATGATGTTCCTAAGTGCATTTGTATCACTACTGAAAGTGAGTGGGCACTCACCGTACTGCTGACCCTAGTACTCCTAACATTATCTTTTATTGGTGTAGCAAAGAAAGGATTAGCCCTGTCATTCCTTAAAATAGTGGCTTCCTCAATACCCTTCTCTATTTCTTCAATTTTCTACCCCCTCTTCATAAAGTCAGTATGTAGAATGCACATACTATTCTTGAAATCAATTTCATCACCGTGGAGTTGCGATGCCCTCATGGCTTGCCCTTTAATAACATTTCAAAATA
This sequence comes from Protopterus annectens, assembly GCF_019279795.1. Lineage (NCBI taxonomy): Eukaryota > Metazoa > Chordata > Ceratodontiformes > Protopteridae > Protopterus > Protopterus annectens. Next base: position 725,134,901 of record NC_056729.1, read on the forward strand.
TATGTGTAGGGTGCACAGTATTCCTATATACATAAGCAGAATAATAACATCCCTTTCTAAACAGACTAGCTGAAAGCTTATTATCCTGAGTCTTAAACACCTTTACATCAAGAAAGCCAATCTTATAGAGATGACTTTATAGTGAACTCCAAAAATCAGGTTATATTATGTAAAAATAGTCCTCTTCAAATTATACTTCCCACTTACAGTGACTCACATACCACACTCTCCCTACAACCCATTTAGACAGGCAAAATAAAGAAATTACTAAGCAAACTAAAACCCATTACTCTGGCTGCTGACAAACTACCAAATGACTACCTCAAATTATCTACAGATGCCATCTGCTATCCTGTTTCCATTCTGATAAATAGATCTATCCCTGAACAATATATTCCTGAAATCTGGAAAATCTCCTATGTTATGCCCCACCATAAAAGGGGCTCCTCACTGGAACTCTCCAACTATAGACCAATATCCATACTTTCTCCACTCTCTAAAATGTTAGAACTCTGCATCTACCTTCAACTAATGCAACACATACAAACTAATAATCTTCTTGCCAATAATTAACATGGATTTTGGCCAGGACATAGTACCACCACTGCTCTCCACAAGTTCACCAGTACTGTCAACCAACTAAAAATATAGCAGCCAAATGGTATCCTCTATATTTCTAGATATGTCAAAGGCATTTGGCACAGTGTCCCTTGAGCAAATCATTCAAGAAATGGCATCCCTCCACATATCATCCAACATACTCTCCTGATTCCAAAACTCTCTCTCTGACCAACAAGTAGGAAATGGCACACTGAGCTTTCCTCACTACTCCCTCTAATAGTAGGTGTCCCATAAGGCTCTGTATTCTACTCCATACTCTTCTCAGGGCTCCCCAATAATCTGCATACAGCAACTAACCAGGCTACTATTACACAGTATGCAGATTGCTCTACTGTCACCTGCTCTGCACCTACACTACCATAACTACAAAAAGTTACCCAACAATCCCTCTCTGCCACTGAGTCTTTCTAGAAAAATGCCAACTCATACTAAATCGCAATAAAACCAAATTAATGTGGTTTCCCAACAACTCTCACAAAACCAACTCACCTCGCCAGGACTTTAAAATCACCTCTGCCAATCACACACTAATTTTTCCCTCATCAGAAACCAAACTATGAGGTATAATTTAGACGATAAGTTAAAATTTGACAAGCATATATCATAAGCCATCAAAAAGATCCACATTCAGTTAAGCACTCTTTATAGAATAAAACCCTACCTTACAAACTCATCCAGACAAGCAATCTCCAGGACCCCCTTATTATCCCCCTTATTCTATGCATCCCCTATACTAACAAGCCTCAGAAAATCTGACTTAAAGAAACTCAAATCATGCTACCATATGTTAGCCAGATTTGTCACCAACCTACCTTACAAAACACATTACTGATTTGCTCTGAAATAACTCATATGGCTAGAACATCCAAACCTCCTAACCCTAAGCCATCTTTCCATAACCCATTCCATAGTACATCTGCCTGACAAATGCCCAGCTCTACAAAACCTAGTACACCAAAATGGCAGCTGTCTACATTCCTCTGAGAAACTTCTGCTAATAGTTACAAAATTCAGAAACAGATTCGGTGACTCACTTTTCTCTACCAACATCTCTAAAATGTGGAACACCACCCCTCAAAACATTCTAAGCACAAACAACCCAACTCACTTCAGAAACCTGCTAAATATCCACCTAAATGTAAACTGGCTATGCTCCTGCTCCACACCAGTCTGAATTGACCTGACTCTGTGCCTGCCTCTGATCTTCTACTTTCTCCCCCCAATATTTTAATTTTTCACTCACTATAACTCTGTAGTTAACTGTATCTCATGATATTTTATTGTAGTCTGCAAACATATTTGAGTTCCAAATTCCATTGACCATGATGTGTATTATATGATTCTATAACATTTAGCTACTAAGTATAACTGTTTTATTATGTGGGATTTTTATGTGAAATTATTTTTCCAAGTAAAACTGTTACTATGCTTAATTTTTGTGAAACTGTTTATCTGATTACTTATGTAGTAAACTATTACATTTTTTGTAATTCTATGTAGAGCTTTTCTCCACAGACGTCCACTGAAAATGGGCTACTAACTCAGAAGGACTTCCCCAGTAGACAAATGTTAAATAAATAAATAAATAACTATTCTGGGAATTCATGCAAATCTTGCTCAGTACCACATCATATCAATAAGAGGTCATCCACAAACCTTCTAAAGAACAGAATACATATACCCCACCATTCCGATTTCATAACAAATTGTGTTTCCTTCATTTGTGGTCCAGATTAGACTTCTTTCTAATTTCAGATTATATTTCAAAATATATTGTGGACTTTACTACAGAACCCAGATTCTTTTCGGATCACTCAAGAATTTCACTAAAATTGAACATAAAACCCAATATCAAAAATAAAACTATGTTTAATAAGTGGACCTTAAATAATAACTTATTGTCAAATGAAGATATTTGCAAACAAGCTTCAGAAATCCTAAATGAAATGGTGAATAGTCTTGAATCATCAGACATTCCTTATGACATACAATGGGCTGCATGTAAAGCAAGATTAAGAGGTTTATTTATTAGTAAAGCTGCTTTTTCAAAAACAATACTTTAAGAAAGAGGAATTCTTAAAATCAAGAATTTCTTCGTTGGAAAATCATCTTAGTCTGAACTATGATGCTACTTTAGAAAAACAAATTTTTGATTGTCAGAAAGATTTAATTCTGCTTCACCAAAATAACCTTTTCTTAGCTGAACAAAAGCTACTTGCTTCATATTCAGAGTGGGCCCAGGTTCCATCTAAATTGTTAGCGAGAATTATTAAAGTTAACTTCAGAAATCCAAATATTACATCTTTATCTTATAATAACAGATTATATAATACTGATGAAGAGATTATTCAGCTTTTCACCTCTTTTTACACTGAGTTATATTCAGGTTCTTCTAATTCTGTTAAAGATAATCACTCAAAACTCTTTTTAGACTCTTTGCAGTTCCCTAAACTTAATGATAATCAGCAAAAACTACTTTCTACCCCTATATCGGTACAAGAAATCTCGGATTCAATAGATAATCTTAAATTGGGTAAATCTCCGGGACCTGATGGTTTTACTCCAGAATTTTTCAAAACTTTCAAATTGGTAGTTCTTCCCTTTCTATTTAAAGTTTACAATCATATAAGAGTTAATGATATCTTAGATATTCATTGGAACACATCCAAAACCATTCTAATTCTAAAAAATAATAAAGATAAATCTGACCCAGTAAATTATAGACCCATTTCTTTAATTAACGTGGATATTAAGATTCTGTCATCTATTCTGGCTAACAGATTGAAACGGATTTTACCCTCAATTATCTCGTCAGATCAATCAGGTTTTATGTCTCAGAGACATGCTTGGGATAATACTCTATCTTTAGAGACTATACTTCATCTCATTAAGAAAAATCCAAACCCTATATATGCTTTGATTATTGATGCATCAAATGCCTTTGACAGAGTATGTTGGAACTTTCTATTTCAAACTATGTTATGTTTTAATATTCCCTTATTCTTTATAAATTATTAAAAGTTTTATACAAGAATATGTTTACTAGACTATACATTAATGGTCAATTTTCTGCTCGATAAAGATCACTAAAGGAACAAGACAGGGTTGTCCATTGTCCCCTTTTCTTTTCAACATTTACTTAGAACCTTTGCTATTGTTTATTACTCAAAATACTTTTCATAACATCCCTAGAATTCTTAATACTAATATTCATTTCTCTGCTTTTATGGATGATTTAGTAATCTACTTTCAAACTCCATTATCTGATTACAGAAAAATAATGAATTCTATTGATTATTTTTCTTTGGTTTCCAACTATCTTTTAAATTCTACAAAACTCATATTTTTCCTTAAATCATTTAGCACACAAATCTTTTTGTTTCCAGACAATCATTTTCAGTTTACTTATAATATAAAATATTTAGGAATCAATTTAGAACACAATAATAAATCTTCCTTTCAAAATAATATTAATAAATTATGGAATTCTATATTGTCTGATATGGACAGATGGAAGCATCTAAACCTTTCATTTCTTTCAAGGGTGGCCATTATTAAAATGAATATTCTGCCTAAATTTCTTTACCAATTCTCATCATCTGATCAGATAATTTAAAAAAATTTTTTTGAGTCTGTAAATAAAGCTTTGGCAAAATTCATATGGTTCCCTAAATCTGTTAGAATTTCCTATTCTAGATTGGCATTTTCGAAGGACAAGGGAGGTTTGGGTTTACCTAATCTCTATCTCTATTATTTGATTGTCTCATCCAATAAACTTCTTACTATCTCTAAATTCAATAACACTTCTTATCCAAATCACTCTTTATGGATAAAATTATGGTATAATTATGTCATTTCTAATAATTTAAATCCTGAAGCTATTCCCTTTATCTCTCTGGATAGTTTATTTATTAAAAATATATCTACAGTATTCAAACAAAAGATTAGAGCTTTCCAAACCTTACTCAAAATGTGTAAACTAGAAAAGATCTCGCACCATGTTCAGCCAATTCATCTAAACCCAAATATATTATTGGACAATAAACTTTTGAACTTAACAAACTATCCTTTAATTAAAAATCTAAAAGTAGGAGATGTTTCGAAATATCTTGACTTGCCTTTATCTGACTGGCGTAAGTTATTGAAAGTAAACTGGAATTACTCACTAATTCTTACACAACTAAGAGCAATAATTAAAAACAAATTTGTATCTCTGGTCCCCATAGACTCACAATTGAAAAACCTTAACACGATTATCAAAGTACTTTCATCATCTGATAAAATGCTCTCAAACTCATATAAATTAATTAATTCTTTAATGATGGACCACAACTGTCTTTTATCTAATGTTTGGTTGAATTATAATTCCCAATTGTCAGAATCTCAGAAAGTCCTGGCTATTAGACACACTAAGGAATTTATCCCTTTTAAAAATTAGCATACACACAATTAATGATTAATAATGATGCCTACTTTACCCCAATCAAATTAAACAAATTTAACCCAAATAAGTCCCCTTCGTGTTCATGCTGTTCTCATCCCCAAGCAGACCTCCTTCATATTCTATGGTATTGTCATTTTTCTCACAGATTGTGGACATCTTTGAAAGTCAGACTGCAGAAAATGGGATATCAAAAATCCACGTTGGTGGGAATTTGCTATTCTACATATTCCATTGATTCATCTTTCAAAAGTTGATATTCATGTTATCATTTTTATTTGCTCATTACTAAAACTTTATATAATACAAAATTGGATTGATCGTTCTAAATTAAAATGGGTTACTTTCCAGAAAATGGCTTTTAAATTTATTGATGCTCAAAGATACTTAGGTGGAAGTCCAAAAAAAAAAGCTATTAGAAAGGTTGTGTTAGAAAAGGTTCTAAACATATTAAATAGTTAATGTTAAATATTTTTTTTTTTTTTTTTTTTCTCTCAGGTTGCCTAACTTGTATATAGTGTACATATGGTGTATGTTTTATTTCTAAATAACTTATCAAAATCTCATGAAGGTTGTTATCACTAGATAAATTGTTATATGTTCATTTATGCCTTCTTGTTATGTATAATCTTTTAATTGTCTTGCTATTCATATAATTAATAAAAAAATTTTTGAGAAAAAAAAAACAAATTGTGTTTCCCACCATGCTAGAACTGCATTGGCATAGCTATTGGCACAAGCAGTGCCCATAGTTATGCCAGAACACTGATGAAAAAAATGTTCATCAAAAACAAAAACATTATGCTCCAGACTCATCTGAAGTAAATAAATAATCAACTTGATATAAGCATGGTTGTAGCTACTTAATCAGCAGTCTCACATAATTAAAACTCTTATTAAGATTAATTTGTTGTCATTGTGCTAGTAAATCTGGATATCAGATGCTATACATAAGCATATTCAGCACCCACAACCCCCCTAGGAATAATTTTCAATTCTAGGCAAGATTCAAAGTGCAGTCTGTGTAGCTGTATATGTTTGAAACTGATTAAATCATTCTCCAGATGTCTCAGCTTCTCATAAAACATCTGCTCACTTCCAGCACCATCATTGTTGATAACTCCCAGCTGCATATTTCAAAAAAAGTAGGTTACTATCCATTTTTAGGAACTTCACCAACCTTCTATTAGTTGAACTCATTACCTGTCTCTGTGGGTTACAATCGAGCTCCAAATTCTCAGTGTAACATTCGGCCATGCTCCAATGGGCCTAATCAAACAGGAAACAGCAAAGAAAGCCCAAAGAATTAAATGTGTGGTGTGAAATAAATCCAAGATAAATAATAAAAAAGCATGCACACACACACACCCACACACACACACACGACCGAGTAAAACAACCACCACATAAAAATGAACATACCGAATAGTAAAATTGGTAAGTGCTTTTGCTATATAAAATTGCTTCTTCATCCGCATTTAAATAGAATTACATCACTACTTGTTGCACAATTAACGAATCATAGGAACCACATATTTAAAGATGCAGGTACCTGATTTATGTAAAACATGAAATAAAAACACAATTCTAAGAGAGATATATAAAAGAAAAAAAAATCTAAAAAATAAAAACATTACATAAGTGTGCAGAAATCACTTCTTCCTCAAACCCCTAGATTTTAAAACAGAATGTAGAAGGAATGGACTTTCTTGATGTAAAGGTGTTTAAGACTCAGGATAATAAGTTTTCAACTAGTCTGTTTAGAAAGGAAAGTTATCATCCTGCTTATGTACATTGGAATAGTATGCACCCTGACATATATTTTGAAATATTATTAATGGGCAAGCCATGAGGGCATCACAACTTCACGTTGATGAAACTGATTTTGAGAATAGCATGTGTGTTCTACGTACTGACTTTATGAAGAGGGGGTACAAAATTGAAGAAATAGAGAAGGGTATTAAGGAAACCACTATGCTAAGGAACAATAGGGCTAAGCCTTTCTTTACTACACCAATAAAAGATAATATTAGGAGTACTAGGGTCAGCAGTGCATTGAGAGTTCCCCTAACATTAAGTAGTGACACTTAGGAACATGATTTCTAAAAATTGGCATATTTTTCATAAAGATCACTTTATATCTGAGATAGCAGAGGGAGATTAGATGGATAATTTCACTGCAGTTTCATAAGGGCCATGTATTAAATGAACATATCCCTCCACACCTTGTTTTAAAATCTAGGGGTTTGAGGAAGAAGTGATTTCTGCACACTTATATATTTTTGTTTTTTAGAGTTTTTCTTTTATATAGCTTTTAGAAGTATATTTTTTTTGTTTCATGTTTTACAGAAATCAAGTACCTGTATCTTTAAATATGTGATTCCTATGATGGGTTAGTTGTGCAACAAATAGTGATGTAATTCTATTTAGATGTGGATGTTGTATGTTCTTTTTTTTTAAAACAAGTTTATTGTTTTAACATACAAGAGAAATATCATAACAATTTTATACAAATAATAAAATAGATATGATTATAACATTCAACAAAACAGCCAAAGTATTTACAAAGACATCCACTACAATCAGATCAATTAATTAAACTAAAATACCATGCTATTGAAGTTAAGATTCTTTTAACAGGTTTTGTAAATTATCCCATACAATATAATAAGATGTTTTTCTAGTTGTTCTTGACCTTATTGTGTTTATTTCCATATGGCACACTATATTCATAAAATTTTTAAATTCATTGAACGAAGGAGGTGTATCTGAAATCCAATTTCTGGTTATTATTTTCCTAGCCACTGCTAGAATAGACCATAACAAGGGAAGCTTAATCTTTTTAACACTTTGAGGTACAGGTGTGTTGAATAATATAAGAGCTTTAGAAATAATGAAATTATCCGTAAAAATAGCCTGCAACAATTCATTAATTGACTTCCAATATTTTTTCAATTTTATACAGTCATAAAACATATGAGCCCAATCAGCATTAATTTCTACATTACATCTTTTACATAGATTATCTTTATTATTTATTTTATTCATCAAAGGTGTGTAAAAAGATCTATGTAAAAATTTCCATGTAAAAGTCTCCAGACAATGGAAGACATAGTTTTGTAGGCAGATTCAAATATATATTGTTTATCTTGTTGATTTGGTGGGTCCCCATTAATGGAAGTGAAATAATTCCAGTAGGTATCTACACTGTAAAAAGTTTCTTGTCTGATAATTTTATGTATGTATGAAAGCTTTCCTTTATCAGAAACTTTATGTTGTAAATTTAATATCAAGTAATCAATCAGTGTTGGAATAGATTCTTTAACTGTTATAGACATTAGATCTATTTTATCAATGAGACGTTGTCTAAAGGTCTGAACCTCTAACCAGCAAGTTTCTCTTAGATCAAATTCTTGTTTTAAGAAATCTAGATTTTTAACTTTATTATCAGATATCAACTGATACCAGTACTTTAGATCATTATCTATAGCTAAATGGGTTCCTTCAGAAGTAGATGACAAAAGCATACCCCTAGTATACATTATAGGCAATATAATAAAATTCCATTCCCTATATTTAGGATGCATGAATATAAAGTTATGATAGCTAATAATAATGTTTAATGGGTAACTAACTATATGTTTAGGTGTAATAGGTGAAGTACAAAATTCCTTTAGTAACCATAACATGGAGTTATTTACAATCATATTTTTATGTGTTAAGGAGATTTTTATGAAGTGCATACTAATTAGCTCCCAGTAATCTTTCCATTTTGCAACATATGACTGATCTATTAATAAAGTAATAACTTTTACAATAGAAGAGATAGTATATAAATTAAAGTCTGGAAAAGAAATACCCCCTTGAGACCAGCTATTACTATGTTTCTTTAATGCAATCCTAGGTCTATTAGGTGCCCATAGGAAATTTAACATTAGTGTATTCAGTTTTTTGATAATTATTTTTGTAGGTGGAAGTATTATTGATTGTATTAAGTATAAAATCTTGGGGAATATTATCATTTTAATAATTGTAAGTCTCTCTTCCATAGTAAAAACAATATCATTCCAGGTATTAAAAGATTTTGTATATTAAGAAAACAGGTATTATAATTATTATATATAATAGATTTAATATCTTTAGATAATATTATACCTAAATAAGTTATCTGACCTGAATTGGGTACATATTTAGTAAAATCACTAATGAGAATATTTTTTCGTGTATATATAGGTAGAATTTTAGTTTTTTCTTCATTGAATATTAAACCAGAAATACTTTTAAAATTCATCATTTTATCAAATAGAGACTGCATAGAAGAATTAGATCCTGCTGATGTAATTAGAACATCATCTGCAAAAAGTTGAATTTTAGATGTTGTATTTTCATCTATTTCAAAACCCTCTATGTCAGTACTGTTTCTGATCAAATTAGCCCAAGGTTCCATTATTAAAGTGAATAATAGTGGAGAGAGTGGACACCCTTGTTTTGTACCTTTAAAAATGGGTATTTTTTGTGACACATATGTTCCTACCTTAATATAAGCCAATGTTCCTTTGTATAAATGCTCAATTAGATTGACAAATGCATCTGAGAAGTTTGTGCACTTCAGTAAGGTAAACAGATAGTCCCAACTTACTGAATCAAATGCTGAACTTATTTCAAGACTAATAAGTGTTAAATCTTTCTTTTTCCTATTTGCAAAATCAATTAATGTTAGAGTTCTCCTTATATTATCAAAAGTATTTCTATTTACAATGAAGCCTGTCTGATCTATATCTATAATGCCAGGGATGATTGTCTTCAATCTATCAGCAAAAATACTCATAAACATTTTATAATCAACATTAAGTAATGAGATGGGTCGATATGAAGTACATCTAGTTGGATCTTTATTAGGTTTTAAAATTGGCGAAATAAATGTATATTGCCAAGATGGGGGGTTATTAGCTCATTTTGGGCCAAAATAAAAACCTTATGTATTAATGAATATGTACTTTTAGAAAGGATTTTATATATCTCTGGTATAATACCATCATTACCTGGTGCTTTGTTTGATTTAAGCTTGTTTATTTGTGTAACAACCTCTGTATATGAAATACTTTTGTCCAATAGTTTAATCTGTTGTTTATTAAGCTTTTTATTCATGTTTGTGATTATAAACTCCTTTATTTTATCTTTAGGTTCCATGTTAATGTTATTATGGTGAATTTTGTGAAAGTGATTTCTAAATTAATCTAGTATTTCTGGTAGTCTAGAAACATTCTTCTTTTTCCTTAGAGAAAAGATTTCTTTGATATGATTTTGTTTATTCAACCTTTTTGTTTTATTTTTAAGTCTATGTAAGTATTTGGGGCTTATTGAGTACGACAAAAACTTGTATTTCTCTAGAGTTATTTTAACTTTATGAGTTAAAATTTCTTTGTATTTCTCATTTAGTTTGTTTATTTCTTCAATGACTTTCTTATCCATAATATTTTCTTTATTATTATGTTTATAAGAGTCTAATTTACTTTGAATATCTAACAATTCCTTATCCCAAAATTTCCTTTTATTATTATACCATCTGATACTTTGTCCATATAGATATGATTTTAAGGCATCCCAAACATAGACAATGGAGACTTCAGGAGTATTATTTATGTCTAGAAAATGTTGTACTTCTGAAAGTATATATTCTTTATAGTCTTTTAGTTGAGTTAAGTATGCTGGTATCCTTTTGATCTGAACATTGTGAGTATTTTTTATCATGAACTCAAAAACAATTGAATTATGATCAGATATAGGACATGAAATGATTTTGGAATTAATTAAATCTGTTACCATCTGGTTAGAAATAAAGACCCTATCTATTTTTGAATAAGTTTTGTATCTGTTAGAAAAAAAAGGTGTATGGTAATGATTTTGAATCTATCTGATTATTAATATCATTTAAATGATAAGAATTAGCAAAATCATTTAAATGTTTTGCATTAGATGTAATTTTCCTTTTTCCTATAGTGGTAGTGTCACTTTCATATAGTATACAATTAAAGTCACCAGCTAAAATAATATCTCCTATAGAGAATGATATGATCTTATCAAGATGGTGTTTCACTGTATTAATACCAATTCCAGGTATCCAATATACATTAATTAATGTATAAGTCTTCCCATTAATTTGTATTGTAACCATACAAAACATTCCTTTATCATCCTGATAAGACTTAATAGTTTTAGGAATGGGCATACTTTTATTCCATAAAATAGCCACTCCTCTTTTTTTCTGAGTGTGCTCTGAACTAACCAATACTGTATATTTGTTTGTGGCTAGTTTATCAATATCTTTTTCAAGAGATGAGTTTCTTGAAGGAAGACTAAGTTGGCCTTATGTAAATTAATGTATCTTATTAGGCTTGCCCTTTTACACGGATTATTCAATCCATTAATGTTTAAAGAAATTCCTTTTAGAGATGTCATTTGGCATTTTTAAAACATAAGAATCTTATGATTAAAATAACAATTAACAAAATAAGTAATGTTACATCTCCTTCTTTAGGTGTACCTTTAAATATAGCTGTATTTATTGAATCTCTTATGGGATTTTGTATAAGATTCAATTTTGTTTGTAGTGACAATGAGTTTACAAAATGTATTGTGGATGTCAGAACTATATACATACAACAATGAACAAGAGAAAATAATGTAAGGATTAAACCTTGCACCCAGCCTGGAGTTAAAAACTCCAACTTAGAGTAGTATATACCACTCAAGTTAACCCCCTACCCTAAGCAGCAGTACCTCAGCTACCACCTTATCAATTTAATACTAGTTATATTTAACATTAAATTAACAACTTTCAATTAGATTATCTAGCAAGACAAAACTACACATTTGATAAAACAGCATCATATAAACTAAGATATTCATACTACTATATACATCTATTTAATATAATACATTTGTATTCAAATAGCATTCAAATAAACTTGATATTAGGAACCAAGAGGAGAGAGAGAGAGAAATAAAAGACGTGAGAGAGGGAGAGAGTGAAAGAAAAAAAAAAAAAAAGGGGGAGGGCATATTTACATATTAATTTATTCAAAGTTTGTAAAAATAAGTTCTAATATTCATTTAAATCAAAAACTTTGGCTAATATGGTTCAGACATTACATATATTAAGATGCATCTATTTTCTGTCATGTAAATGCAGTTAACAGCTTCCAAAAAACATTGAATTACTTGTATCTGAGCTTTTTTTCCCATACTTATTATTGTCAGTAGAATAAAATATTATATTTATAGAAATTGTTATAAATCATACTGCATAGTTATGTAAATTTTCAGAAACACTTGCATTATTGTAAATAAAGCCATCTGTATTTTGTATATCTATACTGCTGCTTTAAAATATATCACATGACAACTTCTTCCAGAATAGAGTCATAAAGTTATTTATGCTTGTCAATCAGATAAATCAAATGAGTTATAGTAATGTATATGTTTAATCATAAGTTTTTAACATAAATTAGTATGCTGCAGTCAAGTAAACTTTCAAAAACACTTGTATAAATGTTTCACTTTCTATGCCTTCTAAAATATCACATTTGCTTACTACAAGAAACTGCATCATTTAAAATCATTATAACTGACATATTTTATAAATTATAACATAAATACTTAAGTAATTATATAAAATAACTCACATTTAAATGTTAAAGAGTTCATTTTCCTTCACAGAGTCGCATTTGCAGCAGTTCTACTTCCTGGTAGAGTGTTCTTCCTGAATCTGCGATGTGTCAGTGTGAATTCTGGGGTCAAAGGTCAAATTGACTGCTTTCAGCTTCTCTGCGTGAATTCTGAGAGTTGAAGCTTTTAAAACAACTCGAGGACACTGTTCACGAGGTAACCCACATCCCAAATTGTCTCCCTTAACATTTTGGCGGGAATCTTGTTAAAATCTAGTGACAAACATTCATTTAGTAGTATAAATGCATCTAAACATAACAAAATCTTCGCGAAGTATTTTACAGGTTATTACAGCCTCTATGCAAGTGAAATTAAGCCCAAAGTTATTAATAAGTAATAAAACTCAATATTTTTTCCCCAACTCAATTTTTATACAAATCTTATTATTTACTGTGCCTGTATGATCAAAAGCATTTCAATATATTAATATGAAAGAAAATAAAGAGAAAGAATAAAGAAAAGAAAAAAAGAGAGTAGAAAATAAAAGAAAGTAAAGCAGAGATAGAAAAATGTAAAAGGAAGCTATAAAAAGTATTTACAATGGAATATTACTTACTGCTTATATTAATAAAGATGGAAATAAAACATATTATATACTACTATTTAGTTCTAATTATTATTAATTAAAGCATGTCAGATTATTTGTAAACAAGCATAAGCAATATAATCAAGAAAATATAATTAGCAATAGTATTTAAACAACATATAAACTTTTTTACAAGGAATAAATAAGTTATTATTCCATTTATCATATTTTCATTACACTTCTCTCCCTGCCCTCCCCCACCCCTTACCCACTACATAATCTAAATAGAATGTCATTGTTTAAAATAAAGAAAAGAAGAAAAGGAGAAAAAAAAGAACAAAAATGTATCAAATCTTCTCTTTTTCAGAAAGAGAAACAAACTGAATGATAGCTTGTTATTAGTTCCTCAGATATTTTGACTGATTATGAAACAAAACATTTCTTTGCACACAAAAAATAACTTTGATTAAATCATTTTCAGAATATTTGTGGCTTTCTGGGAATGCAGTAACTATATTTAAAAAGATTAATAATGAAGAAAAATAAAGAGAGAAAAAAAAGGAAAAAAAACATAGAACAAATCATTTGTTTTTTAGTCTCTTCTTCTTCTCTGAAGTCTTCCATGAAGTTTCAGTTGCCAACCTCTTTAATGAAGGACTAGCCCATTCCATTTCCTCTATTTTATCCAAAATCTTATTTTTTTTGATAAACAGTAATACAGAGTCTAAGTCATCAAAAATTTTAGGACCATCAGGAAGGAAGATTTTTAGCTTGGCAGGAAACAGAAGGTATGTTTTAAACTGTGCTTTTTTAAGCTCCCTTATTAGTGGCAGAAAAACTTTTCTTTTAGCTATTACCAAGGAAGAATAGTCATTGTCAAAACACACAGTTGTCTCATTAATCTTAACAGGAGCTTTAGCCCAAGCAGATTTAAGAACCATCTCTTTATCAAAAGATGATAGAAATCTAACTATAACTGATCTAGGATAGTTTTTGTTAGAGTTAGTATTAGCTATAGATCTATGTGCTCTTTCGATACCAAAAGAGAATGCTTCTGGTAAGTCTAAAGTTTTAGGGAGCCATGTTGTTAAAAAGAAGTAATATTGTTACCTTCAATATTTTCTGGCAGTCCAAAAATCCTAATGTTATTGCGCCTAGATCTATTTTCCAGGTCATCAAGCTTTGTTTGTAGATGTGTATTTTGTTTCAGCAAAACTCAATGTTGATTTCCTCTTCTTGGATTCTATTTTCCATGTCATTTACAGTCTCTTCTATGCCTGTAATCTGGATCTTCTGTTGTTGCAAATCTATATGTAACAAGTCTATTTGTTTTGTAGTTTTTCTATGAAGGTATCAATTTTAGTATCCAGTTTATCCATCTTAGCAGTAAGTTGCTGGATTGTAGATATCAGAGACTGAAGTTCTTTCTTGATGCTGGAGTCTTGAGAATTTGTCTTACTGGAACTCATTTCAAACAGAGAAACTGACAAGAAAATTTCCAAAGTGATTTCTGACAGGAATATTTTTAAAATGTCCTTTCTTTTTTAGATATAGTTCAAGAAATAGATAAAACAAACATATTTAGAAAGAAAATTACTTCATAAATTAATTTTTTAAGTAATTATTTCCTGTCAGTGCAGTGAAATTGGTGGAGCTGAAGAAATCTGCTACTATCCTGTGTTCATCCTTGGCCACCGATGTTGTATGTTCTCACTTTCAGTCTGAAGAAGCTATTTTATATAGCAAAAGAGTTTACCAGTTTTATGATTAAATACTTTCATTTTTCCTTGGTTGTTTTTTTTTACTTGGTCATGTTTCTGTGTGTGTGTGTGTGTGTGTGTGTGTGTGTGTGTGTGTGTGTGTGTGTGTGTGCTTTTTTATTGTTTACCTAAACCATTATGCCAACCCTCAAAGTAGAAAACAGGTGATGCTGCCAGTCTGATCCAAGGTTCAGAGGACCACATAATTAAAGTGAGGCACAGCGATAATAGGATGAGCAGTGTTAGACTGCTTACAACTGCAGCAGAACTACAGTGGGACATGTGACTGATGTGACTGCTGTTTCAATAAAAGCTCATCTAGTATGGCCAGGCCACTGCATGCTCATTCATGCAATAAGTTTATGCATAGCTGCATTTCACATTTATCTAGTACAAGCAAAGTGGCTTCCAGAAAACCTGTGTTGGGCGGGCACCTCAAAGTGTTAGTGTTCATCAAATAAATGTGAAAGAAAAGCTTACAGTTTATTTCAGGCTCCCTTTTCTGAACCTTTGTCTCCCACTGATGAAGCAGGTCAGGACATCAAAGCTTCAGATCTCTTGTGCAATACATTACACAGTGACAACAATTCACAAGCAGTCATGCAAACTAGCTTCATTATCACTGGTCCCATGCTAATTAGCTATTCTTACCATTATATAAAGCATCAATGTAATTTTGTACAACACCATCCATTACCATAGCACTGTGGAATACTGCAATTTCTTTATAAAATGTATTTATTTATTTGACATTTGTTAACCGGGTTAGTCTGACTGGGAAAGAAAGCCCTTTTTCAGCAGAGCTCCAAGGAGAAAATCTACAGACATATAAAATGTGTTAGTGCAAAATACTAATAACAGAACTATGAGTTATACAGTAGATACAAAAGCAAATCTGACTTAACGTGCAATACTTAGGTAAGTAGGTACTAGGCTATCTGCCCGAGGGCATTTATAAGCCTAGCCAGAGTGTGTGGGCTTTCGCTGCCTCATTGATTAATTAACTGATCCCCTGTCAAGCAGAGCCAATGAAGTGATCCCAGGGGTGTATTTTCTGTTATAAGTTGTCTGTTTTGGTACTCGAACCGTGAACACCTCCATGTAAAGCTAGGATTTTAACCACTACACTATCTCGACTTTGCAAGAATAACAAACCTTCTGGTGGATAACAATGACAGTGAGGCAGATATCATGAAATATTGTGGGAGTTTGTGCATAATCTTAACTGCTGCTGATAACCAGATGCAGAAATGAGGGGAAGTGCCTATGGCCATAGCTATAGGCATCCAACAGCATACCACACAGGCCCATACATTACATATTTAGGGGTACATACATTGGCATGGCCATGTGAGTGAAGCAAAGTCTTGAAAAGTTCACCAGCAAGGAGAACAAAATACCATCAGAGATCCCCACACTCATGGCTTGTGCCTGTTGGTCAGAAGAGCAACAGGCAAACACTATCAGGGCCAAATTTAGCAGGGACTGATGCAGAATGTCAATGCAGTTAGCTGCCATAATAGGTCTCACTTTCTACAACAGATGAGATGAAGGGGCTACTTTTATGATATTCTATGCAAAGGAAAATATATGGGACATTGCCATAGTCTAGTCCAGAACAGGGGGTAGACATCCAACATGGAAACAGGTCATTGATGTTAAGGAATTTTTGGTCTAACTCACCAAGTAGGGGCACTGGCCCCCTTATACCCGGGGTATGGCTTGGATGCAGGAGTTGTCTTCATCATGTCACTTGGGAAATCACTGTTTAGCTGTGTCTGTTTATATATATATGTAAATATATCTATATATATATATATATATATATATATATATATATATATACCAACCCGGATTAAGTTATAAAACAATAGCATAATCAGTAATTATCATAGCATAATCAGTAATTATCATAACATCTAACTACATCATCATGCTATGTATCCAATCTTACTTGTAATTGCGTCTGTCCATGAGAACTGTGAGTCCCTACTAGGGACTAACTGTGAGTTACAATCTTACTTGTAATTGTCTCTGTCCTTGAGAACTGTGAGTCCCTACTAGGGAACATTACTAAACCAATGTGTATAAGATATATTACCACTCTGTTTTAAATATTCTAATTGTTTTCTAACTTCTTGTGTAACCTTTGTATGTCTGTCCATGAGAACTGTGAGTCCCTACTAGCGAACACTTCTAAACCAATGTACATAAGTTGTATTACCACTTTTTTATATATTCTAATTGTTTTCTAACTTCTTGTATAACCTTTTGTATGTTTGACTATGTGTAGCTTTTCTCCTCGGGCCTACACTGAAAATGGATATGTGTCCAGTCGGACTATCCCGGTAAGCAAATGTAAAATAAAAAATAAATAAATATATGGTGTAGCACATGTCATTGCTTGTTTGAAGGGAAGGACTGAAAAAAGGTCCACTGCATTTCTATCCAATCAGATACCTCTGATTAGCAACTACAACACCTGCATGACAAGACATGGCTGGCAAGGTGTGCAGCTATATTTCAATATATGGTTGTAAACACAATGTCACAGTGGTTATAGAGGCTTATGGCTTATGTATGTGGGCAAACAATAGTGTTGTATGGGTGCCTGATTTCACAGGTTCCACTTGTGGTGAGTCTAGTCAAACAGGTCAGCATAATGTTGGTGTCAACATAGCACCTGTATCTAATGGTGATAGCAAGTATGAAAAACTATAGTCAGAGGGGTCATCCATATCTACCACTAAAGAGAGTCTTATAGAGGTACAGACTGAGGATATAGCCTCAGCTGTTCAGGAAAAACATATAGTACTTGAGAGTCCCCCAGGGGCTCCACCTGAGTCCACAGTGCACACACCATTTAAAATGTGAATCACCCAGTAAGGGACAGATGGGTGTTGGTGGAGGTGGTGGTGGGGGATTAGGCACTGTCATGACTAGAGAATCATTTCTTGTATGATTGCTATACTTAGTATTGACCAGCCAAGTAATCTGCAGATAAGTGATCCAAGCACAAATCGCTACTACCTACTGCCTTGTGAACATAGTGCGTGTTCTCCATGGCTGGTAGGATTAATGGGCTTACTGCACAGTGACTAAGAGTGCATGGACAGAGAACATATAATGTTTCTGAGATTGCTGGTGGCAAATTTTACATTTAAAGCTATAGCTATGAAACACTTTTAAAAAAAACATCAAGTCTGCCTCCACAGGTCTAGATGTATAGCGGTTCACCACAAATGGTCCCAAGACAGACTGTTGGTGAGATAGTATCACTGTCATCTGGGGGCAAAAAGACTGACTCACCACTCAAAGGCATCATACAGGTCACCGGCAATGGTGCTGTTCTGACTCAACACCTAGCATGCCTCATCAGGTTGCATGCAGATGTTCCCTTACTTCTTCCTATTTCATTTCACCTGGGACACACATACTGCTACCCCTGGCCATGAGCATCAGCTGGGTCACTAGCAATGGAGCTTGAAAGAATCAACACATGGAACAGCCAACCAGTGTAGATGCTTGGCCCGTACGTTGTACAGCTTTCTTGAAATAAAGAACATCAAGTCCAAGCACTGCAAGCCAACACAGTGAACATCACCAGTGGTCTTATTCTGACAGTTTACCCCACCATTAGAGTGTGTGATCTCTGACTTCCCCTAACTTTCCAAAGTCATGGCTACTGTAGTCAACTCCCATAATCCTACACCATTATATTCCTGTTCACCTGTTCAAGTGATCATAGAATCATACAATCATAGAAGATATAAGACAATGGCACCCTTTTGCCATTTACAGCTTGCTTGTACTTTCCCACCCTTAGGCATGACCTCTTTTTTCAGCGAGCAGCAGGTTAGTCTTAGCAGAGGTGCAATATTTATACAAAGTCAAAAGCCACATTAAGCAATATAAAAAAGGCAGTCCCAAATATATTTGAAGAGAAATACAGGCAAAGGCATCCAGACATGGAAAATTTCATAATAAAAATAAAATCTCAGAGATGGAATGTAGAAAAGAAGATTAATAAAGTAGAAGTTAAAAAAAATAGAAGTTGAAGTTATGGAATGCCTGCAAAGTGAAAGATTTGGTGTAGAAGGTCTGACACAAGACTACATCACAGCATGAAGGAGGAGTCCCCAGAATAAGGAAAAGCAAGAAGATCAGGACACATATGAGGAAGAAATACGGACATGGGTAAGGAAAAGAGATTTAATATGGTATAATATTTATTAATATGGTGTAATATTTATGCAAATGAGAAAGCAAAACTAACTAATACAAAAAGAGGAGAACCAAAGATATTTGATCAGAAATAAAGGCAAAGGAATCTGGACATGGAACACTTTACAATGCAAAAAATAAGAAGACAAAGAGGAAAAGTAGAAAAGGAGATTAGTAATGGAGAAATTAAAGAAACAGAAACTGAGGTTATGGAGTACCTGCAAAGTGAAAGATTCAGTATAGAAAATCTAACTCAGAAAGCAACGCAGCAGAACAGAGAAATGGACATCCAAATTAAGGAGAAACCAGTAGAATGGTAATCAACTGGTCAATTGCCATATGAAGATATTTTGGAGCCTTCTACAGGAAACTGATATAAACTTTCACTTGAAGCTGGACAGCAAGGGAAGGAACTAGAAACTGTGGCAACTCAGTCAATGTTGAGGAGTGATGGGTCAGTGAGTTCAAATATGATAGAGCAACAGATGACACAGGATGAAACTGAACAGAATGTGCCACAGGAAGATGCTGTAAAACTTTCTATAGAATGCCAACAGGAAAGTGAAAACAAAAAATGTGCCCTCAGTTTAGAAGAAAATGAACTAAGAGAAGAGTTGCTGTATTTAATATAGATAGATAGCCATATTAAGATCAATGAAAGAAATAGACTGCAGAAGGTCAATAAAACCCCAAAAGTCAGAAGTTCGATAAAACAAATGAACACTAATTAGGATTGTCCATAGAGATTTATGAGATATAACAGAAGTAAACAGGATATATTACTGTGTAGCTAAATTAATAACTGATAAAATTCTACCACAAGAGCAGAGTGTAGTAAGGGAAAGGAAGGGGAAAAATCGAATACCATCATGGAAGTATCCAACAGAAAATTATAAAGCAATTAAGAGAAGAAGTGTCACTGCTAGAAGAGTTTAGATGAGTGAACAGATCAATAAAAATACTCAGAAATCTAGATGTGATAAAAGCAAAGAGCAGTATTATAATGGATCAGGATTTAGCATGCACTATCGCAAATAGTAAACTAAAAATATCAGCATCAGCACAGGCAGAAAAACTTAGAGGATACACAGATAAGTATAAAGGAAAATTATAAAATAAGCAGTTTATTGATGACCCAACATGTTTTATAGACAATTGGGAAACAAGGTAAAAGGAATTGAAAGACCACTAAAAAAGAAGAAATAGACACATTTTGGAGAAGTATTTATGAATATCCTGTGGAATATAACAATGATCCTAACTGGATAGAAGTAAAAGAAAGTATAAGAAGTTCAAAAGTACAGGATATGAAATGGGAAGAAGTAACAGCTGGAGAGATTGAAACAGCGTTAAGAAAAGCCTCTAATTAGAACCCCCCAGGCCCAGATGCAATACCTAACTTCTGGTTAAAAGTATTAACATCTTTGTGTGAAGATTTAGCCATGAGTAAGAACTATTTGTATGCACACCCCAAACCAATACTAACCTGGCTGACAACAGGAAAAACTATGCTCCTACTTAAGAATGAACCTGTAAGCAATCCTAAAACTTATAGAACAATAATGTGCTTTCTGATGATGTATAAACTATACACTGGAATTGATGCCGACAGTGTTAATAGTCATTTAGAAGAAAACTCAATTATGGCAATAGCATGAAAGGGCAATAAAGAAAGTCATATGGAACAAAGGATCATTTGTTGTTTAATAAAGTCATAGTGGAGAACTGTAAAAAAGGGAAGAATCTAAATATGGCATGGATTGACTACAAAGAAGCTTCTGACAGCATCCCACATTCATGGATAAAGAGTGGTTAAAATGTATAAGATACACAGTCCACTGATAAACTACATCACAGCAACCATGAAAGAGTGGCAAAAGACTTTGCAGTTAAGCCATGATAAAGGACAAATTATTATTCCAGGGATAAAAATCCAAAGGGGGGAATATTCCAGGGTGATTCTTTGTCACCGGTGCTCTTTTACCTTGCCCTTAACCCATTAAGCTGTCTGCTTAATAGATTAGGTCATGGCTATAATTGGCTCCCATACCTCTCAACTGCCCAGATTTTTGCAGAATGTCCAGATTTTTGCCTCAGACTTTCAGTCTGTTCCTCATAACATTTTTGGTTTTCTGGCAAATCACTGGGATGATCTGAGGAATAAAATTAGTAAATAATGTTGTACATTTGAGTTACAGATTTCATATCCTTTAGAAAAATCCATTTTAATACATACTATTATTCTAGCAACTGGTACAGAGGTAGCATTGTTACCTCACAGCAAGAGGTTCTCCTGTTCGATTCTCGACTGGAGTGCCTTCTGTGTGGAGTCTGCATGTCCTCCCCGTGGTCGAGTAGCCTCCAAAAGACATGCATGAATGGGCGTGTCTTCGCTGAAGGTTGGGCATCGGGCTGGCAACTCGGCACCATAAAAAAAAATCAACTGCCAATCATTAGTGGACCAGAGTTCTGCTGTGGCGACCCCTAACCGGGAAAAGCCGAAAAGACAAACAACAATTCTAGCAACTTTCTGAGATTATAAGAGCAATACTTAAAATTCCTCCCTATTTTTGGGCATTTGTACCCCCATTATGGCAGGCTTTGTCCAGATTTCTTGGGCTAAGAGGTTGAGAGGTATACTCCCAGAAAGCAACAAAGTGTAAAGACTTCTCATCATGTGTTTGTCGATGATTTAAAACTGTATAGCTCATCAGATGAGGAACTGAAAGCAGTCTGCAAGTTGTCAAAACTTTTTCAGATGATATAAGAATGTCATTTGGTCTTGATACATGTGCAAAAGCCACCCTTAAAGCAGAAAAGCTGAAGCACCAAGAAAACATCAGTTTGGGACAAGAATGTGATATAAAAAAATTGAGCAAGAGGGAGTGTATAAATATTTGGGAATTGATGAAGGATCAACAATAGAATATGAACAAATGTGAATAAAACATATTAAGGAATATTTTAGAAGACTTAAATCCTGAAAACAGCATTGACATCTAGGAACAAAATTGAAGCTATAAACCAATTTGTTCTTCCTGTCCTAACATACAGTTTTAAAGTGATTGACAAGCCCCGAAAGGTGTAGTATAGATTAGACAGGAAAAAAGAATGATTCATGCTCATCAAATGATTTATAAAAATCGGTGCATACCAAGATTATATAGTAAATGTTCCGAAGGAGGTATGGACCTCCTTGAAATTGATTATATGTATAAATCTACAATCATGGGGCTGCATACATATTTGCTGACCTCACAAGACCCAAACATAGTGGAAGTTTTAAAACATGAGGAGAATAAATCTAAGATGACTGCCCTTGTAATCTTGCAGAAGCATATCGGCGTCAAGCGGGAACTGAAATCAAACCAGAAGTAGATAAAAATTAGGCAACAACTGAATGTGCCAAAAAAACAAAAGAAAGAATATAAGGCGAAGGATCAGATGAGAAGGCAAGAAATGTGGAAAATGCATAAGTATATTTGCAAGTATAGGAAACTCTTGGAACAACCTCATATTGATCAGGATCGAACACATGAATGGTTAAGGAGAGGTGAATTTAAACCAAAAGATGAAAGGTTAATATTGGCAGCTCAAATAGTGGGCTATGTACACATTGGTTTATAAAGTCCATTGATCATGTGGGAGAAACAGACATATGTAGGTTTTGTAAAACAGAATTGAAAACAGTTGCGCATCTTGTTGCTGGTTTTGATATGCTAATTTCAGAAGGTTTGTATACTGAAAGGCAGAATAATGTGGCAAGACTCTTACACTGGGGATTGTGCAACTATTATAATACGGGTCTATATTACAACATTGAACTCACAGGAGTCTGAATGTTGTAATATCGAACCCATATGTTCGAAATGTGAAAATAACGAAGCCACGGAACACCATTTTTTTTTCCCAGGGAAAAAAAATCTGTGGGCCATTTTCGCGGCTTTGCTATTTCCTCCACTGTGGTGCAATCTCAGAGTTGGTATATTTAAGTAGGGGGGTGTGGGGGGTGAAGCCCCCCACATTAGTATAAGTTTAAAGTGTACGTATTTTTTTTTTGTTTTTGTACCGAAGAGCACTTTTTTCCCTGAGAAAAAAATCACTGTTTTGTGTTCATGCTTTTTGGATTTCGAACTTCCCAGTTTGATATTATATCTTTCGAACTCCTGTGAGTTCGAACGATGTAATATAGACCCTATAATACTGAAGTAGCTGAAAAACACTGGAAAAATAAGCCACAAAGCGTCATAGAAAATGATGAAGTTTATATCACATGGGATCACCCATTACCAACAGTTCAAGAAATAGATGCAAGAAAACCAGATATAGTGATCCATGAAACGAAGACAAAGGTAGCATAGATCATTGAAATTGCTGCACCCAGTGACTATAGTGTCTTAAGTACAGAGAGAGGCAAAGTCATAGAATACTAGGATTTGCAGGTGGAAATGAGAGCAATGTGGAAGAAAGAGGGCCTATATCATATGAGCGAATCACACAAATTGTGAACGCTCATAGTATCGAATGTACCAGACCTCGAACTTCCTATTGGGGGGTCTGCACACCCCTCCCCACTAAATATATATTCTAACTCCGAGATCACACTACAGTGAGGAAAGGGCAAATATCCCATTCTTCACTGTACCACAATCTCAGAAAAAGCACTTCAAGGTCCGGTGCATTTGATATTAAGAGCGTTCGCTATTTGTGCAATTCGCTCATTTGATATAGACCCAAAGAAAGACCCCTTGACAGTTCCAGTAGTAGTAGGGATAACGGGTCTTATAAAAAGAATTTAAAATCATGCTTGGATATGTTACCAATACATGTAAGCCATATGAATTGCAGAAGGAGTCATTACTGGGCACATTGGGAGTGCTGTGAAGAGCACTTTTGGCTAACATCAAAGACTGAAACCAACCTAATTTCATGAACTTTAATCATACTTTGACTTAGGAATGGGGTCCATTCCCATCATGGTATTAGAAATCCAAGAGACTTGGATAACTTAAAAGAGGTGAATTTGTTGTCCAATTCCTTTTTCAAGGAAGGAAGTGTGTCTGATTACTTAATTTGGAGTGGACGTGTGTGCCACAGAAGAGGTAAACATTGCATGACAAATCTGTCTCTCCACCATGTTTTGCTTATTTGCTGTAACAAGCACAAACCTCTACTTTTAGTGTTAGTGTCTGTATTTTTTGAGGAGATATAAGAAATCTTGGACTACTAGATTCCTAATAGCTCAAAAGTTAAGGTACAAATCAACCCTAAGGAGTTTATGGGACACTCAGTAAAGAGGCTTCCAGTTTCTTCTACAAGCTCTTGTCTTTTAAGTCTGTGATCCTTTTAGTTAGAAACCTCTGGGGATCTTTTCAGTTGCTTGATATGCCTAGTAAGGTACATCTCAAAAGGGGCATTGTATTCAATAATAAGTCTGATCAATGTGGAATATATAGGGTAAGAACTTCTGTGGATCTAGGTAAAATACAATTTACAATCAAATGCACTATGCAAATGGGTTTCCTAACCATTGCTGCAACATGATTGTCAAAGGCAAGGGAATTAATTAACAATGTTTCAAGGCCTCTCTTTCATTTTGAAGTAGGGTGTTGTTTATACTATAAGATGGATTAAGCAATTGCTTACCTAATATGATACTGCACTTTTTAAGAATTTAGTTTTATTTTGATTTTATGAGTTCTGTTTGGAGCTTCTGCATATCAGAGAGGAATTGAGGATGATATCATATTTACGGTTATCCACAAACTATTATTAGGAGTCCCAGCACAGAATCCTGAGGAACACCACTAATCATCTTCATGTTTACTGAGGACACAGCTACTACCCTCCATACACAGGTGCTTTCCCTCAACTGATTTTCTAACCACTTAATTATGTCATGGTCAATATGGAGCTCATCAGCTTGTTTATTATGTTAGCATATAGTAGCATGTAAAAAGCCTTAGCCTGGTCGAGGTATGTTCTGTGGACAGCATGTTCACTCTCCACAGCTTTAAACTCTTGAAGAAGTTGACTAGCTTCATTAGCTAGGATCTACTGCTAACAAAGCCAAACTCTTAGGATCAAGCCTTGTAAGATTTTTGCCATCATAGTTAATTAGGTCAGTTAAGATATATTTTATGTTTTTTTTTTCAGAAAGGACTAGTAGGGCTAGTGGATTTGTAGTTTCTGAGGTAAGTGGTGGGTTCACCATTGTGAACTGGCATCAAAACAGTTGTGTACCATACCTCAGGGGCAAAAGCAGTGGCTTAACTCATGTTGAATCATTAGGGGTGGGTACACTAGGACATGTTTGTTACATTTTTATCAGGCAACTGGGTATTTTTTCAGACCTCCAGGATCATGTATTTTTCTTTTTAGGGAGCACCTTTATTTAGTATTCTGTGGTTATGTTAGGAGGTTTGCGATTCTATGAGATATGTGGGCTCTGTATAGTTGTTTCGGGGGTGAAATCTGCAATTAATCTGTTTGCTAGCACGTTAACTACCACTACTGGATTTGAATAGGTAGTGCCGTTTTAGGTAGGGCCATTTTAAATGCATTCTAAACACTGCTCAGTGTTATTCATTAGTTTCCTAATGTAACAATAGAATGATTTGTAATTGTCTTTATCTTCCGATGCTAGTTTACATTCATAGGATGCCTTCTTATTCCAGATGGTGTTTTTAGTTCCTTTGACATCTTTTTAATGTTAACCTTGATTTGAGTTTATTTATTTATTTATTTATTTTTGCTATGCAGTTTAAGAAGTTTTTTTTTCTTTTATTGTATTTTTGTTTATACATTTGGTTCACCAGCACTGTTACTTTTAAACTTCCCATTCTGTTTGGATCTGGTAGGGACTGCCAAGTCAATGCATTATTCTAGATGCACATAGAGTCTATTTGTGTAACTGCATGCTGTGTTAAGTATCTTGAGTAATAAAGTTAAACTTGATTTTTGAGACTTAGTCATAAAACTGTAGAATATTTGCATGTCTGAAGTCTCTAAACCTTGTAATTTTTGCATCTAATTGTTTTGTGATTTTGAAAGAAAGTGTTATCAGTTTGTGATCAGATTTAACTGAACAGGACAGAATCAGGAAAACAGTTGATATTAAAGTCATGTTGTTAAAGACCAGGTCAAGAATATTTTTCTTCCAGTGAGTTCCTTGACAATTTTGGAGTTTTTGTTTATGAAATCAAGGAATGTTTGAGTATAACCTACAGCTGAGATATCGGTATCCCAGTTTATCATCATGTAGTTAAAGTCTGCTAGGATAATGGAATTCCTGCTGATTTTGAGTTCATCCAGTGTATTTAGGAACCTAACATGCTTTTCTGGGAGCATAGTGTAGATCCTGTAACATGCTCTGATACTTGGCCCTATTTAATAATCTGCATCTATATCAGTTCAGTTTCTGGCTCTTTATGGATCTACCTAAAAGTGATATGGACCTGACAAATATGGATACTCCGTCACATTTACCATTGAGCTGAAAGGTGTAGTAGGTGCAAAACCCTGGAATGAAAGGAGTGCCTTTTGTACTTTTAAACCAATTTTCTGTAATAACACACACAAGTATGTGCTCCAACTGTAGCAGGGAGTCAAGATCAGACAATTTGTTATTTAGATTTCTGGTCCTCAGCTGAGCCCCCGTGACATGGTCAAGAGCTTGATTTGTTTAGTTAGGATGGGAGGTCCATTAGCTGAACTCTAACTAAAAAGGCACTATGGGAGCCAGTATATGAAAATCCTGAAATGAAAGGTGCAAGTCATCCTTGGCAAAAAGACTGCATCTCTAGCCTCTCATCCCTGCTGACGTATATTGGTTTTCCTTAGAATGACATCAACTCTGTAGCCAGTTTTGGAAGCCTATTATCTTTTGTCTGTACTTTGCCATCATTCAAAGAAAGGATTTCGCTCAAAACCATTATCTTACCTGCATTTGTGATATGCAAGGAGAGCTCTGTTACATATCTCTGCATATCGCTCAGGGTTCTGTGCACCAGGTCATTCACATTCACATTGACAATTTCTGTGACATAATCTTATTTGCTTGGATTCAAAGTTTTTAGGGCCCTTGATATGTCAAAGATCCTGGCTCATGAAAGGCAACTCCCACAGACCTTCTCTTTGTTTAGCCTCATGAGAGTTCAGTCTGTTTTTCTAACAATGGAGTCACAAATCACTAGTACACTTTTGTTAGAGAGGTGCCTAAATGCACTAGTTTAGCTAGTTACCTGGTAACCCTTTACTTTGTTCGTGGTAATAGGTATTGTTATGTTGGGTTTGCACTGAATCCTAGATATGCTCATATGAAGAGGCTTAGGCAGGGATTTCTTAACTGCATCACCATATGATATGTTTACTGTCCTTTCCACAGAAATACACAGTAAATTATCATGCACAGCAAGCTATCAGCATATGATAGTTTGCTGTGTATTCGTGCGGAATGCAGTTGTTGCTTGTGTTCTTCACAGGTAATGTCTGTTTGTGAGAGGAAGGCCTCCAACCTGTTACATACTTGCATCTCTCACATAGTGATAGCAAAGAGCCAAACAATAATTCATTGTCTATGAGCATCAGGCAATTATTACACTGTTTGAGTATATCAAGTGCTGTGCGTCTGGCAACTGAGGATGAACAAGCTGTCTAACCTTCCACTTTATTCCAAGAATACAGCAATTTATGAATAGGTGGCTTATGTTTGTATTTTAAAAAGAAATGCGTACTAGTATGGAGATGTGACTTAAAATGTGTCATAATTTACAGTGTAGGAGGTGGAAAAGCTAAAAAAGATAAGATGAATAAGACTAGTTCCTGATTATCTAAAGATTATTGAGGTTTAACTTAATTAGTTGACAGTGCAGGACTATAGCTACAGTCCCTTAGCAGGACTGAAAATTATTAGGTTTCTTTGTAGAGAATTTCACCCTGGAAGAGCTCATGCTTGCAGAGTACTAAGCTGAGTGGAACCCAGTGCTGTTTATTTCACCAAGGAAAATGAAAGAGCCAATGAAAATAAACTAAAAATTCAGCCAATAATGCATTTTTCCAGAATGCGAAGTAGATTAATTCTCTGACACAGAACTAATACCACTAGTTCTTAAAAACTAACACTTGGCCAAAATCTAGCTGGAAAATGTATAATACAATAGGAAAATGTAGGAAAAATAGAGGACTACACTATAGGTTCATAAGTGTTTACTAGGCTAACAACCCCAAGGGCCTTTATAAGCCTAGTCATACACTCCAAATCTCTGACAAATTCTCAAACCCTTGATAAGTGTAAGCAGGCGCTTGGGAGATGAAACATTTACAGGCTGCCTGTGTCCATTACATAGGTGCCAAATCAGAGATGAATTTCCTGTTCCCCATCCAATTGTTCAAGTTACACTTGAATTGGGATAGGGAGGAAATCTGCATCTATGGATTGGGGAGCTTGTTCCAGAGAAGGGGTAATCTCTGGGGTACATATCTGTCTCTTCAACAGGTCCTATTTATATCACAAGCAAGATTTAAGTCTTTAGAATTGGCAATTCTAGTGCTGTTTGTTTTGCAGATATGCATGAGGTCTATCAGGGTGGGGTCTGACAATGCCTTGTATGCCAGGCATAAATCTCTCCTCGATAGCCTGTAAGAGATGCAGTACAGGGATAAGACCTTGAGGTGGTCGGCATAGAACATCTTATTTATGCTCTGTATTCTTTTAGTGAAGAAACTCTGTGGACTTTCCAACTGTTGTATGTGCCTGGTTAGGTGCATACCAAAGGGGGCATTGTGCACAATGACAGGTCTGATGAATGCCAAATACGGTGGAGCAATGACATCCTTGGGCCTAGATGTCATACTGTTGTTTAGTAAGTTGCACAACATATAATGATCTTCTCACTGCTGTAGACACATGATGTTGAAAGGCAAGTTTATTGTATTTGTGTATCCCCAAGTCCCTGACTACTGGGTTAACTCTTAGGTATATGTTGTCAATATGATAGTTACCAGGGATGGATGACTTCCCAAAGGATACTGTTATGCATTTCTTGGCATTTAGTTTTAGTCCATGGCTCTGACACTAGTTATTTGTCTGTGTCAGCCCTTCCTGCAGAACAATTGTGTAGGTGGGGGGTTCTATAGCTGTTTATAATTTGCAATCATCTGCAAATTTAGTCAACCAAAGGCCATTAAGACTGGACTTGATTTCAGAGAAGTAAATGCCAAAAAGGAGCAGTCCCAGGACCAATCCCTGAGGGACTCTACTAGTGACTGGTCTCTTTGTAGGGGCAGATTCCCCAGTTCTAACTTCTTGGGTCCTATCTGTGACATAAGATGCATGGGTGACATAAGGTGGTATACTTAATCTCTTGTGTTTATCAACAATGCCCAAGTGGGATATTGTGTCAAATGCCTTGGCCAGGTCAAGGTAGGCAGTGTGAACCATTTGCCCTCATTAAATAAGATACTGGAAACAGTTTAGCACTGCAGTAACAGACTGGCCCATTTAAATTCCAACAGACCAGTTTTTGACCAAGCCATAAAAAAGTAAGGTAAAACTGAATAATATAGCACTTAAAATGTAAAATTCACTAAGCCTGCTTTAAATGCAAATGGAAACAACTACTTTCCTATTCTTTAGAGAAGGAATCAGCTCAAAATGACAACTTTAGTAATCTCAAACCATATGCTTTGTACCTGGCCTTCTAGAGCCCCTAAATTTTATTTATATTATTTATTTTTATTTAATTTGTTTACCGGGAAAGTCCACTGGGCCTTAAAGAGCCCATTTTCAGTGGAGGCCCAGGGATAAAAGCTCCAACAAGAACACAGATACAGAAAATATTAAACATTAATTGATACAAAAGTAGATTCAGTGTTACACATAGTGAGTACAGTAATAAATGCAGAATATATACATACAAGCAGGAATTGTTTTGGTTGTCAGATGAATTCAATCAAAGAGGTATAAACAGAGATATACTAATTAGCATTATTGTACTAGTATCAACAAGGGATGAAAAAATAATAATTATGGAGAACATATCATCAGTCAGCAGCAGCAAAATCAAAGGAGTTTAGTTATATAAGGAGAAGGAAGAGGATAGGTTATAGAGCAGGTACATATCCAGGAAGAGTTGAGATGGCTTCTCAGTGTTTATTTGAAGATGGTGGTGCTGCATGTATTTCTTATAGAAGGTTGAAGTGAGTTCCACAGTTTGGCAAAGGTGAAGGAGAGGAGGAGTTACACACATTAAAACGATAAGCAGGCTGCATCAACACTGTTCATCCTGCTTGGGACAATAAAAGTACCAATAAAAAAATAGCTAGGAATTCAACAAAAAATGCCTACTTCCAGAATACAGTAGTTTTTTAATTCTCTGTCACCGAACTACAACCACAAGTACAGTCAACTGAATAATACTGCACATAAATTACAAAATGCTCTAGACCTACTATAAGTGCAAACAAAAGCAAGCACTTTCCTACTCTTTTGATTGGGAATTAGCTCAAAATACCAGCTTTACCAATTTCATACCATGTGATCTCTGACTGGTATAGTGGAGCCTTACATTATGATTATGTACATGCACTGTACAACCTCTAAACTTTGTGGGCATGGTGGTGTCTGATGTATAGAATAACCTGGCTGTGATAACACATGCATCATTTTATTCTGTGTTGTCTGTGTCATGGCCCATAGTAATGGACCAGATTCCACCCTGTTTGTCAGTGCTGCAGTATTTTGCACCTGCCTCCAGTGTCAGCTTCGTGTTCCTTTTCTTGCAAAGGCACACTGCAGACACTGTAGCTAGATGGTAGGGTTCATCTGGTCACATTAAAAAAAAAAAAAAAAGACGAGAACAGAACAACATCATTCTGGTATCCCCTCCACTCAAAGCTGAAAAATAAAAACAAACAAAAATGCTTTACTATACAACGTTTAGGAAAGATGTCAATTAATAAAATACGTTTTCTAGAATAAACTTCCAGTATGGTAATAAGCAGCACACTGGGATGATACAGTCTGCTGCTAGTCAGTCTCCTTGCCTGTTTTATTTACTTCTTTATCTTTCTCTCTCCAACCAAATTAGCCTAATCTCTCACCAGTAAACATAATTTCTACAACCAAAAGTTGAAATGGCATGAAGCTGGTATTACCTATAGGGTGATTTAGCCTTCCTAAATTAGGTAAATGTAATGCACCCTGGGAATTGTAGTCTGACACCCCACATGCACACCCGCATGCACAAACACACACACACACTGCTAAGGCTTCTGAGATTGGTGGGAGAAGACCTACAATTTCTACAGTTCATTGACACTATGATAGGAGTAGCTCTCAGATACTACTGATTTTACCTCATATTTTTCTGTCTCATAACATATTTTGATTTTCAGGGAAATTACAGAGGATTACTGGCAATCATTCATGACAGAAATGCATTGTCTTACCTCATATTTGTTTAGAAAATGCATGTTGATGCAAGTCCAGGCTGTTCTATTATTAACTCTTCATACTATTTCTTATTTATTTTGAAAATATATGTTAACACTATTCCTGCTGTTCTGTAATTAGCTTTTCAGAATCATCATACCACTTATTTGATTAGAAAATTAATATCAATGCAACCACTGTTATTCTATTACATTTTAAGTGAACTAGAGCAATGTTTGAAATAAAAATTGCCCATAATTGGCTTGGGCCTTTGTTCCTACTCCCCCAATTACTTTTGGCTTTGTCTTGTCCAGATGAGCAAAGAAGCTGATAGATAAAATGAACTCCTATATTACAAGTAGAATAGACAGGGGATTTCTACAGTAAAGGACACATTAACTTTATGTGGAGAAATCTCCATCCCGTATCTATTATGTAAAATGAAAGACACCAGCTGACATAATATGGAACACGATTGGGCTGGGGTCGCTGCAAGACCAGCAGTTCACTCCCACACTGAAAGAATCAGTTAAAAACATAACTGCAGATTTCACTATAGTGATTGTAAAGATGAAGGATTCCTTCTTTCTTTCTTTCCTTCCTTCAGAAGAAGGAATTAAGAAGGGAACCCATATACCAATTGGCACCATAGTCTGGGTGCTGTCATTGTTCAGTCTCTGTAAAATCAGACTAATCACCTCTGCAGAATATTATAACTGCTTTATGATGCATGGCAGTCCTTGCTAGAGACGAAACTTGACAGTATAGATGTGTTTACACTGCAATATGTTACAAAAGCAAGCAGCACCTTTCATCTATGTATGCAATGAAGTGTTCTCACTACAAAATAAAGCAGAAACTACCACATGGCTTTGAAAAAGAAAGGAAATGTGAAAAGCAAAGCTGCTTCAGACAGCAATCAACTGTCTCTAACAACCAACTTAAAACTTGCAGTCAAAAAATGACTGAACCTCATTAATCACCCAGTAAGGAAAAGTGAAATACAGAAACAGAATGAGTCCATTTAAAATAAAGACTTGAGTCTGGCAGCTGTTTATCTGATGATTTCTGAAGATGGCTATTGCTTTCTGTTGTGATGGACTCATTAAATTACTTGAGTTGTTTGACAGGACAGACAGTTAAATTGTGCAGATCAGAATTTGTAAGTGCGGCCAGACAGAAGTCTAACTTCTGGTGATTATAAATGCAGGTAGTTCAAAATGATTTTTCCCTGGTATTTTTGACAACAGATTTTTCTCATTCATTTTCGATAGCTCATAACTATAATGAACAAGGACCTGGAGTTTGCATACAGAGGTGGGGGCTCCGTAGTTACTAGATAATTAAAAAAAAAATACTTCTCAAGGTTCGCTCTTGAGATCATTTTGATTATGTAGCAATCGCCCAAACCCAAAACAGTGTCTTTAAGTTCAAGTTACTGATCTATTGTTATCCATTATATTTCACACAGCTTTATCACACATCGGGTATTTCCTTATTTCTACAGTTTACTATGGATTTTGTAAATAATCCAGTCTGACACCGCACTAGCCTAAAGTGGGATAAAATGCTTTAGTTAAATAGCTACCGAATGTTAACATGTAACATGTATCATACACTAGCCTTATGTATCACTGTGTAAAATCTATTTTGCTGGTGTAATCTTATCAGAATGCACTCAGATAGCAGGCTCTGTCTTAATGGCTTTATACAAAAAAGACAAAAAAAAGTAGCAGGACAGTGCTTCTGTAACTTAACTTGTTGTGGTGCATTTAAACAAATAAATAAGAAACTCATGAAGTGGTCACGTCAATACATTAGCCAGTTTTAGATTTTAACAATTCCATGCTACAACGATGAGCAATCCTAGTTTTGTGAAAACAAAACTACATAGTACAAAAACTGTAGCTTTCTTCCATTAGAATGAAAGTAAATCCATTCAAGTTTTGTTTTTTTAATAATAGACCGGGGCTCAATAAACACCAGTGTCTTAAGCTTACTGTTAAACAGTTCATTACAATGGACATTAATTAGTGCACAAATCTCGACCATCATAGTATCATCTCAATATAGTATGCGCTGCACTGCTCCCTACCAACTTATCATACATTATTATATATACAGCCTAATAAGGACATGATTTTACAAAGTATTATTCTGGAAAATTAATGCATACAGAAAAGCCACAGTGTGCCCAAAGGCTTTAACATACATTTTCAGCTGGTTTTAAAAACCATCGCAAGTTTTTTTTTTATTATTATTATTTTATTTATTTTTTCTTGTGGTGCTCTATTTTATTGAGCTTCCATTGGTGTTAAAAGCTGTTTATAAGAATGCCTTATTAAGTTGTCTTCCTGCTAATGATTCTATAACCCTTCCATTTCTGCTCTTGGTTTGTTTCACATTCATTAATATTCAACAGTAAGAAATATGCAATTTGAAAGAAACTAACTGGGCTTTTTAATAAGCATTCCTGCAGCCATCCTTGTGATACTGTAAGTTTTGTAAGACTAACTTATCCTGACTTCCTGATTTTTTCAGTTTGCTTACATTTTTATTTTACTTTATAATTTCTTAACCAGGAAAGCCCACTGGACACGTATCCCTTTTCAGGGGGAACATGGGATGAATGTCTAATGCAATGACTTGCTCAAAGTCACACCATATGGAAACGGAGGTGAAAGGAATCAAACTTGGCATGTCAGACATGAGGAAGCAGCCTGTTAACCACCAAGAGCCTTAAATCCTCTGCACTAGCAGCCAGATACACACAATTGTTTTTTTCCCCTACATTTTGATTCTTCTTTAGAAAAAGACCTTCTGCTGCAGAGTACCTCACTTGCACCCACATAGCTGAAGTAACATTTTACCATTCCTTGTCCCTAAACCTACTCATCTTCTCCTCTGTGGCTCAGTACATCATTGTTATTGTTGTTATTCATTTCCCTTTTCTCCCTATTTTTACCCTGATGACCTCTGCTAGATGCTGAGCCGAAGATTAATCAGGGATAGTGCAGGCAGGCTTCACATTGAGAGTGGCTCACTTAAGGTCATTGTCTTATATGCTAGCATCCTTTGTATCCCCTTCAGTTTCTAACACACTTCCTCCCTACACAGGAAGAACATAATGGAAGCCTATGAAGACTAATACAAAAACACTGTCTCTACTCAGAGCAGTCATACATGTTACTCTACAACAGAGGTGGGCAAACTTTTTGATTCGTGGGCCACATTGAGTTCTAACATTTGACAAAGGGGCCAGAACAGGAGCAGATAGATGGCATGCTTTGAAAACATCACCTCATTGGGGGAAAAATACACATCTTGGGATATGGAGAAAACATGTGCTTTAATTTCCAATGAAAATGAAGAAAAGCATTACAATAAAATCTCTGACTTCGAAATGAGTCTTTAAACACTGAAAATCAATTAAATGACCATTTTATTTTAAAGCACTGAAAGTTCTGTTATCCTTCAGGATATCACCATCACTCTCCTCCTGACTGTCTTTTTTTTTCAAAAACGGTAGGAGATGCAGATGTACTTGTCCTGTTCCTTTTATTCAATTTGTTTCCCCGGTGCCAAAAGTCAATAACGACCAGTGCAAGGACGAAACAGTTGCAGCAAGTCAGTCTGTGAAGCGTTATATTTGATCTGCGTGCACTGTTTATTTTAACAACGTGCGTATCACGGAGACACACACATTTTAATGGGAGCAGTGTTGTTGGTCTCCTTTTTTAGCATCAAAGTCTGGAGTTAGTTTTGTTGTGGCGATTCTCAGGATGGATCTGAGGTGTAGGTCTGTTAACTTGGATCTGTGGCTGGCTTTGTTGATGTTCATGACGCTGAAGGTCTGTTCACACATGAAGGTAGAGCCGAACAAAGCCAATATATCTAGAGTGCGCCATCTAGTGAGGAAACATCAGAATTGTAGGGGAAATAAAACATTAACAAGGTTAATTTATTAAATTTTTTCAAGTTTGGCGGGCCGAATCAAAACGTTTAACGGGCCGCATGTGGCCCCCGGGGCGTAGTTTGCCCATGCCTGCTCTACAACATGTGCTCAACAACCACTTCAGGGGGAAGCAGCAATTTGTCATTCCCCAAATACTCCTAAAATCTAACACACAATCTTTGACATGCTGTTTTCTTTAACTTGGGTCCTCGTTGTACTAAGTAGTGGCAAAAGTGCTCATTATATTTCTCTGCAATGCAGTGTCGATGTAACAATACTGCATATTTTAACTTCTTTACTGCTACTGTGAATAAAAATTATTTTATAAGCAATGTACCCACCTACGAAGCATGCAATAATACAAACAGATGCACATACATAAAGAGAAATAATCTGCCTACAGGTCATTATGATGGCTCCTGCACTTAGATAATTTGCAACATTAATAAAAACAAAAGAAAGCTCTTCCATTTTTATCCACATAGCAGTTCATGCATAAAGTAGCAAATCTCAGCTTTGCTTGTGTAACTTGAAGTTTTCTGGATTTTGCTGTTGTTGCTTTTTTTAAACTTAAGTAAAATGAACTATCTGCCTCACATTCCATATTATCTCCACCTAAACCGTTCACAGCCTGTGTTGTTGTTCATGTGCAGTTCCACATGCACATAGAGCTCTGCTGCTCTGACCCTTGTGTTCCTTTTCTGGCTTTCCCAAGAGAAGATTATAGGGCAACTGCAACCTGTGAAATGCAGGTTGATGACCCATGACATAAGACTTCAAAAACCAGTTGTCTTACAGTTACTGCTGGCTGTTTGTGGTACAATGGGACACCAGAAATTTATATTACTTAAAAAAGTGTTTTCCCCTTTTTCTGACTCCAGAGACAGTGGCACCCACTGAGCCATGCAGTTTCGTGGAGAGGGCACATATCCCTGTGTGCCCCAGTGTAGCACCACCTCTGTCTTAACTGCAGTACTGCTACTTCATGGTCCTGGAATCTTCTCCAGCCCCTTTTGTTGTTACTGTGACTGGCTTGCAAAGTCCTGACATGATGTTCATCTGCAAGTCCAGTTGTTCACAGTACCATGATGTGTAGCATTGCACACATGACAAAGGTCTTGTTGCACTATATTGTAGTGTCTCTCCTCCCAAAAAAAAAAAAAAAAAAAAATATATATATATATATATATATATATATATATATATATATATGGGTTCATGTTAGAACGTCGACAACTGACTATATCGACAAGTAGCCCTGCAGCACGAAATAAACGAAACCTCAAAGCATCGAAATTTCAAATAACCGACATCCACGTCACCGACAACGCGCTACACCAACATCGCGTATTACAGGTAACGGGTATTAACATATGTGAGGTAGGGGATGTATTTATAAACATATGTCACTTAGTCTGACATTATAAATACATCCCCCACTCAACACATGTTAATACCCTTTACCTGTAATATGGGATGTGGGTGTAGCGCGTTGTCGGTAAAGTGGATTGTCGGTGAAGTCGTCTCGATGAAGTGGGTGTCGGTTATTTCAGATTTTGATGCTTTGAGGTTTCATTTATTTCATGCTGCAGGGCTACTTGTCGATATAGTCAGTTGTCGATGTTCTAACATGAACCCATGTATATATATATATATATATATATATATATATATATATATATGTGTGTGTGTGTGTGTGTGTGTGTGTGTATATATATATATATATATATATATATATACACACACACACACACACACACTGCACAATGCAGGCTGATCTACTTTTGCATTTCTATGTCAGATGTGTTAGTTGTATTATAGGCCAGCAAGGACTGAGGTTGTGGATAGGTTTCATCAAACAAGACTATTGAATGCATCTGGAATCACATGCAGCACAGAACAAACATCATGTTTATGTGGGTCTATGTTCACAAGTTGAAGAAAAACTTCATCGAACAGCTCTTCCACAACCAGTATCTTCATATGTCATTTACATCGAAGAGTAAAATCATCATAAGAAAAAAAATCATCAAAAGGTGATAGTTTGCCAACAACAAGGAAGTACTGCAATGAATAAGGTAAACTAGAGAAAACCTTTAAAAATGTGCCCTTTTCCCCACTGTAGTGCAATCTCAGAGATGGAATATATTATTAGGGGTGAAGTGGGGGGCACAGCTCCCCAATGTCATGGTTTACTTCCTTATTGTTGGCCAACTATTACCTTTTGATGATATTTTTATGATTATTTCACTCTTTGATTAAAGTTACCTTTGAGGATTACTGCTCATGGAATAGCCATTCAATGAAGTTTTTCTTCGATGTGTGAACATAGACCCATTTATTGACCTGCTCCCTGCATGTTATCTGCAAGAGTAGCCCTGTCTAAATACATGTGTGTGTGTACCTACTAACCTGATGGACATTTTTAAAATCTCCTTACGGAAACCTTTGGTTCAGGTAGATGTGTGCCACATCTACATATACATATATATATATATATATATATATATATATATATATATATATATATATATATATATATATATATATAGAGAGAGAGAGTATAGCCTGGGCATTGCATGGAGACATTATGAATAATTTTCTGGGTATTGCAGACCATCTCAGTTCAGTAAGAAGTCTTCCCTGTTAATGTATCAAAGGCCCTCTGGAGTAGTTGGGGTCTTGTGGAAAATATGTGGAAAACGTATGTCTCCCAGGACTTCAGTCAAATCAGCTATTTAGTAAAATGCTAGTATAGTGCTGGTTCTCTCCTCTGCAGCTCTGGAGAACCCAATATGCTCCTTCACATGGTGTTGCATAATAGTACAGATCTTGTTTAGTATTCATGAGGCTGACACCTGTGATAACAAAAATATGTCCCTCTGTAAATCACATAGCTATCCATTCTATAATAGCCACAGAAACAGGCATGTTTGTGTTAATCATCTAAGCACACTGAACACAAGTGTCTCTTTTCAGGAACAACCCAAGTATCCTGTTTGTTAAGAAACTTTTTTCAGATTCACAGAATAGGCAAATGGAGGTGCATGGTTTCAAACACTTTACCTTTGACTTCAGGAAGCAAATCATTAGTATCTCAGACCCTTAATCCCCAGCAGTAACATCAAAACAATGCAACGTGTACACTGTACCCTGACTCTCAGTTGTCAGTGGAATGGTTTTACTAGGTCCTTACAGCCTTTCTGTACACACAAATAAAGTCCCCAATCTGATGATCTGTGACTTGTTGCTACAATAAAAATTATTTCTATGAGCAGTGTGCTTACCTACAGTGGTGATTTTTTTTAATTTCTCCAAATCTTTTGGGTTTCTAATACCATGATGGGAATGGACCCCATTACTAAGTCAAGGTATAATTAAAGTTCATAAAATTAGTATTGTTTCAGCCTTTGATGTTAGCCAGAATTGCTCTTTGCAGCACCCGCAATGTGCCCAGTAATGAATCCTGCAATTCATATGGAGTTACTTGTATCAGTAACATATCTAAGTATGAATCCAAATTCTGTTTTATAAGACCTGTTGCTCCTACTACTACTGGAACTGTCTGGGTATCTTTCTTCCTCATTGCCCTCATATTTGCCTGCAAATCCTAGTACTTTATGATTGTGTCTTTCTGTACGTAAGACACTGTAGTCACTGGGCGTAGTGATTTCAATAATCAATGATACTTGTTTGTTTTTATGGACAACTATATCGGGTTTTCTTGCATCTATTATTTGAACTGTTGGTAATGGATGATCCCATGTGATATAGACTTCATCATTTCTATGATGCTTTGTGGCTCATGTTTCCAGTGTTTTTCAGCTACTTCAATATTATGTTTGCACAATCCCCAGTGCAACAGTCTTGCCACATTATTCTGCCTTTCATTATACAATCCTTCTGCCATTAGTATATTGCAAACAGCAACAAGATATGCAACTGTTTTTAATTCTGTTTCACAAAATCTACATTTGTCTGTTTCTCCCACATGCTCAAAGGACTTTGTAAACTGATATGCACATAGCCCCCTATTTGAGCTGCCAATATGAACCTTTCATCTTTTGGTTTAAATTCACCTCTCCTTAACCATTCCTGCATTCGATTCTGATCAACATGAGGTTGTTCCAAGAGTTTCCTATACTTGCAAATATATTAATGCATTTTCCACATTTCTTGCCTTTTCATCTGATCCTTCACCTTATATTGTTTCCTGTTTTTTGGCACTTTCGGTTGCTACCTTATTTTTATCCACTTCTGGTTGGATTTCCATTCCCACTTGACACTGAAATGGTTCTGCTATACTAAGCATGGAAGTCATCTTAGACTTGTTCTCCTCATGTTTCAAAAGTTTCACTGCATTTGGGTCTTGTGAGGTTAGCAGATATGTATGCAGTTCCACTATCACAGATCTATACATGTAATCAATTTTGAGAAGGCCCATACCTCCTTCAGAATGGGGAATATATAGTCTTGGTATGCTCTGACTTTTATAAATCATTTGATGAGCATGAAGCATCCTTCCTGTTTTCCTGTCCAAATTATCCAGCACCTTTTGGGGACAGTCAGTCACTCCAAAGGTGTAAGTTAGGATAGGAAGAGCAAATTGGTTTATATGTCAGACTTTGTTCCTAGATGTCAGTGCTGTTTTGGGTATTAATTTAAGCCTTCTAAAATATACCTTATTGAGTTTTATTTGCATTTGTTCATGTTTTATTGTTGATCCTTCATCATTTGCCAAATATTTGCACACTCCCTCTTACTCAAGTTCTTTTATATTTCATTCTTGTCCCAAAATGATGTTTTCTTGGTGTTGCAGCTGGCCTGCTTTAAAGGTTGTTTTTATACATTTTTCAAGACCAAATGACATTGTTACATAATCGGAAAAAGTTTTGACCACTTGCAGTTGTGCTTTCAGTTCCTCATCTGAAGAACTTTAAAGTTTTAAATCATCTACAAAAAGAAGATGAAAAGTCTGTATACTTTGTTGTTTTCTGGGAGCCCAATTGTAGCCATGACCTAATCTGTTAAGTAGACAGCTTAATGGGTTAAGGGCGAAACAAAAGAGCAGCAGTGAATGAGAGTCACCCTGGAATATCCCCCTTTGAATTTTTATCCCTGGAATAATAATTTGCCCTTTATCATGACTTAACTGCAGAGTGGTTTGCCACTGTTTTATGGTTGCTATAATGTAATTGATCAGTGTGGGATGAATCTTATACAGTTTTAAGCACTGTTTTTCCATGAATGTGGGATACTGTCAAATGCTTTTTTTGTAGTCTATCCATGCCATACTTAGATTCTTCCCCTTTTTGCAGTTCTCCACTATGACTTTATTTAACAACAAATGATCCTTTGTTCCATATAACTTTCTTTTATTACCCTTTTGTTCCATTGCCATGACTGAGTTTTCTTCTAAAAGATTATAAACTCTGTTGGCATCAATTCCAGTGTATAGTTTATATGTTGTTGGAAGGCAAGTTATTGGTCTATAGGTTTTAGGATACCTTGTAGGTTCACTCTTAAGTATTGTTTTTCCTTTTGTTAGCCAGGCTGGTGTCTGTTCAGGTGCATATAAATAGTTCTTACTCATGGCTAAATTTTCATGGTGAGATGTTAATACTTTTAACCAAAAATTAGGTATTGCATCTGGACCAGGTGCTCATTGTAAGTTCTCTGATGATGCAGATGACTGTGGCAAACACTATTGTGGGGACTGGTTCTCATGGGGCAAGGGTTCTCATGTGGTACTGGTTCTCATGGGGCACTGGTTCTCATGGTAGTTCTTGGCAGCTGCTAAGGCATGCTGTGGTGCTACTAATGCGACTACACTGAGTAACACTCCCATCATGCACACCATGAGTCCTAGTCCTCAGATAAGTATGCACTTAAGTACAGCATGCCTCTTTTATATATCCCTGAATTGGTTCATGCGTTTGAGGGCATCATTTGCATGGGGTTCTCATTTTCATGGTATTATGGAGTGAGCAAGTGCTGCATACTGTGCTATTGTGACCCGTGCACAACCAAAT
Source organism: Protopterus annectens (assembly GCF_019279795.1). Lineage (NCBI taxonomy): Eukaryota > Metazoa > Chordata > Ceratodontiformes > Protopteridae > Protopterus > Protopterus annectens. The sequence continues at coordinate 725,176,621 of NC_056729.1, forward strand.
TAGTTGTGTCTTAGGGTCACCCACAACCTGAATACTTTCACTTCCCATATTGCTCAGTACTCTATAATGTGCTACACATCTTTGAAACCTGGCAAATATGTTTCAAAGAGCCTCACTCCTCTACAGATTCTTAGCTCACATTATATGTCTACCACTATAACCAAAGGTATATAAATAATTTTTGTAGGTACCTCTACTATATTAATTGTAGTTATATGAACACGCATCAGCATATACTTCAGCTACTAATTTTTTGATAAGATGGATGATCCAACAGTAACTTAATTGCTGTTTGCACTAGATCTCAATAACCTGTAATCCTTATCTTTTGGTCTGTATGCACTACTATTTGCAGGATCAGAATATTACAACACTTAATATATGTCACCATTTTCTGGATCTCCTTTGACTCATTCTGATTTTCCAGAGCTACGACTGTTACTATATCATCATTTCCTGTAATGCATTTGACTCATTTTGATTTTCCAGTTTTTGTAGTAGGACGAAGCAGATTTAAGTAAACTAAAATTAAAATTGTTATGTTACTCAACAAGTTCACACCAACTCAGGAAATACATATCTGTTGTTCTTTCCATTACAATATACAGATTAGCAAAACAATTTAATATTTGCCATTTTTTTTTTCAACAAATGTGAATTCAATTTTAAATATAAGGAAGCAAGAGATGCTGTACAGCCTTGGAATATCTACAAAATGAAAGCATTTTCATTCAGATATATATTTTTGTTTTCATAAATTCTGAAAAGAACAGAACAATGCTATTCTCATTTCTTTATTAAAGCATCTGTGAATTATTATACAAAAGCAAAGATGCCAGCAGAGGACTCTACATAAAAAAATTATGCACCACAAAGTGACTTACTCCATGTGCAGATAGGTGGATTGTGTTTTCTGTACTTTTAGGAATTAATTATCTGAGCTGCTAAGAAGCTGCTTTCTAGAGTCAATGGTAAAGATTTTATTCCTTCTGCCTTCATTTGCCTTTGGTGTGTCTCTTAGTATGACATTTAACCAGACAGTACTCCTAGGTCACCCCTGAAAAGATATACCTATATCCAATGAACTTAGCCAGGAAGAAATTTAGAACAGCAGTAAATGTTTAAGGATTTAATTAAAGAGTCATTTCAAGTGAAGGGTTACATACTCTTCTCTTGAAGTGAGGCATTTTGAAAACACTGCTATTGCATGAGTTTTGCTGATTCTGCCTTTGTCAAGTTTTTAATGTTATACTTGATGAAATGTGCATTTGCGAATCATGCTAACAACAAAGTGATTCACAGCCCACTACATAATTACTATAACAATAACCCATGCCTGTGTGTGGGTAATGCTGGATTTATCTATGGTTGGTGTGGTTTGGTCATGAGGGTGAAGCCCGAGTGGTCAAACAAAGCCAACCGTGGGTAAATCCAACATTACCCACACCCAGAAGTGGGTTATTGCTATTATACAATGCCATTATTTAAGAAAAAAATAATTACTTTTCTTAAATAATGGCATTGTATAATGCCTCCTTGCTGCCCTTCCACAGCTGTCTGGTATTCTGCGGCAGTTCTGATGTACTGCGCATGCGTATGCCTATGCAGTACATCAGAGCTATGGGCAAAAGCAATGGAGAAAGCAAGATCTCCATTGCTTTTTACAAACTTTTTCGCTATGTTAAATGGGTTTAACATAGTGAGACAGCTTTAAAAAAAGCAACGGAGAATCTCTGTTGCTTTTTCTAAAGCTGTCTTGCTATGTTAAACCCATTTAACATAGTGAGACAGTTTTGAAAAAAGCAATGGAGAAAGCAAGATCTCCGTTGCTTTTTACAAACTGCCTCACTATGTTAAAGGAGTTTAACATAGTGAGACAGCTTTAAAAAATGCTTTTTTTAAAGCTGTCTTGCTATGTTAAACTTGTTTAACATAGTGAGACAGTGTGAAGCAATGGAGATCTTGTGTTCTCTGTTGCTGTAAAGAAAAGAGTTATAGTCATAGAAAAAGTCCGGGCGACCGGACCTTTTTCCATTACTATAACTCTGATTTACAACGTGCATGCTGACCAATCAGTGTGCACGTTTTGAATATTAATAGGGGCTCATTGTATAATGGTATTTTAAATACTTATTGATGACGGTCCTTTAACACACTTCCATGTTTTGAATTCATTTTAGAAATAAAGGTACTCAATGGCAGGATTCTCATGAAATCCACCACATAATTCTGAAACAAATCTGTACAGACCTAGCAGTAAGTCTAATGATGTACAGAGCAATGAAGCAGTTTACTGGGGCTGCAGACAGACAGAAGTGATTGAACTTCCATGATTCAAACACCAAAGAAGATGCTAAAAACTATGGATCAGGTAGTTTGACTTCTCTAGCTGTAAAAGTGATTGAATTAATATTAAAATAAACACATCCTGAGCATTTATTTAGGAAATTTTGGTGGGACATGGTGTATTTTAATGCAGGCCTGGGGTGGAAAGCTTAATAGAATCAACAATAAGTCCTACCACACTCAGATTTTTTTTAATATCTGCTTTGTTTCCACATATACAGTGTAATACATTGTGTACAGCATATGTAATATATAAAATAAAATTATTTTAGTCAAAATGTTCATTTTAAGTCAGTGAGGAAAATACCATATCTACAATTATGACAGTCTTGCTGAATGCTACTCTAAGAAAGCACCTTAAGACCATATTGTAAACAATAGTGAGGCTTTTATGTAACAATCTGGAACATGACAGTGAATTTCCATTTCATACATACAGAAATATTTTCCGTATTACAAACATTAAAGGAAAACAGGGAATCTAGTGCAGCAGATAACATATAGGAAACTGAAGAAGAGAAAATCCCAGCACAGGTGATACAGAAAGATGTTTTTGAGGTCAATAACTGAATTACAAATATATTACTAGAATGGGAGGTACAGATTCATGCTTAATTATGGTGGTCAACAGTATCAACAGAGGATAATCAGAGGGCTACTGACTAATCAAGTCAGAAAGAATAATAGAAGACACTCAGGGGATTACACTGAGTCACATATGGAAAACATTACAATTGTACATCTGGTTAGTAATAAAATATTTTTTAGTTTTTTTTCAGAGGAGATTTTTTTTTTTTTTGATAATGCATAAACTGCAGGGGAGAGATTAGTCCATAACATTAAAGAAAAAAAAGAGAAGAAGAATTTTCTAGAATGGTCAATGTTTTTGAAGATGTCAGCCAGGCACAGTTACTGGAATCTCAAAATTTATATTGGGAAGTATTATATGGGGATAGGACTCATGTAAATGTATTTTTTCATCAAAATATATTATAAAGTTGTTTTTTTGGGGGGATATGATATTCTGGACAAATATATAATCAAATTCAGTTTATCTACTACAGTGAAATTGCATGCTATGTTCTAACAGGAAGATTAGTGACAAATGTCACTATTATGTTAATATGCTTGTCACATTTTAAGGTAATAAGGTGACTGGAGATTATTGCAAATACTTAAAACATGCATGATACTACATTGAAGCTACTTGTACTTGGTCAATGAGAAAGTGCTTTGCATGGGGAAAGTCTCACTGTGTGGATATGCCAAAGCTGTTTGCCTGCTTGGGTTTCCACTTAATTTAACTAATTAAAGCTCCTAGAGTGTTTATTAAAAGCAGTATATTCAACATGACTTTCAGTTTAAAGAAGAGTATAGTTGTCTTTTGTCAAGTGGAAATAAAAAACTAGAATACGCCACTGAAAAAGGGCAATTTGATGGTGGAATGAGTCATGATTTGGGGCAGGATGTCCATGCTGCTTCTTGGCAAGAAAGTATATAGCCACGAAATTTGTAGCAATTAAATGTGTTGCAGATGACAGTTACTTTAGAGGCGATAAGCATCAAACCGAGGAATATAGCTCTTTTTGTACAATGTACTTGAAGCATTTTGAAGTAGTGAGATAGAGTGTGTTGTGTTATTGTATGAGAAACAAACAACTCCAGGACTAGCTAAATACTAAATATTTATGATAAACAAAAATGCAACGGGAATGGGAAAACAACAGTAGTGGACAGACCGAGAGCTCATTGATATGGATAAGGTAAGGAAGTAAAATTGGAGATTGTAAGGTGTTTTGAAAAATAGTAATAGCAAAACTAGATAAACTGTGCCAAAACAAATATGGCAGAATAGACAGGTCTTGCAAAAGATTTTCTAGGGATTGAAATTTTGTCTATAAGACATATAATTACTATACTTTTGACCTGCTACAAGAAGAAATAATTTTTTCTCAGTTGTGATAAAGTGCTAGAACTTTATTATTCACTGTTGACCAGTATATGTTCAGCATGATCATTCTGATACAAGTTTGAAACATTACTTGCAATTTGTGGAAACGATAAAAGAGTGAAAGTGAGCAGGATGAAGTAAATATATATATATATAGATATAGCTATAAATATAGATATAGATATGGCTATAGCTATAGATATATAGACTGATATATAGATAGATATATATATTGTTTTTTAATATAGTCAAACTTTATTTCACAAAACACATTTCCATATTACCTCTTAGTGCAGTCCTCATACATGGTGTACATAATCTCCACAAGCAGTTAGCCTGTTTTCATTTGTATCCCTAACAGCAGCCCATTTTATCTTTAACTCCATGTAATATATTACATTCCTATGCAATCCTTATGTATGGTGCACCATATATTATCAGTGGTTGGCTGCTTCAATTCCTACCCTATCCCTATTTCTCACACCACTTGGTTTCCATTTTGGTTTACTCTCTAATCCTTCTGGTATGATTTTCACTCTTGTATTATTCTAGTACCTATTTCCATTGCTTTTTTTCATTTTTCTTTCTCCTTTTTTCCTCATTCTAGTCAGGTTCTGTCATATTCTCCACACTACCGGGAACCTCTTGTATAATTCTTGCTCCTGTATTTTGTATGTCCCCTTCCAGTTTTGAGTGATGATGTTTTTGACTTCAGTACTCATCAGTCTGACAATTTTCATTTCTCTTTCTTTCTTTCTAGATGCTATCCTCTTGAGTTATTCCCAATATACAGAATTTCCAAGTATGATCCGCTTCCTTTTGAAATATGTCTCCCAAAATCATCTCTGCTTGCTTCCAGACTTCTTGTGACCACCCACAATCCCAGAATGTGTGAATCTTTCCTGCCTCTTTCTTCCGACACCTCTAGCATCTACTATCCTCCCATCTGCATTCTTTTACCAATATCTTGGAAGCTGGATGCCATCTATACAGCATTCTTAGGCTTTGATCTCTAGCACCTTGCCCTTTCTGCATGTAACTTACTTCCCATATTGTCTTTTGCCAGTATCCTTCATCTTTCTTCCATCCTTCCTTACTTCCCCAATTCTTTTTCATTCTGTCTTCTATAACCATGTCTGCTCCTTCCTTTAACAATTCATACACCTGTTTAATCTTTTGCTTCTCAAAACTCTTCTATTTCCTCAAGGGTACCATCCTGTCTCTCCTGCTGTCTTCCTTTCCTCTCAGCTCTTTTGTCTTTTTACCCTCTCTGTATTCTTTTTGCCAGGTCTTCATAAGTACCGAATAGTTCCACCACTGGCCCTCTGGTATACTGTGTTTCTATATTAACTCTTCCATTGTTTTAAATCTTTTCTAACCACCCTTTTCTCTGCATACCAAATTTTCTTCTTGGGTTATTTCACTTCTCCATAGTTCTTCAGTTTTCTTCTATATTTTGCCCCCACAATTCTATTCCACATAGTTTTAGGAGGTTAGCTTTACCTCATTTCATGTACTCCAGATATTTTAGAGCTGCCTCATTCATGTCCTTTACTAAGTTTCTCCATGTCTCCATCTCCTTTACTCTCTTTGCCTGACCTCCTTCTCATCTGTTTTTATCCAGCCATGATGATACATGTCAGTGCATATGTTGGGATATGTGGAAGTCCCCAGCCCCCCCACACTTCCTTTTTTGATTTTTTTTCTCATTTTCCCAGGCTCAGACTTTTCCTATTACCTTTATTGACTTGGTCCTCTATATGTCTTTATATTTGTTGTAGTCTTTTATCCCCAAGGTTTATTTGTCTATTTCAGAGTAAGTGGTGGATTAATGGTAATATCATCACCCTTGCTGCACTAATTCTCCCAAGCAATGTGTAAGTATTTTCAACTCCTTCTCTGGAGAGTACCCACTACCATTTTTTCCAGCTTCCTCTTATTGGTCGCTGTGTTTCCATCAGAGATACGTAGGTACTTGGAGAACTCCACCTCTTTTATCTCACTTGTTCCGTCTTTTCCATTCCTTTTTCCTAAACTTACTTCCGCTATCATTTTGCTGTTGTGTCACTTCCTTAAACTTCTTTAATGCTTCCCTTATAGTTCCCATTGCTGTAGCTACATCCTCTGACATTAACATGCAGTCATGTACATATAACATAAAATTAGATTTTATCGTCTCCTTTTCTTCAGGTATTGCTAAATGTTGTCAATCTTCCACTGCCAGCTCACAAAAGAAATGGAATAGCACACTCTTGTGTTTTATACATTTTCTCTTATTGTGACATGATTTCTTAGGTTAACTTATGCAGAGAGCATATTAATCCAAACATCTACTGTGAAACGACAAAGGACAACTTTGTGAAAATTGGTGTATTATTACATAAATGTAAAGCGTTGCAATGTCACATCTTTAGTATATGTGCTCCAGTTTCTTTGCCTCAGATATAATTCTCATTACATCACACATACTGTTAATATTCTCAGTGTTTCATGGTAAATCCCATGGTTAAAGGTTCAAATCTAGAAAGTTTGATGTATTTCTGAAAGTAGGCATCATTAATGTCCATATTTTCATAGTAGAAGACTACAGAGTTGAGAAGTTATAAAACAGATATGCTTTTTTTCTCCCATCATCCTTTGCACAAAGTTTGGCATTGTCACAGGGAGTGAAAGACAGTTCCCTTAACAAGGCAAAAACTCAGAAATTTCCTTTAGTATTCCATTAGTAGCGCAAACAAGACTAGCACACTTCAGTCAGCACATTGGAGAGTGCTGACTGATGAAAATGCATCAGCCAATTTCCTTTCTCTGTGGCTCAAGGTGTTAATGCATTAAGTTGGAATAACAGGAAAGGTAATGCAGGGTTTGAATACAGATTCCAAGTATTTTTACTGAGGGGGTAAGAACAAGAATTGTCACAGACATTTTATTATACACTGAACATGAAGTGCAACTCACAATTACAAAAATGAAAAGTCCAACTCATCTGTTGTAATGAATACTAAACATGTGAACTATATTCTATGTGAATTGTATTAAGCAAGACAATGATCTTAGTCAAAGTAAAGTGCACTTGCAGATGTATAATGTTACTAATATTTATTGAGATAAATTATCATTATTAGGTGTATAGGACAATATGTCACATGAAAGATGCCTGGTCCCTTCCTCAACATATATTACTGAGATCACTCAAATCAATGCATGTGAAATGGATTTACATAAATTAATACTATCTTTTACATATAACTCTAATAACATAAGAAGTGAACTTCAAACACTTAGGGACTTGTCATAATTAGATCTCAACTCATGCTGAAATTATTACATCTCAACTTACAAGCTCAAAATATTAATTTGTCTGTGGCATTAATAGTTAATAAACAACATTTAGCATTCAGCCTTCTTTGTAATCATGGGTTAAATTCTCATGTGGTATTAGTCAAAGTTTGTAGTTTGTAGGTCTCACCAATTTATTATGTCCCAGGTTATATCATTTTATCTCTTACCAACACTGACTATTATCAGCATCATAGATTTTCTGTCATGCCATATCAGTGTGTCAGAAGACTATATGTATGGTTACCATCCACCATAACAGAGAACACTACCAGAGGTGAAAATATATCCTTTGAAATGTAACTGAGATATCATCAAACAGCATTTAAGGATTTCACAGTGAAACTTGTGTAAATACACTAAGCATCACATATAGCTAAGTCTCACTGCCATATCTCACACCTGAAGTGAACTTTGAAGCAATCATACCCATTTCCTCTGCCAGGATATTTGTGTGCTTGCTATTGCACAAATGCAGCTGGCATGGTTGTCCATCACTGCACACAGGCTGGTACATGTGAGATCAGAACTGGGTTCCAATTCACTGCCATATATCTAGGTATCTTTGACAAGATAGCAGGTGAAGGTGAGAATGGTACTCCATTCAGAGCCCAAAGTTGGTGTTAATTGGAGTCCAGGACCTTTGTGACACTATGCATAAAATGCTAAAACCATAGGCTTCTGTAGGAAGACTATACCAGGTCTCAGTAGAAGGATGATGCTTGGAATAGCTTGATGAAGTCTATTGCCAGGGAAACTGGCATTCCATGCACTAGTAAACAATATGGTCACAATTATAATGACATAAACAGGTGCAAGCAGGATCTCCTGAGCTGATGGCAGGAAGAATTTAGCCATCAGCACCCCTGAGTTGTGTATGTATAGTGCCCCATCCCAAGCTGATTCAATAGCATGGATTGGCCAGGCCATACACTTATTCATTATACTTCTTCTTTTTTTTTGTTGTATTCTGTACAACAGCTGATGACATAACTAGAAACAGGAAAGTGTATCAGGAATGATTGACACACATCAGGGAGGCACAGGGTAAGTATGGCTCAGGTATGACTGCTAACAAAATCATAATACATGTAATTAACTGTATCAGATTTCAGGGGGTCAGTCCCTGTGAGCTTGACACACATACAACTGAATAGGAATACTATATATATATATATATATATATATATATATATATATATATATATATATATATATAAATGTATGTATGTATATATGGGTATCTAGTAGTTGACTGAGTTTTCAGAAACTCAAAATTCAAAATTCATGTGGTCGAAACCATATGATCGAGTTTTTGAAAATCCAAAGCTTTTAAATAGAGTGTGGATTGGGAAATTTACCCTTTTCCTCACTGTAGTGCAATCTTGGAGTTGTTATATATAAGTGGCAGGGGTGTGGGGGGCGTAAAGTAATCTTTAGTAGTTTTTTTTTTTTTTTTTGATGTTTGAGTTTTTGGAAACAAGATCATATAGTCATTTCTGAAAACATGATCAACTGATATATATATATATATATATATATATATATATATATATATATATATATATATGTATATATATATATAGGTTCATAGGTTCATACTAGGCTATCTGCCCTAGGGCATTTATAAGCCTAGCCAGAGTGTGTTTGGCTTTCGCCACCCATTTTAAATGAATTTTGCTATGCCCTTTTTCAAGGTTAGTATACTGTGCCTCTGTCTAACAGTGACATAGAAGTGATACCCGGGGTAAACCTACTATCTCCCATCCACTCATCAAGATTCCTCTTGAAGAGAGTCAATGAGGGACTCTGCCTAACCTGGACTGGGATTTTATTCCAGAGTGAAGGGAGCCTCTGGATTGTGAATCTGCCCCTCTAGCATGTCCTATTTATTTCAGTGCTGAGGTTCAAGTCTCTCCAGCGCGTAGCTCGATGGGATTTGGATTTTCTGAGGTGCAGCATGTCCATTAATTCTGGGTTGGACATGGCTTTATATGTCAGGCACAGATTGCCTCTGAGCAGGCGGTATGCACTGAGTAGAGCTGGAGTTTCTTTAACCGGGCAGCATATGGCATCTCTTTGAGCCCTTTGATCCTCTTGGTGAGGTACTTTTGGGGTCTTTCCAGTTGCTGCAGGTGTCTGGTAAGGTACATCCCAAAAGGGGCATTGTACTCAATTATGGGCCTGATGAGGGATGAGTAAAGAGGCACAATGACCTCCCCTGATCTAGATGTGAATCCCTTCATGATTAGGTGGGCTATATAAAATGTTTTTCTAACCACTTTGGCCACGTGGTTGTCAAATGAGAGACTGCTATCAACTTGGGTCCCAGGTCCCTAATTACTTCTTCTGTACTTAATGGATTACCACCTATGTGGTAATTTGTGGGCACTTTGTTTTTGCCAAAGGGGATGACTATACACTTTTTGGCATTTAGCTTGAGGCCATGGCTCTGGCACCAGTTGTCTGTTTCTATGAGGCCCTTTTGTAGGATGCTTGGGTCGGCTGGAGAGTCGATTATGGCACCCAGTTTGCAGTCATCTGTGAACTTGGTCAGTGACAGTCCTTCCGTGTTAGCCTGTACCGCCGAGAAATATATACTGAACAAGAGAGGTCCCAGGACTGAGCCTTGCGGGACGCCACTTGTAACTGGTTTGGAGTCTGACATGTCTCCAGCAATTTTAACCATGTGGGTTCTGTCCTTGAGCCAGTTTGCAACCCATCTAGTGACATAGGGGTTTATATTTAAGCTGGTGAGCTTATCTATAATGCCCAAGTGGGGTATTGTATCGAAGTCTTTTGCAAGGTCCAGGTAGGCTGTGTGGACCACCTTCCCCTCCTCAATGGCCTTCGTGACTGTTTCAAAGAAATCAACCAGGTTTAAGAGGCAGGATCCGCCCTTAACAAAGCCGAACTGGGTAGGATCCAGTGTCTGTAGGTCCCCAATATCTTTATTTATGAGGTCCATGATGATCCTTTCCATAGCTTTGCAGACAAAGCTAGTGAAGCTTATGGGGCAATAGTTTCCAGGATCCGTTGAGGCACCACCTTTGTGGAGAGGGACCACTGTTGCTGTACGCCACTCTTTGGGTACATATCCTGTAGTAAGGCTGAGATTGAACAGTAGTTTTATGTTTGGGTTTAGTTCTTCTTGGAGTTCATGTAGGACGCAGCCCGGGACACTGTCTGGTCCCATTGATGCTGTGTTTTTTGCTTTAGAGAGGGCGGCTCTTACCTGAGCATCTGGGATGTCAGGGGGCAGCACACTGCTGAGATAGATATTTGCCCTTTTAGTGGGGAAGGGGGGGAGAAGTTTGCACTGAACCCGTCAGCTAGGATGTTGGCAATGTCTGTGGGTTCGGTGTATTTTTTGTCATTTTGGGCTAATTCTGAGCATATCTGGGAATTCCCACCCAGGTTCCTAACATAACTAAAGAAAGCCTTGTGATTATCCTTAGTGTCTTGTGCAATTTTTCTCTTGAAGCTGGCCTTAGACAATTTTATGAGTGCCCGTAGTTTTTTGCTAATACTGATCAGAGATGCCTTCCCTTTTTAGGATTTTGCTCTATCATGTAGTAGCTTCCTCCTTCTATTGTATAGTTTGTTTATGGCTGGGGTCCACCAGACAGGACGCCTAACTTTGGAGGATTGGGTCTTGGTTTTATTTGGAATTGCATGATCCATGCATTCCTGAAGGTGTTCATAGAATGCGTTTATAAAGGATTCTGCAGTCTGGGCCGTATTTTCCAAAGGCCCAGGGGCATTAAAGGATTCCACCTCGGTTTTGAGGAGTGCGAAATTTGCTTTAGAGAAGTTTTTCACTGTGGTTTTCTGGGCAGGGGCTGGGGTCGGGATGTGAATATCTAATGAGATTAGTTTATGGTCTGATCTTACCAGTGAGGGATACACTTCTGGTCTGGAGCACAGAGTCCCCATGTTGGTGATGATCAGGTCCAGTATGTTTTCCCCTCTTGTGGGAGTGGCAACAAGTTGTTCCATAGCATTTGAGTTTATAAATTCTAGGAACCTTTGGGCTAGGGTGATGGAGCTAGAGTAATGCTCCCAGTCTATGTTAGGGTAGTTGAAGTCACCCAATATAATGGTGTTTGGAGAGATCTTCATATTTTCCAGTGTTCTCAGGAAGACCGAGTGGGGTTCCTTGGTTTGGGAGGGTGGTCTGTAGCAGGCTATAAACTGGAAGGCAGTTTTACCCACTGTTAGTTGCACATGGATAGTCTCTGATGCTTCGTGCTGTGCCACCAACCTGGAGGTGTGGGTATCTTTGATGAATATTGATACTCCCCCTCCTTTTGTGGTTCAGTCCAAGTTTTGGGGCTGAAAAACATGGTATGAGGTATAACCTGGTAGTGCTGGGGTGCTCTCGGGAGCCTTGAACCAGGTTTCTGTTACTGCACAGATATCAATGTTCTCCATGCTAAGGAGAGTTTCGAGTGCATGCATCTTGAGGTTTAGACTTCTGGCGTTGAGTAGCATTACTCTTAGTTTCTTATCCCTTGTGATACCTATGGAGGTGGGTTTGTCTTTTGAGCCTTGCCTAAAAAAGGCACTATGGGGGTGGCAAGTGCCTTTGCCAATATCCGAAAGCCCAGGGGTGACAGGTGCAAGCCGTCCCTAGTGAAGCATCATGGCTTGTCGAGCATGTCATCCCAGGCAGACAGGGATTGGATCCCCTTTGAACGACACCAATACTTAAGCCAATTGTTGAAATTGATCATCTTGTCTTCATATTGTGGCATCATTCTTGGTGAGGGTAAGATGCTACTCAAGGTCAGGGTTATACCGGCCTGGGCTACATGCTCAGAGAGCTCCTCTATGTCTCTTTTCATGTAGTCCAGGGAGGTACGTGTCAGGTCATTCAGACCAGCATGGACAATGACTGAGTCAGATTTGTACTTGCCTTGGAGTGACCTGAGTGCTTGTGTTATGTGACGGATCCTAGCGCCCAACAGGCAGCTCACCATGACCTTCTCCTTGTTCAGCCTGGTGAGCAGGATGTCAGTGTGCCTGACAATAGAGTCACCTATTACAAGTGTATCAGGTGTGTTGTTTAGCCTTAAGGGCTGTGACTGTTCAGCACACTGGCTTTGTGAGCTATGTGTTGCATGTGTTTTATTTTGGGGTAGCGGTTGCTTAGGTGTCTGCTTTGGAGGTCTCTGCTGCTTAGGCAGATTTTTATTTAGAGCCTCCGAGTATGTTTTTGTGTGTTTATGTGTTTGGTTTGCTTTTGTGGTAGGTCTATGTGAGACTGGAATTGTAGTGAGTGTGGTTTCCTTCTCCTCCTGACTGGTTACGCCAGTACTGAGTTGAGAGAGCTTAGCCTCCAGTTTGGCTATATGGTTGCATCTCTCACATGTGTTGGAATATGTTGGGAGGAGGAGAGGGTTGTCTGTGTACATGAGGCAGTTGTAACATTGCCTCAAGATTCCCAGATTCACCAGCTGGACCGGAGAGGAGATTGACAACTGACCTTTGGACCTGCTAGAATAGTATTGGGAATTCCTTTATAATTGAAAAAAGGGCCAATGGGGAACAAAGTACTCAAGGGGAGTTTGTGAGGGTGTAGTGCTTTTAATCTTTTAGTGCTGACTTATATAATTGCTTTAGTGAGCAAGTGCCAGGCTTTAGAGTGGGAATAGGGTGTTTATTATGAGAACTAGATCATTTCTAAGGGAAAAAGTGAAGAGAAGACTTTGTGGAGCCGAGAATGGTTTAAACCCAATTAAGCGGCACTGCCCAATGCTGCGCTATGCGCAAAATCGCACAAAGCCGCACTAAAGCGGGTTTTATGCAGAGGGACTTGAAAGAGCTAGAAATTGGCCCAAAATGGCCAATAGACTACCGGATTCTTGTGCTGGGAACACTTCTCCAGGGATAGATAGGCTGCTCCAAGCTCCACACTGCCACTGGTGAACAAAGAAGCCTCCCTTTATCCAAGAAAGGAAATGGGCAACACAGGAACTTTCCAAAAGTCCAGAATACAGCAAAGCCTTTATTTGGACTACTCTAAGTCAGGAAAGACGGGAAACAAGGATAATTTTATTTTTCTTTTTTGCAACAAACAGACTACCAGATTCTTGTGCTGGGAACACTCCTCCAGGGATAGATAGGCTGCTCCAAGCTCCCCACTGCCACTGGTGAACAAAGAAGCCTCCCTTTATCCAAGAAAGGATATGGGCAACACAGGAACTTTCCAAAAGTCCAGAATACAGCAAAGCCTGTATTTGGACTACTCTAGGTCAGGAAAGATGGGAAACAAGGATAATTTTTTTGTTTATTTCTTTTTTCTTTTTTGCAACAAACAGCAGGAAAGTGCAATAAATATGTAACACAGGCTAGCGCACTTGAGTGTGTAGCCTCAATAGGTAAATGCAACAAACAGGGCAAACTTTAAAAGTGCAGGTGCAAAAACAACTTTAAACAGTTTAAAACAGTTCAAGAAGCAGACGTACTTGCAGTTTAGCTAGATCGGACAGTCGCTCAGGTAGTAGCAGGAAAAAAACACTTTTATCAGGTTAGCAGTCACTCTTTTAGCCTCTCTGCTGCTAGCACCACTCTGCAGGACCACTAGGAGCTTGGCTGAGTAGTAACAAGTGCACAAACCGCGCCAAAGTGGGTTTTATACAGGGGGACTTGAAAGAGCTAGAAATTGGCCCAAAACGGCCAAAAGACTGCCAGAGTCTTGTGCTGGGAACACTCCTCCAGGGATAGATAGGCTGCTCTAAGCTCCCCACTGCCACTGGTGAACAAAGAAGCCTCCCTTTATCCAAGAAAATAAATGAGCAACACAGGAACTTTTCAAAAGTCCAGAATACCGCAAAGCCTGTATTTGGACTACTCTAGGTCAGGAAAGAAGGGAAACAAGGATATATTTTTTTTCTTTTTTGCAACAAAAAGCAGCAAAATGCAGTAAATATGTAACACAGGCCAGCGCACTTGAGTGTGTAGCCTCAACAGGTAAATGCAACAAACAGGACAAACTTTAAATATATATATATATATATATATATATATATATATATATATATATATATGTGTGTGTGTGTGTGTGTGTGTGTGTGTGTGTGTGTGTGTGTGTATGTGTGTGTGTGTGTGTGTGTGTGTGTGTGTGTGTGTGTGTGTGTGTGTGTGTGTGTGTGTTTGTGTGTGTGTGTGTGTGTATATATATATATATATATATATATATATATATATATATATATATATATATTTATAAATATATGTATGTATGTCAAGCATACATGCCTGCTCAGTATTTAATCATTATATTAGGAAGTGTTTAAATCAACTTGCCAGCATGGTGGTTAAAAAATTACCAGAAGTAACTATTAGCTTTTTGTACAGAATACAATATAAAAATATTTTTCTCCAATATTAAGTAACATTAAACTTTCCATTGTTATCAGTGGATGTCTTTACTTTGAATGCATATATCAGCCACAGTCACCTAACTGTTTGCTTAGTTATAATAGCACTGAGAGTGATATATTTTATGGGAAATGTATGCCTTTCCATCATATCTGGATGTTTTGATTTTAAATTGTTTATATTTGATATATTAAATTGACATGGCATTGGTGTTATTATATATGTTTTCTATCCCCAACACTATATCTCTTTTTTCTGTATGGAAACATTGCTGCTGCAACACAAATGACCATCAGCATGATAAGCTAGATAATCCCTATGGAATTGTATGACCATACCATCACAGGTGACTGCAGTGGCACCAGCACAGGCAGCACAGACACCTAGCAAATTTGGGTCTCAGCCTGTCAGTGTTGCCTCAACAACTCCTGAACAATCTTCTCCACCTGCATCAGGTACCTCTGCCCTGGGTACTGCTGCATGGTACCCTCTAATGGTAGAGCTGGTAATTTAATCACCCATCAAGTGCAATAGAAGAAGTCCTGCACTAAATTGCAAAGTCAGTGACCTATCCAGCACTGATCCTGGGTGAGAGCTCAATTCTCACTGTGGTCATGTTGGATGCAGCTTTGCCTCCAATGTCCCCTACCACACCTCAATCCTTGCATCCCCCAACCTTTTGTGTCCATCATCATCTCTGTCTGTCTGTCTTGTATGCCCTGTATGTCTGACCTGTGTGCCTCATCTGTACTTGCTGTACTCGGACTGAGCTGTTACCTAACCTACCTTACCTATCTAATCATTAATCATTTTATTCCTTACCTTACCCAACAGTCCTCTCTGTATAAAAAATAAAAATAAAAAATAAAAAATGTGAATCTGTCCCACAAAAAAAATTGCACCCCAAACATAGCTTTCCACTCTGCCTAAATGTCTGCTTTCCACAATGGATTTGGTCTTACTGCCCATACAATTGCTGTTACCCAGCCCTGATGTGGTGACTATCCAAATTCATGAAATTCCTGTTAGAAGTATCCATTTATCTCGAAATGTAGTGTACATGTGTTGTTCTTCCACCACTATCGTGCACATTCTTTCATTCTTTCTTCCTCCTGCGAAATATCCTCTGCTTTCCCCATTTTCATTACTGCTCTATCAACCCCTTTTGCATATGGTCAAAAAACAGATTTATACACAATATACATGGCCTGAGATGGCCCATAAAAAAAAAGAAAAGAAAAACTTCTATTTTTGTCCTCAGCATTTGCACGATTCTTGGCACAGTAAACTGATGCTGAGTAATGGTAAATGGCACTTCACATCCTATGGCCAGAACAGAAGATTTTACCTTCCACCAACCTAGTGCAGTTATTGTAATGTAGATGTGCTCAAACCTGCTGCACTACAGAAATTCTGTCTGTCTGCATTATTGTGAGATAGTCCTTCATATTCATTAGGCTGCTGGATTTACCTTATGGGGTCTTGTCAATACTGTGATGAAGCCTGATGCCTATATTCCTCTTTAATTCAGTCTTTTGCACTCTCTCTCTCTCTTCAAATGTGTGATTTCAACTTTGTGAAATATCACTTCCTGTCCAGTGTGCTCAGATAATGCTTATGTCTACAAAATGTTTTTTTTTTTGCATACTGTCAAAGATTCAAATTCAGAAGTATGTCAAACATCATTTAATGTTTCTTTCATATTAATATTGTGGATGCAGCTGCTGGCTACACGTGCTTTAAAAAACATTATGCTGCTTATGTCTTATTCATGTTTTTACTCTCCTCCCCCTGCTTACTGCATATTGAAACAGTTTATTGTACAGAGCATGAACAAATCATTATAATGACACACCTAAGATGAATACACAACAACAATAAACTAAAATCTTCATATATATCTTTACCCTTTCTCTCTTACCCCCACCCCCCTTATATGTCACCAATCTTTGCCCTCAGCATTTATATGATGCCTGGCATGGAGCAGCAATTGTAAGTCATGGTAAATGGTAGCTCACATCTTATGGCAAAAATGTGTAACTTTTGTCTTCATCTGCATTAGTCAGCTGCCTTTATGCTAAATGTGGTTAACCAAGGCAGACTGGCATGACCATGAGGAAGCAGGTATTATCATATGTTGAAGAAACTGCAGCATTGACTGTGCACCATGCCTTTCTTAGTTCACACCTTGAAGTGTGTTCTTTTTGGCACTGGTCCATTTGTGTTATACATATACATAGGTTCTATGCATAGTGATATACTAACTATCCTTCATGTGATACCCAGTTATCAAGGGACTGAGTACGCATGCATTTTACCTTGTTTTGCATGCACACTAGTACATGTTAGTCACATGACAACACCTCTCATTTTACAAGTACATAAATCATAGATCTACATTAGTTAGACAGCTGTAAGTATAAATAGCAGGAAAGTATTCTGTTAATATGCTGATAAAAGTGATAGTTCTCTGTATGTGGCATGCCCTTCTGGACTGCAGTGCATACATACTCAGCTTGTATGAAAAATCACCCTTTCTACCACTCACAACTTGCAGGTTGCTGCAACAGATGCTTTTTTTCAGGAATTTAAACTATTCTATGCTAAGATTTATATACTGTTATTCATATAGATTGTGTTACTGTGAGGGACATATACCTGTTTCACAGTATGGGGAGCCAATGACAATGACAATTTTAAAACAGTGGATTGCCAAGCAAGCATTCATGACAGGTCATACTGTGATGACTGCATGAAAATAGTAACCATTTATTGCGCCACTGTCAGTTGAATTGGCTCATGCTTGCGCAATGTGCATTGACAATACAAACAGATACGTCTGAAATATGACAGTGCATGTCTGAATAACACTGATGGATTAGGTTTCACACAATTGTAACACAGCTGCAAGTGTAACATTTGCAGTGCAGACATGCTTTAACAGACTGAATTAATTCAGTCAACCCCATTGTAAAATGCAGACATCTCATTTTTAAAATTACAGTAACACATGCAGAACCGTATACAGAAGTTGTACAACCTACTCTCATAATTATTTACTACAGTACTTTTTTTAACTTTCTCCCTGAAGCACAGTGCTGGCAAGCTTATTTGAGCTGATGACAGTAAAATAATAGTGCATGCATAATCATACACTGAGGTGTATTGAATTTAGAAAGGGAATTAGCAGTAGTCTGTGGAGTTCCATGCCTTATATGTATGCTATTGATGTATTATGAAACACATGAGGGACCAAGCATATTACTGCTGATGGAAACATGGCTTATTGAAACAGTTTTGGGTCAAGGAGGTTTATTTGATGACACAGAATGTGTGGGGAAAAAGTGGACAGTTGGTGACAACAATACACATGCATACACACATTCTAAGAGATTAGTTTATGGTTCATTTATCATATTTGTGTTGTGTTACTCTTCATTTTACCATCATAATTATTCAAGCAAGATCTGTGCAAGGTAATGTTCCCAACATGTGAGCAAGCACATTAATACAGCATCAGAATAATATCATACAAAACAATCAAAAGGAATCATATAAAACAATCAGAAACACTTCAGTATATATCTGGATTCTAACCTTGATGGTATAGCAAGCAAAATTTACACACATGAGTATTATCTAACCACACCATATAGGAACTGCTACTTGGCAAAATTCAAATATGACAACAAATTGAAGCAAAGTAAAATGTATGTATTATTCTTCATTGCCCTCATGACAACTGTAGAATAACATAACGTGCACTTTATATCCATTAGCCTAACAAATACAAAACAGCAAAAAGTAATAATACAAAAGTAGGAACAGATAGAAACATGGAGGCAGTGAGAGAGACACACAAAGAATGTTATATTTTACTGGGGCATTTTTTAGCACCCTTGGAGTGTGTTACTGCTATGTTTTTCCTGATAAGTAATCTGTCATGCAATGAACAATAAAGTGTTTCAAGTAGGGAGAAAGCAGGGTCGGAAAGTATAACCATGACTGGATCATAAGCAGGATAAAGGTGTGTTACTATGATATGTAGACAACAACACATAGCTACACAATAGTAATATAAATGCAACTTGATATATGATTTTACATATTTCTGGTGTCAAACCAATGTCAGTATGTCTGTAGCATTTTACAGACAATTGAATTATACCAACACATCACACAGAAAATATTACTTTACAACCTTAATGTTACTGGTTTGAAGGGACAGTCAGTAAATAATGAGGCAAGTGAGAATATAGCTATCAGGCTTCATCACAGTAATGACAATTTCATCATGACATAATGTGTACATTATGCCAGTAGCACAATAAATCATCCAATGCAAAACAGGGTTGTATTATGTTAAGATTTTATGTCCCATGATTTAAACATTTGTCATGAAGCCAGGAATTTGAGGCCAGCATACTTCTTGACAAGATGTGCAGCTGTAACATCCTATGTGATGTACATTCAACTCTGCACTCTGTGAATATTAGCCTGACTATACATAGTGCAATGAGGCTAAGCACAGTAGCATGAAGGGCACCAGAGTAATTTAGCTGAAGTCATAAACTCACAAGATGTTGTCGTAAGCTGTGTGCTTCTATTCCCCCTAAGTTACAGGTGCCAGTGATTGCACAAATGCTGAGGAGGCAGACTGATCACACAGAAGGGAGAAGATTCATACACAAGGGGAAAGGGATGAAGGGACCAAGTAAATTATGACAGAAGCAGGATAATGGGGGGTCAGTCCAATATATAGACCACAGTTACACATAAAGGTTGTATACTAACAATAGTGAATAGTTTGCTAATGCATGGCTTAGAAACCTTGAAATTATGCAGAAATCAGTCTGCAGATGTCACATAGGCAAAGTAAAGAGCTATTTATGGGGCATACATTTTTTTCTGGGAAGAGAGGAATGTTGGAGAAGGTGAATAGGAGTGAGGTGATCAGGTAGGTAGACTAGGTTAGGCAGCAGGTACAGACATACAGGATGTGATGGACACGAACGGTTAGGTGACACCATGACTGGAGCTGGGTAGGGGACCTTGGAGGCACATTTGCATCCAGCTTGAGAACAGCAAGAATCTAGTCCTCACCCTCAGAATTCTCATCATTGTTTTCTGTATCACTCACTTGAGTCAGTGCTGGATGTGACATTGTTTTGGCAATAGGATGTAGGAATTTTTCAACCCTGCCAGTTCAGGCAATGAGGTTCCTCTCCATAATGCCTTCCAACAAACCTGTCAGCACCTGAAGGATGAAAAAAATCACAACTGCTCATGCAGGAGTTGTGGATGCAATGCTGACAGATGTGATGGGTGTCTATGATGTCTGTGGTGGTGCTGCTGCAGCCACCTATAGAGGTATGGCATGTTGAATGCCATTGGCCAGTCTAACTCCTTGTGCTGATGGTTATTTTGTTTCCATCAGTAATATATTAAAGATGTAAAAGAGTGGAGATAAAAAGAGGGAATTAGATCAAGGACATGTCATATTACTTCATTATTTTTAGTACATAAACCAATATGAGAAATACATAAGTACAACTTGGCTATATCAGTATATGATGGGAAGGTAATAGCATGTCATAAAATCAGTCACAATGGCATGACATGAGTAGTAGATTCATGCATTTGACTGTGCCATATCAGACATCTGCTTTCAAATGTAATAATTGTATTTGTCAAAATGTAATTGTTAATATCATGCAGAATTGCAGTTAATATCTTCTAGTTATATCATAAAAAATCTTATGCATGTTTTGGTGTATTGAACCAACAAACACTTAAGCTAGTGTACCCATTGTCTAATGCAATCAGCATGAGCTATTAGAGCAGGCATGTAGACTTGATATCAAAGTTAAGATTTATCTGCTCAAGATGTCACACAGTGATGGACTGAAAATACTTCTCTGCTTTGCATACATACCCCATGCATCTTGATGAAGATTTATTCTCTCCTGATATGCCTCATGGTTTTCTGCTGTCTCTAATAAAGCTGTACAATACAGAAAATAAAAAATAAAATAGATATATGAAAGTTTAATGAATAACTGTGATGACTGGATAATTAATGCCATATCATAGACAGATGATGGGTCAGTATACCTAGACAACTGAAAGGTGTATGCAGTCTTAAATGTATCCTCCCATCAGCTCAGGAAATAACACTTGTACCTCTTCATATCAGTGTAGTGTTGATGACATTGTTCTATACTGTATGGGATGCTAGTTGCACTGGAGACAGCCTTAGTCAAGTTATTCCAGTCCTCAGCCTTATACTAAGACCTGGTAAATCTTCCTGGAGCAGCCTCCAACTGTAATGCTTCATGAGGAATGCCAAAAATTCATGGACTCCTTAATACTCCACCTTTGTGCTCTAAATGGAGCACCAGCCTACCATCACCAACCATGTCTTCAGCAGTCAAGCTAGAAATATGGGTCTGAACTGGCATCCAGTTCAGATCTCACATGTAAGAGCTTGTGTAAAAAGATGCATAACCTGGCCAGCTGCATTTGAGTAACTGAAAGGACAACAATGGCTTGCCACACACATTGCTACTAATTATATAAAAAAACACATAAAGTGTGCAAAATGGCAGTGAGATTTGTGAATGTGCAGCACTGAAACTATTGACACATGTTCTGATGTTAAACAATGAAATGCTTTATGGTGTTTGTTATAATCATGGTTGTTTGGAGGAATAATGGTATGACTTGTGACATATTTTCTTGTTGGGAGTTGCACATTAGTAAGATTAAGTAGTAACACCTGGGAATAAAACCCATGAGAAAGAATGGATAACATCTTAAACAGTATTTAACTGTGAGTGCCACAGGAGAACTTACTTTTAAACATGGTAAATTAGATGCTTAGTAATGTAAAAATGACATAAGATATACTTCAGAAATGTCTGTATGTCTGTGATTTTACTTAGTCATGGGGCTGCATTTCTATGTAAAAGGTAATAGTTGTGTTTGTAAATACATACCAGATGCATGCAGTTATATAACCTGGGTAAGACATGGTCTTTTAGGTTCTAAACATGATTCACAACACATATTGTCACGAACCCATACTTATATGTGAGAACTCAATAATTTTAACAAAAAATGCACATCATACATATGCATATGCACATGCACATGCACATGCACATGCATTTTACATCATACATCATCATTGTCATGTCTAACACACTTCACACACAATATATTGGGCCCCTATAGCAATCAATAATGATACATTTGTTACAGTTTTCATAGTTATGATACTCAAACATTTATTGTGATATTCCTAATCAAAATGTCATATCAAATGGCATTCTGACCCCCTAAGTAAAAGAAACTGGATTTGAACCCTGAATCAGCTGTCTTCTTTTGTTAAATCTCACTTCATGTGTGCTTTTTGCCACAGAGATAATTAGCAGACAGTAGAATGTATTCACTGAGTACTAGCTACAATTCTGACAGCCACACACTGGTGCCAGACTTGTTTGCACTATAGCATATTTTTCACTTTTTCTTTAGGAGCTAAAACATGTTTGCATACTACCAAGCAGACTGCAATTGGAAAATACATTAAAAAACAGGAAAACATAAAAATATCAATCAAACGGTATACACAGGAACAACCAGAGAAAGAAGTGCATTACAGTGAGACATTCATCCTTCTCACATCTCCTTGCCATATCAGAACTTTGATTTTTAGCAGGAATTGCCAAGACTGTAGGAAATGACAAATAATAGGAAAGGGAAAGACAACAGTTCACATGTTGTTAGCAATACTGAGAATAATAGAGTTTCAAATAACCACACAATGACATATGAAAATGTGTGCCAATATGTATTCGTATTCCCTCTGTATAAATTAGCTGTAAACTGGATTCAAATGCTGTACCTGCTGTCTTCTTTCTCTAAGCTCACTTTACTTACATCTTGTGCCACAGAGCAAGCTGCATAATAGGTGCATTTTCTTCACTGAGTACTATCCAGAGTGCTGATGGACACATAGCAGCACCAGGCTTGTTTGCACTACAGAAAGTGCCTCAAATAAAAATGTTCACTTTTTTCCTCATAGTAAGTCAACCATGTTTGCCCAATAATGACTGGAGCACATATGTAAACAGCAATTATATAACACAAATTCCTCGTGTCCCAAATTAACCCAATTATGATATACTTAGCAAGAAAAAAACTATTATAACATTGCATAACACATTTACCATTTTCACATCTGCTTTCAACATCACAAGTAGCATTTATGTTACACATCATTTGGATTTCATATAATGGCAATTACCATGAAAGGGAACACACAGAGAATAACATGAGGATATTCTTGCCACAGTACATGCAATTACTTATGACATCAAAGTTTATAATATATTATAGAAGTGTCAAGATGAAAAATTGTGAGCTATGGATAATTTCTCCAGCATATATGACACATATGTCCACATTATTCATGTTGCTGCTTTTGTGTTAGCACACAGTACAAAATATCATATGTCACAATATCCATGCCACATATTATTACTAACAAGAATAAGTGAGTTTACAACACCTTTGTACCATCCATTCACATGGACTACAGATAAAATTTTTATCATGTATTACAGAATTTAGCCTGTTCACTATATATATAACATTGGGTATCAGTATTTATTCTGAATCCATTGATACAAAATATCTGTCAACTGATTAACACCCTGTATTACTGGTTTTATTTCTTTAAAATCACTTTATGTACACCATGTGCCACAGGGATAGTTACCTGACAGGTGGAATTTATTATCTGAGTACTATCCAGCAAACTGATGGCTGTACACCAGTGCCAGGCTAGTTTGCACTTCAGAAGGCAGCCCAAGTTATTTGTTTCACTTTTTTCCTTAGGAAATGAATTGCCGTTCACTGCTATAAATCAATGAATGCCAAGAATGCACAATGTAAAACAACATGCAAATTATGAAGAGAAAATAAAAAAAAATACCTAAATACTTAAATAAAAAATGTACTTAAATAGAGGAAAGATTATGAAACAAATATTTAAAATGTATGTTTCCTCAACCTTTTTGTCTTGCAACATGAACATATGCTCCTTAAATATCATTATATTCACATAAACAGCACCTTCTCTAGATTTGAACCCCAGGACAACAGGGTATTCACAACACACACATGTCATTATTATTAGTATGTGCAACACATATACATGCTGTGTAGAAAAAAATGAGGTTTCATATACCCAAGATCAATTGGCATTGCAGGTACAAAAGAAACACATTTTGAAAATTGTCCTGTGTAGCTTGCAGTTAGATTTGTAGACACGTGATATTTGCAATAATTAATCTAATCATTCCTCTCACAATCTAAAATTAAAAATTGCAACACCGCAGCTCTTTGATTCGGTTTATTTTTGTAAGCATAGTTCCTTTATCTATGTTTTTCTAATAAGACTGCTTTGTGACTTGCCTTGCAGATGATATATATCTCAATGAAAAATGATCTTCCCTAGAAATGCAGACACAATGTACTCAGAGGCACAAACTGTGGTAATAAACAAATCATATAACGTTTAGGAATGTTGCTTTCCTAAGCCAGTCAATGCATCAACTTTCTTGTACATCCCTTCTCCCTGACACATGCTCAGTAAGTATTAATTATTCACACTTACAAGCCCTTGGCAGGTAACACTTCTCAATGCTCATACTTGCACCATTGGGGCATGTGCACACAATCATGTAGGTCCTTACCCCAGGTTTAACTTCCCTTCACTTAGTGCAGATTGTGGAATTTATAAATGTAAAAGTAAAAAAAATATAAAAGAATCCAGGCCACTGTTTAAGGCAATAGTAAACTTTTATATAACAAACACAGATACAAAATTGAGTGCTTTCGTCTGGAAACTAGACTTTATGATCTGATGAAGTTTAGTTTCCAGATGAAAGCGCTCATTTTTGTATCTGTGTTCGCTATATAAAAGTTTACTATTGCCTTAAACAGTGGCCTGGATTCTTTTATATTTTTTTACTATTTGGTTTGTATTTTAACTTTTGGAATTTATAAATGAACAAAACAAAACCCAGCCAGTAACACAAGTAAATCCAGTGACTTCAAAAATGCAAATCAGATAAAATAAACACAAATCACTGGAATCATGAGCAGTTATTAGCAATGAAGTTTATTCCTGCAAAGGAGTCTTAAAAACAGTAGAAAAAACTTTCACCTAAACAAGGCTTATTCAGGCATATAGTGGATACCAGTGTCTGTACTTATACAAAAGCATAGTTACTTGATCATATAATTAGGCTCGTTTATGGTATTCCTTTAATAAAGGTTTCAAAGAAACATAACCATTTAGGCCAGGTGAAAAATGAGCTCCTAGATGTAAAATACAATTAAACTCTTATTTTTTCAGATTGATCAATAACACTTCCCCCACATAAATTATTATTAATAACTTTCAAAATAGAAAATTTAAAACTATGTTCAGGTTCCTTATCTTTAATATGTTTAAATAGGGCATTCATAGCTGAGCAGCCTAGTGGGCTAATGTAATTCTCTTCTAATCTCAGACAGGTGAGTGTAAATGCAGTCTTAATCTTTGATTTGTTTTCCCCACAAAATATGCTAGACATAAAACACATCTAGCCAAATAAACATCTTGAGTTTCACAATTACCATATGCATTCAGACTGTAGATCTTCTTAGAAACAGAATGAATAAAAGTCTTATCACATATAAAACTACAGAAAGTACATCTATCACATTCAGAGGTTCCCTTCTTATTAGATTGTGTCTTTCTATACAAAGGTGTTTGCTCCTTATAACATAACACCTGTTTCAAACTTTGATTCTTCTTATAACCAAAATACAGTCTGTCCTCAACTACCATTTGTAACCCTGGTATATCTTGTAAAATGTGCCAGTGTTTCGTAATAATTTCTTTAACATTAATTATGTTTTGGTTGTAGGTAAGCAAACATCTAATTTTATCATTTTTACATCTGATAACTACTTCAGCTTGGGTATTATTTAAAAAAGTAGGTTTAGCTGTAGTGGACCTACATTTTTTAACCTCCTCACATATACTTTGCACTTTTCTCTTATTGTATCCTCTATTCAGAAAATCTTTGCTCGTATTATTTAATTGGATGCACATATTTTCATCAACTGTATTTAACTTGCCTACCCTATAGAGTTGACTTTTAACTATATTGTCAAACGTGTAATGTGGGTGCATACTATCCTGATGTTAATATGGATTCCACTTAGCTGGTTTTTTATATAATTGAGTTCCAAAGCATTCCTTGAACACTGCACTGTCCAAATAAATCAATGTTCTCTGATGACACTGTTTTCATAAATTTTAAAAAATACTATGAAGATGATAAATGGTCATAAAACTCATTAAAACTCTCAATACTCCCTCTCCAGACTAAAAACAAATCATCCATAAATCTACAATAGAAAATAACATTCTTAGCTAGGCAATTATCTGTAGACAAAATTAATTTCTGCTTTCAAATAAACGTAACTATATTTGCATAACTATTAGCAACAGATGTCCCCATTGCTACTCTCCTATTTTGAACATGCAGCTGTTTCTGGAATAAAAAAAACATTATTAGTTAAAACTATCTGCAGTAGTTCACATAATAAATAAATATACTGTTGGGAATATTCTGTAAAATCTAAAAGGTATTATGTTAAATGTAAAATTCCAATATCATTAGGTATCACAGTGAACATCGAATCCACATCCAATGTCACAAAAATACAGTCATTAAAATTCACATCTCTAGGCCAATCAAACAACTGTTCTAAAAAATCATTTGTGTCTTTGATAATTGTTCCTGTCTTGTCAAAACCAACTCTTATCTGCCTTTCTAAAAACTTAGATGTTGGTTCTTTTACCCTCTAGCTGCAACTATTGGCCTAAATGGAGGTTCAATCATAGATTTGTGCAACTTTAGGCATTTCATAAATGAAAGGAATAAAAGGCCTTTCTACTATTAAGTAAACTAACAAATCTTTCTCAATTTGATTCTGTTCATAAAGCCTCTTTAAGGTATTCCTTATCCCATATAAAATAGTGTTACATTCACTCTTAGTTATTTTTACGTAGTCACAGCTGTTTAGCATTATCACCATAGAATTATGGAAGAATATATTTGGAACATATACATGGCAGTAAAATTAAGTGAAGCAGCCAAACTTTTCAGAAAATACCGATTTATTGTAATGAAAAGGGTAAGCATCTTCACAAGCTTACATTTCTTTACATTTGTCTGATGAAGCAAATGTAAGTTTGTGAAAGCACTTACCCTGTTCATTACAATAAATTGATATTTTATGAAAAGTTTGACTGTTGCACTTAATAGTACTGCCATGTATCTGTCCCAAATATATTCTTACATAGTTCATCATATTTGTGTTTGGGAACAGTTTATTGCCGAAGGGAATTTGTGTTGGTAACTATTGTCACCATAGAGTTAACATAGAAGTTATTGTTTAAAACGACTACACCCTCACCTTTATCAGCATTTTTTGTGACAATTTCATTGTTGCATATTAAACTAGTAATAGCATCTTATTCACTTTTAGTCAAATTTTATTTATTTATTTAACACTTGTTTACTGGGGAAGTCTGACTGGTCTGGATTGCCCATTTTCAGCAGTGGCCTAGGGAGAAAAGCGCCACATAAATCTCATAAGGACAAATAGCACAATACAAAAGAAAACTGTCGAACTACAGTCCCATCAGTCTCACGAGCCTGATCTGCAAGGGCATGGAACACATTACCATGGAACTTATAAACAAAGACAACATCAACCTTCAAACACTGGACCCCACACAGTTGGGATCATAAATGGACAATCATGTCTCCTGAACCTGATTGATTTCTTCAAATCAGTCTCCAGAGCTGTGGACAAGGGTAAGGAGGTCCACACAGCCTATCTGGACCTCGCCAAGGCCTTTGACACCATCCTCCACTCTGGAATCATAGATAATCTTACTAAGCTGGGTATAAATCCCTACGTCACTTGATGGGTTGCCAACTGGCTTACTAACAGAACCCAGACTGTAAAAGTAGCTGACTCCAAATCCAGCTCCAGACAGGTGACAAGTGGAGTACCTCAGTGTTCTGTCCGGGGACCGCTCTTGTTTAGCATCTACTTCTCTGAAGTACAGGCCAACACTAAGGGACTCTGGCTAACAAAATTCGCAGATGACTGCAAATTGGGAGCCATTATTGAATCCCCAAATTATGTGGATATTCTACAAAAGGGCCTTACAGAAGAAGATACTTGGTGCCAGAGCCATGAGCTCAAGCTTAATGCCAAGAAATGTATAGTTATCCCCTTTGGGTTAAAAACATGTACCCATGAATTACCACATAGGTGGCAGTACACTAAACACTGAAAGTGTGATGAGAGACTTAGGGACACAGGTGGACAGTTGTCTCACCTTCTATAACCACATCACCACAACAATCAGGAAATCCTTCTATGTGGCACACCTCATCACTAAGGGCTTTTCATCTAGAAAAAAGGAGGTCATTGTCCCACTGTACTCATCCCTCATTAGACCCATTATAGAGTACAATGACCCATTTGGTATGTACCTCATAAGACATCTGCAACAGATGGGAAGGCCACAGAAATACCTCAATGAAAGAATCACAGGCCTAAAGCAGATGCCCTGTGCTGACCGTCTAAAAAAATTCCAGCTATATTCTGTGGCATATGGTCTACTCAGAGGTGATCTCTGTTTAACATACAAGGCCATGTCAAACCCTGAGCTGCTGGACATGCTCCACTTAAAGGAAATCCCAATCCCTCAGAGCCACATGCTCCAGGGATCTAAACCTTGTCATCACAATGAACAAAATATGCTAGAGGGATATGTTCCTGACACAGAGACTCCCCATACTCTGGAATACACTGCCCATACATGTCAAGCAGAGCGCCTTCTTGGCGGTCTTCAAAAGGAACCTTGACAATTGGATGGGAGATAGGAAATTCACCTCAGGGATCATATCAGTCACCCTGCTAGACAGGGATTCAGGGAAGTAAATATTGTGGGAAGAAATATCCAGGGAATTGTTATGGCCAGGCTTCTATAGGCCTTAGGGCTGATAGCCTAGTTCCAATCTATGAACCTATGAACCTAAAAGAAACCCCAACATTGCATCCCATAAGGACACATAGTTGCACAATGCAAAGTTAAAAATGACAGCAAAGTTATAAAAATCATTGAATTAGCATTGTACTGAGTGGATTTGCCACATAGCATTTTTTGTCAACTAATATTTGAAGAGTTACAATTATTTTGTCAAAGGTCAAGATACGTTTAGTTTTCAAAGGTTCTGTTTAACACAGAGATGAAGGTGATTGAATAATAGTGTTGGTAAACATGAGGAGGGAAGTAGATTCAGCCTGGTAAGGAGCAGGAACATATCGAGTTGTCATGTGGGTGGCTGTTTAGTAGTCTTTGAACTGAGTTGGGCTGGATGTATTTAGTATGTACTGAGGGGTAGAGTTCCATATTTTGGCAATGTTATTTGAATATAGGGAGTCACCAAATCTGTTGGAATTTGTAACTGTTAGCAGCAGTTTATCAGATGATCTTAGGGCCCTGATGTTCTGGTGAATTTGAACTAGGTTTTGAAAGATGGGCATTTGTGAGGGAGGTGAACAATGGTGTGGGTTAAGGAAAGTTGGCTTAAGGTTAGGAGGTTAGGAAGTTCTAGCCATTTGAGTTGTTTCACAGCAAGACAATGATGGATTCTGTAGGGCAGATTGGTAGGGAATCTGGCTATCTTGTGGTAGCATGACTCAAGTTTGTATAAGTCAGTTTTCTTGATGTTTGTGAATATGGGAGAGGCGTAGAACAAGGTGGATAGAAGGTGGGTCCTGGCAATTGCTTGCCTGGAGAAGTTGGTTAAGTAAAGCTTTATTCTAGAGAGAGAACCTAATTTGATGTGGGTCTTTTTTGATTGTATGAGATACATTTTTGTCAAATTTTAACTTATCATCTATGATGACACCTAGTAGCTTAGTTTCAGGGATGGTTTCGATTAGGGTATGACTGGATGATGTGATTTTAAAGTTTTGGTTGAGGGAGTTTGATTTGTGGTAGGTGTTATGAAATGGCATTGGTTTTGTTTTGTTGGCATTTAGGTTGAACTGGTATTTGTCTAGGAAGGATTCAATTGTTGTAAAGCATTTTTGGGTAACTTCTTGTAATTGTCGTAGGGTGAGTGTGGTGCAGATGGCAGTGGAGTCATCTGTGTACTGTATAATGGCAGCATGGTTAGTTGCATTGTGAAGATTATTGGTGAGAACTGAGAAGAGTAGAGGTCCAAATATTGACCCTTGGGGTACACCTACTGTTATCGGAAGCAGAGAGGAGGGGTCATCATGCCATTTGACTATTTGATGGTGGTCAGAAAGCTAATTTAGGAACCAGGAGAGGGTATTTTTAGATATGTCAAGGTATGCCAATTCAGATATAAGCTGCTTATGGGACATTATGTCAAATGCCTTTGAGATATCTAGAAATATCGAGGCGTCCATTTGGTTGATGTTTTTGGTTGGTTAACAGTGCTGGTAAATTTGACCAAAGCAGTAGTGGTACTATGGCCTGGCTGAAATGCGTGTTGTGTGTTGGCAAGGATTTTATGGATTAGAAGGTACTGCAGTACTTGTGAGCGGATGTATTTTTCTAAAATTTTAGAGAGTGGCGATAGTACATATATAGGTCTATAGTTGGATAGTTCTAAGGAGGAGCCCCTTTATGAAAAGGAATAATGTAGGACATTTTCCATATTTTAGGTATATACTGTTCAGCGATAGATCTATAGATCAGTAGTAATACTGGGAAACAGATGATGTCGGCTGTTAATTTGAGGTAGTTATTTGGAAGTTTGTCTGTAGCCAAAGTTTTAGGTTTTAGTTTGGATAGCCATTTCTATGTTTACCTGTGTGGAAGGGTTGAAGGAACAGTGAGGTATAGGAGTCACTGGAGGGAGGAAGAGTGATTTGATGTGTGCTGTATTGTTTTTTTATAAGTGAGAAAACAGAGTTTACAAAAAATGAGTTAAACTGGGAAGCTATACTTTCATCTGAGTTTTTTTTTGACTTAGGAGATGGGGTGGAAGTTTGTCCTGGATGGATAAGGTGTTTGACAGAACTCCAAAAATGTTGTGGTTGTGCTGATGCTTATGCTACATGGATATATAGTAGTTTTTTTATTTGTTCTGATCTGTTTTTTGCAAACATTTCTTAAGTGTAGGTAGCTGTCTAGGGAGGCTTTGGTTTTGTTGTTCAAGTGTTAATACTAGAATTTATCTCTTGGTTTTTAAGTAGGTGTTTGGTTTCTTTAGTAAGCCATGGGCAGTAGTTAGATTTAGATCTTATGTGTCTTATATGGGGTAGTGTGTTTAGTATACCGAGAGATTTGTTGTTGAAGTATTCTACTGCAGCATCTAATGGGAGTTACTATAATGGGGACCAGTTATAGTTATGGAGTAATTGTTTAAAGGGTGTCCGTGGAGAAAATTTTTGTATCATGTATTTATTTGTATGCTGTAGGTTTTGTGGTTGAGTAGTGGTGTTTTAGAAAGAAAGTTGGTAGGTGGTCACAGCCTATCTGGTAGACAACCTGAGTGATGGATTAGTGAGGGTTTATTGGTCAGGTTTCAGTCTAGAATAGACTGCTTGTTGCTGTTTTTGTAAATTCTATTGGGTGTATTGGGTGAAACCTTGTAAGATTATATAATTGGAGGGGTTTTCAGAGGAATAGCCTTGCAAATCTGTATTAAAATCTCCAACTATGATTATTTCTTGATTAAATGTAGCTGAGGTCCATGAGAGTAGGTCTTCTATAGTGCAGGGGTTGTTATTAAAAAACTTTTTCACTCTTTGAGTATTATACAGCTTGTAAATATCCCTTTCCACAGCTCCTTCAAAAAAGTGAATAATATTATTGTTCTGTGGAACAAATAAACTAGATCTGTTACATCTATTATAGGAACTAGATGTATTGATACCAAACAATACCTTTAGGTTAAGTGTAGATCAGTTGGTTTAATGATCTGGTTATGATATGTATATGTTGGTTGGCCATAGCAACTGCAGTTGGGTGTGTTCTACTCACTGCAGTCGACACAGCATTGTAACATTCCAGGTGGCAGTTAATAAAGAAGCTGTTAAACTGAAAACAGGTCTCCTCGCTCATTTCAACATGGTGTCAGAAGTTGCTCGCCAATGAGCATTTTTTCATCATTTTTCCTCATTCAAGAAAAAAAAAAAAAAAGAGGTATGCGTTACAAGTGGCTAATTGGCTAACAGAGCATGGTGGAAGGATTTCGCAGACCAGACCCACTCGTCTTCGATGGAGACGTTGCTGAAAATTGGCGCGTATTTGAAAGGGAGTATGACATCTTTATTGAGGCAGCCCACTCAGATAAACCAGACAAAACGAAAGCTTATATCCTCCTCAATCTAGCAGGGGCAGAAGCCATTGAAAGGGAACGCTCGTTTGTCTATGCCGCAGAAATTAGGGTGCCACCCGCAAAAGATGGGCAGGACGGAGCCATTATTCATCCAGCATAGTCTAGAGAGGACCCCAACTGTTTAAAAAAGAAATTTCGGGAAATGTGCAACCCACAATATAATAAAATAATGGAGAGACACAAGTTTCATTCCCGAAATCAGACACAAGGTGAGACTATTGAGTCTTTTATTAGTGATTTAAATATTAAAGCCAAAAGTTGTCATTTTGGAGATTTAACAGATGAGTTAATCTGTGACAGGATTGTTTGTGGCAACCAAAATTAAGTCACTAGACCAGGAGTTAATGAGAAACTATAATAAACAAACAGAAATAGACTTATTAAAGTGTCAAAAAGAACTGTTTTTACTACACAATAGTAAACTGTCATTTTATGAACAGAGAAATTTAGTGAAATACGCGAATCATATTCAGACTCCCTCAAAAGCATTAGCATGCATTAATAACCAAGCGAAATCAACATTATTAATATCAGAAATAAACTATAATAATAGAACATGTACTAATAAGGCAGATATCATGAATACTTTTGAAAAAATATTTAATCAGGTATATGGTGATCAGCAGACAATTTTACCAGATAAAGTTAGGAAAGATTTCTTGCAGAAGATCATATTCCCGAGAATTGATAGTGAGTCCCATAGGGATTTAACTAAACCAATTTCAGCAGAGGAGGTAGCAGAGATAATTAAAAAGCAGAGAACACATAAATCCCCAGGCCCAGATGGATTGACCTCTTAATTTTATAAAACTTTTAATGAGATTCTGAGTAAAATACTTTCACAGACATTTAATTATATAATTCAAAATAAAATCAATGATCCTCACTTTAATGCTTCTAAGACTATTTTGATACCGAAAGAAAAAAGTGGCACTAAAAACCCAGATAATTACAGACCCATTTCACTATTGAACATAGACATGAAAATTATGACATCCATCCTGGCAAATAGACTGAAAAAGGTCACAAATTTATTAATATCAGAGGAACAGGCGGGATTTATGGATGGGAGACAGACCACTGATAATACATTAACGCTTCACACATTAATTTCATACGCCAAGTACAAAAATCTTAATATTTATGCACTCATAATTGACGCACAGAAAGCATTTGACAGAGTTAACTTGGTATACCTATTTGATATGTTATCATACTTTAATTTACCTTCGGATTTCATTCTAACATTAAGGAAAATATATAATAACGCATATACAAATATATTTATCAACCAAGAATGCTCTAAAAGAATACAAATTAAAAATGGTACCCGACAAGGGTGCCCATTATCTCCTATTTTGTTTAATCTGTATTTGGAACCATTATTTTTACACATTAAACAAAATGTTTTTTACAATCCTCCAACACTATATGGTATGAAAATAAATATGGCTGCTTTTGCAGACGATTTAAATATATATTGTACCACACCAGTGTCAGACACCGAGAAAATATTAAAAGCAATAGAAGACTTTGAGAAAATCTCTAATTATAACTGAATTTTAAGAAATCCAAAATATTCCCATTAAAGACTCCTACACCTTTTTCATTGCTACCATTGATAGGACAAGTAGTGACGGAAGAAAAAACTAAATATCTGGGTATTGTATTTTCAACTGATAATAAAGATTTTTTTATAAACAATGTTAAGTCAACTTGGGATCAGATAACATTGGATTTGAAAAGATGGAGTAAACTGAAACTACCAATGATGGCAAGAACTGCAATTATCAAAATGAATGTTCTTCCCAGAATATTATATATACTTAGAGCTGCACAACTTAGAAAATTTTTAAACAGCTTCATATAGGACTAGGGAGATTTCTTTGGGAACCTAGGAAAACGAGGATAACATACGAGAAACTGATGGCTCAAAAGAATAGAGGAGGTTTAGATTTACCAGATTTTGAAACTTATTACTTGATAATTAATGCCAACAGAATCTTAAGGATGATTCACTTTGATAGAGGCAGTCTGAAATGGGTGCCAAAATGGCTGGTCTTAACCTACAGACATGTAACTAAAGTGGGAATTAACTGTAAAGCTCTACCCTTTCTGAATAGAGGAACACTCAGTAAATATGACTTAATGGAACATATTAAAAGTTATGTAACTTCAATTCAAAATCTTTTTACCTCATTAAACCTACTAAGATATATGATGGTGTTTCAACCATTTCACAAGAACCCAAATTTAATAATTGGGAATAAGTTGATAGACTTACAAAAATTCCCCCTAATAAAGGATTTAATTGTATTGGATCTCTACCCCTTTCTTGGTGTATCAGTTCACGATATTTTAAAAGAGAAAAGTCTTCCTATTTCCTATCTAATTATCATGAGACAACATAAAGATCTGGTTATAAATTATTTTAATAACTTTGATTTTAATGAAGAGAAATTAAATATATGTCGTGATCTGTGGGAAGCTCTGATACAAGATAAAAAATATATAACTACTTCATATAAACTGATAAAAGAGATGAAATACAATAAACATATTCTCTTATCGAATTATTGGAGGGAAAAATTAATATTAGTTGATGACAGCAAGATCTTGGAAGCATTTAATCTAACATTAAAGTCTGTGTCCCTTCAGAAATTACTATTCACACAATTGATGATATATAACAATGCCTACTATACCCGTCTTATTCTTCATAAATTTGACTCAAAGAACTCGCCTAAATGTCCATATTGTACAGACCAGACAGCTGACTTGTTTCACATGTTTTGGAGTTGCAAATGCATTTTTAAACTTTGGAATTCATTAAAACTTCAATTACAGAAAATGGGATACCAGCATTTAACACTCTCTTGGGAATTTATGATCCTACATATTCCTCTAGATAATTTAGATAAATCAAAAAAGATCATAATCATGAATATTTGTTTATTAATGAAACTATACATAGCTTCAAACTGGTTGAACCCGACTCAGACATCTTGGGAAAATTTTAGAATATTAGCAATCAGACACATATTAGCGCATAAATTGTTAATTAATGACCATAAGAAAAGCATAAATAATATAAAAATATGGGAGCAAATCTTCAATATTGTGTTGGCCTAGGGGTTCTTATCCACTATTACTCAGGACACATATTTATAAGACTGATTCAATCTTAGATTTGACATAGATCCTAACAATAATACAGATTGTTGACTTTTTCATGTTGTATTTCTTTTTTAATAATTTGTATTAATATATAATGCTTATGTAACTTTTGGAAGCAATCATGTATATATTGTATATATTTATAGTGTGTAGTTATGTAATTGAAAAACAATAAAAGACGGATTATTGAAAAAAAAAAGGATTGTCTGTGGCATAAATAATGACAGTATAAGGAAGGCCCTTTTACGTGACAGTGACTTGACCCTATCCAAAGCCATTTCTATCTGTCGTGTTTATGAAATGACTGAGGAGAATACTAGGGCTCTTGCCAAACAGCCGGCCGCAATGGTGGATGCACTGCAGCCAGGCTCCACCAGATGGCGACCCAGGACAAATTATAAGCCTGTAAGTGGGCAGGATGTAAAACTCATCAGGAACTGCAACAATTGTGGAGGCAACCATGCTGCACAGCGAGACAAATGTCCTGCATTTGCCCAGCAATGCCACAAATGTCAAAAATGGAACCACTACAAAAAATGTTGCAGATCCAAGCCTCAACATGGACATCCTAAAAGGAAAAGTTTTGTTAAAGAATACCATAACAAACAACCCATGCATCAGCTAGAGCTGGAGCAACCGGACATCAACACTGATGACACGTTCTATGTAGATGGTGTCGAGCCCATTGCAGTTGTGGACAATGTAAATACCCAAGGAGAGTACCAGGATGAAGGATTTGTCACCCTGTACGTATGAGATAAGCCTATTAAAATGAAAATCGACATGGGGCAAAATGTAATGTGATGGCAAAAAGCACTTTTCTCCAGCTGTATGAGGGACAGATTTTGACATGCAATAAAACAATAAACCTAGTGGCCTACGGAGGCAGCAAGACTGAAACAGCCGGTTCTGCTACACTTTCTCTGTCACTGGATGGACAACAACACTTACTACCATTCTTCCTTGTGGATCGTGATGTTCTGCCACTGCTGGGGTTTCGAGCATGTGTACGTCTAGGACTTGTCACACTGAGCCCTCATGTCCACCAGGCAGTACAGAGCATGACATTGATTTTACAAAAAATGTTCGTGAACAGTATGATGATGTGTTCAACGACGAGCTTGGAGAACTTCCAATAATATATTCCATGACTCTGGATCCTGAGGTGCAGCCCGTCATCCGGCCAGTGCACCGCATTCCTATAGCTATGCAAGCCCGAGTTAAGTCAGAACTTGAAAACATGGCCAGTAAAGGAGTCATTACAACGGTCTCTGAGCCCACAGACTGGGTTTCATCAATGGTGGTAGCACACAAGAAAGACAAAGAGGAGATAAGGCTGTGCATTAATCCTAAAGACTTAAACATGGCTTTAAAGAGACCCCATTACCCAATGCGCAGTGTTGAGGAAGTTGCCACCCAAATGGCAGGTGCGACTCTGTTCTCAGTGCTTAATGCGAAGAGCTCGTTTTGGCAGATAAAGCACGACCATAAGTCATCAATGCTAACTACATTTAGCACACCCTTTGGGCGCTACAGGTTTCTACGCATGCCTTTTGGCATCAATTCAGCAAGTGAGGTTTTCCAGCGCTCAATGGAGCAACTATTCGCTGGCTACCCTTGTGCCATCATAGTTGATGACATCATTTTGGGAGGTCGTGATGCTGCAGAACACGACACGAACCTAAAGAAGGTACTTGACCGTGCACAAGAGATCAGACTCTGACTAAACCCCCACAAATGTAAGTTCCGTCTGGATCAAGTTTGTTACGTGGGACACATGTTCACAAAGGAAGGTCTCAGGGCCGACCCCACAAAGACGGAAGCTATCACAAATATGCCAGTTCCCCAAAATTCCCTGGCTGTACAGCATTTCCTTGGTATGGTAAATTACCTGGGAAAATTTATCCCAAATCTCAGCAGCATTGCAGCACCGCTCAGGCACCTAATACACAAGGATACCATCTGGTGTTGGCTCCCACAACATCAACAAGCATTCGAACACCTCAAATCATGCCTAGCCAGCTCACCAGTCCTATCGTATTTTGATGTAAAGAAGACAGTGACATTAACCTGTGATGCTTCACATTACGGACTGGGTGCTGCATGTCTGCAAAGTGGTAAGCCAGTAGCATACGCATCTCGCATGCTCACCAATACCGAGACACGCTACGCACAAATCAAGAAAGAATTATTGTCAGTTGTGTTTGCGTGTACCAAGTTTAGAGACTACATATACGGAAAACCCATGGTAGTTGAAACAGACCATCAGCCCCTTGTTACAATCCTAAAGAAGCCAATCCACACTGCCCCAGCTCGCCTACAGAGGATGTTACTGCAATTACAAGCTTATGACCTAACGCTTGTTTACAAGAGGGGTAAGCACATGTACCTTGCGGATACTCTGTCACGAGCCCCAAGCAACAGTGTTTCCCAAACTCAAAGTGCAAATAACAACTTTGAGGGGATGTCTGTCAGCTACATCTCTACAGCCAGGCTGGAGGAGCTACGAGCCCACACGGCAAGGGACCAGGTCCTGCAAACTCTAAGCACAGTGATTCAGAATGGCTGGCCCAACAAAGACTG
Source organism: Protopterus annectens (assembly GCF_019279795.1). NCBI lineage: Eukaryota > Metazoa > Chordata > Ceratodontiformes > Protopteridae > Protopterus > Protopterus annectens. The sequence continues at coordinate 725,214,934 of NC_056729.1, forward strand.
CCAGGTTCCGCCGTCTGTGTGTCCATTCTTCCCATATAGAGAAGAGTTGATAGTGGAGAACGGTGATGTCATTAAAAGTCACAGAACGGTCATACCCAACTCCCTACAACAAGAATATATTAATATTATGCACAGAGGTCACCCAGGCTTAGAAGCCACAAAGCGCAGAGCAAGAGGCACTGTATTTTGGCCAGCAATGAACAAAGACATCGAAAGAGAGCTGCTCTTCTGCTCTGTATGTAACAGTACCCGACCACACCAACAGAAGGAACCTCTACAACTACATCTGGTTCCTGCCCTGCCTTGGTCTACAGTCGCCACGGATATGTTCAAATGGCATGGACAACAATACATGGTGCTGGTCGACTCCTATTCAGGGTGGTTTGAAATTGACCTTCTCCGGGACACATCTTCAGAAGCGGTGATCACAAAACTGAAAAGACACTTCTCCATCCACGGAGTACCTCACACCCTGATTTCTGACAATGCAAGACAATACGCCAGTCAGCGTTTTAAAGTGTTTGCCCAGTGGTGGGACTTTGTCCACATAACCAGCAGCCCAGAGTACCCCCAGTCCAACGGATTGGCTGAAAGGGCTGTCCGCAGTGCCAAGCTACTGATGGAAAGGTGTCACAGAGACGGGACAGACGTTTTCCTCAACCTACTGAGCATCAGAAATGTCCCGCGTGACAAAACGCTGGGATCACACGCAGAACGTCTAATGTCCAGGCAGACTCGCTCAACTTTTCCTGTCAGCACCCGTCTGCTGGAACCAGCCCCAAAGGACGTGGAACAGGTCAATGTGCAACTTGAAAAGAAAAGGCTCATTCAGAAGCAGTACTATGACTCAACAAGCCACCCATTATCACCACTCAGAGAGGGTCAAGTGGTCAGGTTGCAGGCAATTAAGGGACACGACCGCCTGGGCAGAATGAAGGAGGTATGCAGTGAGCCACGCTCATACGTCATCGAATCTAATGGTGGCATCTACAGGAGAAATCGTCGCCACATCCTACCTGTTGGTGAACCGCCACCACCTCGACAGATCGATCCTGCCGATGGTTGTTCCCATCCAGCTGACCTTGCCACACCGGACACTCCTTCCCTCGCTCCATGGCCCCGGCAGGCACTTCAACCAATGCCTGCGCATACTCAGCATTCCAGTGTGCAGGAAGTTCCTGTAGCTTGCTCTCCCACCAAGAAGACACACAGTGATACCCCCTATGTGACACGTTCAGGTCACATTTGTAAGCCTAACCCCAAATACTGTTCTTAAAAAAAAAAAAAAAAAAAAAAAAAAAAAAAGGGATGTGATGTATTAATGCATTGCATTTTGGTTCTTACTTATCTAGTATTCAGTTGCCATGTTAGATAGCCAGTGGTGAAAGCTGAACGTTTTGTTCCATACCATCTGTTTTACTAGCTCATCATTCATTATTTAAGTTTGAGTCATTGTGGTTCAACTTTGCTATACACAGCATTAGTTGGTTTTCATACAAAGGAGTAACTAAAAGGAGAGGATGTAGATCAGTTGGTTTAATGATCTGGTTATGCTATGTATGTGTTGGTTGGCCATAGCAACTGCAGGTGGGTGTGTTCTACTCACTGCAGTCGACACAGCGTTGTAACATTCCAGGTGGCAGTTAATAAAGAAGCTGTTAAACTGAAAACAGGTCTCCTCGCTCATTTCAACATTAAGTGTCCGTATGAAATATTTCAGCTCTGACAACATTTTAGCAATATCTACTACAGCCGCTGGTATAAAACTCAGGCCTTTTAAATGCACAGATAGCTCATCTGCAGTTAAAATATAGTTAGACAGATTAAAAACTAGTCTGTTCATGGTTTCATCATTTGACTGAGGGTTACTGGTCTCCGGAACAATTGTTTCCTTTGTCTCACTCTTCACTTCCTTTGTGGCTTCTGCTCTGTCATTGGAAATTATTCTTTCAATAAAAAATAAAAAGAACAGTCAATGGGATCCATAGCTTTATCAAAATTAGTATCCACAGTCACTTGGTGTTGTTTTTTTCTCCTCTATTTGTGTGGTAACTGTTTCCTGCCATGTTGAACCTTTAAGAATGACATCAAACCTCTGCTGAGGTGCTACTGATGTCTCATTGGAGGGGTGTCTTCTCATCTACTCATCCTGATTGGTTGAGGATGTTAAATCTGCTTCACTATACAAAACACCTTTTGAAAATGGTGTTCTATGGTTAACATCATCTCTTGGACATGGTAATGTGTCAGGAATTTGCTAATTTACACCACAGTGATTAACCTTGTGATTACTGCCTTTATCTCTGGAACAAAGAAAAAGTTTACCTCATTTAAAGTCATTTAAGTCTCTTAAAAGTTTTTTTTCTTTTGGTATCTACAAGCCATTTCTCATACACAAACACACAATCCTGCATTTTATATAGTAAGTTTGAATGAATATTGAGTTCAGTCATGTAAATTAACCCAGCGTATGCTGTTTTGATCTCAACTCATATTTCCTCTTTATTTTGAAGGAAAAAAGCATTAATCAGCTCAATGTCCCTAAAGGAGCAGCTAAGATTTATAACCTGCCACCTTAGATTTGGGTATTTATTATAAATTGTTAGTACTTTCAAAATCTGAAGGCCACAAGGAACAACCTTATGTATTCCCAACACTATATTAATTTATGTGAACTACTGCAAATGGTTTTAGCTAAAAATGTTTTATTCCAGAAACAGTTGTATGCTCAAAATAGGGGAGTAGCAATGGGACACCTGCTGTTAATACTTATGCAAATATAGTTATGCTTATTTGGGAGCAGAAATTAATTTTGTCTACAGAAAATTGCCTAGCTAATAATGTTATTTTCTATTGTAGATTTATGGATGATTTATTTTTAATCTGGAGAGGGAGTACTGAGAGTTTTAATGAGTTTTATGACTATTTATGATCCACATGCTCTTTTTAAAAATTTAAGAAAACAGTGTCATCGGAGAACATAGATTTTTTGGATATTACAGTGTTCAAAAAAATACGAATGCTTTGGGCACCTGATTATATAAGAAACCAGCTAAGCAGAACACATATTTACATCGTGATAGTATGCAGCCACATTATACTATATGTTTGATAATATAGTTAAAAATCAAGGGCCGGATTCACAAAACCTCAGTGTAAGACTTAATATGTCTTACTTGGAGACTGCAGTTGAACGGTATGACGTCAGCATGCCATGCATATTCATGAGGGCATGCTGAATCATACCCAAGTCTAACATGGTCCGTGTAGGAAAGTAGGGGCGTGTCCGATTGCCGAGTACAGCAAAGGGACACGCCCCCAGAAGAGTCAGAGTCCTGAAAGTAAACACCCACGAGCGAGTCCGCTGAAATGTCAAGGAAAACAACACTACACATCCCCACAGACTAAACCCTACTGAAAATATGTAAAATGTAAAAATAGCAGTTTCCTTTTTTTTTTAATTTCTAAAATGTTTGCCCACATTTGCACTCGTTTGCATGGGTATGCCCTTCGCTCAACCACAGTTAGCAGATATGACATTGAAAAGCATATAAGATCTACATATGCAAATTAAGCAAAGTAACAGTAGCATAGCGGTACAGATGTCACCCAAAGAATAGGTAGTCAGGGTTCGAGCCCCACAACATCCTTCTCCATTTTTCTTTAAATAAGTATGAAACAATTCTCTGATATATATAAATTTAATGTAAGTAAAATGTAATGAAATGGCCCATGTATTTCTGAACAAAACCTATATTATGTATATATATAAAAAGGATCATAATTGCCCATAGCTGAGCAGTGCTTTAACAAGCTTAATATGAGTGCCCGTAGCTTAGCAGCATTTTAACAAGCTTAATATGAGTGCCCGTAGCTGGGCAGTGCTTTACCCAGCTTAATATGAGTGCTTATGGCTAAATAACGCGTTACCCAGCGTAAGCCATTTGCATGAAGCTGTGCAGCTCGCCAACCAGCTTACCGTCGGGCAACGTTGGGAAAGCTGTAGCAAAGTCACCTTTACACACAGACACACCTACTAGCCTGTCTAGACAGTAGTAAAATAAAAAAGCAATGGCAAGGATCGAACCCGGGATAATGTGCACCATAGTCAAAGTACTGAACCACTAAGCCATGACAGTTGCACTGAGAAATACGGTATTACCATACATATAGGAATTAATGAAAATATAACCATGACAAAGCCGGTTTGCTGTAAGCACAGAAATATCCAAAACAGCCAATCACAGATAAGTGTGGGAAAACCAGCATATATAAGCCCCATAGGTGGGAATACACACCATAACTGATTGTGGTACCCATTTACAGTCAGGATGGCAGGTGCAGGAGAGGGAAATCATTTTAGAGCACAAAGGTGGGGCGTTGAGGAGTCAAAATATATGGTTTGGCTCCTAGTCCATGATCATGAAGCGCAACTCATGCAGGGCCAGGTTCAATGGGAAACGTATAAGGCAGAGGCGTGGAACCGGTTGGCACATGATCTCACCAGTGCCACAGGCATTCCGAGGACTGGTGAACAGGTCCATCACCACCATGCTACCTGAAGTGACAAAAGGAGGACCAACTGAACCGATGGATCCAGGAGGCCCGCCAAATGCCCAATGCCCCACTACTGAGTAAGTATCCATGTAATTAAGTATGTAAGAAATGCTATCCTAGCCTATATTATGGATAGGTATGTTACAATATTCCTTCATTTATATTACAGCTGCAGGTGTTTGTTCCGCGAATCGGCAAGCCTATGCTGATAGGCTGTTGAGGTTGTGCCACCAGGCAGGTTAGTAATTATTCTGCTGGTATTGTTATAGAATATAAGTGGGACAGCTTGTAAAAGAGTTCAGTGTTGTAACCCATTAATAAAGGTCAAATAAGCCTAGAAGAAAAATTCTGCTAGTATTGTAAGATTAGATAAGTGATGCAGCCTGGAAAAAAGTATTGCAATCCAGTAATAAAGATTAAACTAGTCTCAAATACAGTTCCAACCTGTATTGTAATATCAGATAACTGCTTCAGCCTGAAAATGAGTGTTGTAATCAATCGACAAAGGATAGACAACTGTCAAATACATCCTTGTAAATTTTGCCATATGAAATAAGTGAGTCAACTAGAAAGGATTGTTGTAACCCAGTAATAAATGTTAATAAAGCCTAGAATTAAGTACCATCCTGAAGTGTAAATATAAAATAAGTGAGAGAGTGTGAGAAAGAGAGTTTGAAGCTACCAAGAAAGCTGTAATAAATCTGGAATAAAGGTATACTGCATTCACTACATAATGAAATGAATGAGACATCCACAACCAAAGAGTGAAATGTCTTTAATAAAGTACAGAACCTGGACTGTGTCTGACCCACAATTTGTATATGTTGCTGTACCCTTGCATTATGGAGATAGTATGGTTGTATGAAATGCTGAGCATCCACAGTTGTCTAGACCCAAATAAATCAAATGTAGCAGAATGCTTTACCTGAACACAGCCAGATATGAACATATATGAATAAAAATGGAATGTATATTAATGTAGCAGTAACATCCCCATCACCAACATTCCTAAGGTTACATACAGGAAACTGTACTAATACATGTAGGGGATATATATCTGCATCTACTAGGAATGTACAGTATATGTATAGGTAGTTTAAGTTGTTAATGTAATATTTCTCCACCCTACCCTATTTTCACAAATTATGCCATTTCACACCAAACTGGATATGTGTATTCACAATGAATTCCCATGGACATTTGTCCTGTTGGCTTATACATATCTGCATGTACGTTGATGCGTGTGCCCTGTTCACATATCCAAACCTGGTGGCCTGTTGCCACTAATCAACCATGCATGCTGTTGGAATGTCCACTGTTGTTCTAAATATGCATGTGTTATGCTTGCTGCTCAATGTTCGGAATTCATGTGTGTTTGGTTAATGGGAATACTGATGCATGCTGTTACAACTAATTTTGAATGGTGTTGTTTGTTACTAACCCAAAATACCATAAAATACTGCTAAACATAGGACAACAGGGAAGGCGGTTTCCAGCGGACCCACCTCTCCCACCTCAGCTGGCGAGTGCACCTGGCACCAGTGCCCAGGCTGGGACCTCCTCCTCCGGTAGCCCTGTGCCACCTTCGGGTGGAAGCACTGCAGTGAATGGGGCTCATCCCCCCGCTGCAAGCATGGCCGGAGGAGAGCCTCCACTCACCCTCCATATGGTCCGGTCCGTGGTGCGTAGTGAGATCAGGCGTTTTGTGACTGATCCCCTATGCCAGCTTGAGGCAAGAGTGGCGCAACTCACGGGTGTGCCTGCCTGTCCTATTCATCCCCCAGCACAGCCCCGGCCTGGGCTGTGAAGGCGCAGTGGTAACTGCCCATGGGTGGGGATCTCAGTTCCATTGTTCCATCTGTGGGCTCATGGGCTTGCGATATCCAAACATCCGTCCCCGTCACTTGTGTTTACCCCCCACTTGTGTCATACTCTGCCCCTGTATGAGTCTTGTTTGTCTTGTCTGTTAACCTCCCCAACCTACCTCCCCAAATATACCTACTTCCTGTACCTCACATTCCACTCTCACCTGAAAAAAAAATAAAAAAGGGCACTCTGTTCCCACAAAAAAATTACGCCTCATACATAGCTGCCCATTTTGCATACATGTCTGCTGGACATGTAAACTGATAATTACAATTGGCTGTACAACATATTTTGTTGTCCTCACCCCTCTCTCAGGAGTGGAAGGTGTCAAATGTCACTCTAAATTTCTAACATATGCACAGCTGTTGCTGGTAAAGAATTGGGCAGCTATGGACCTTCCCTACATCCTTCCTGCACATCCTGACCTTGTTTTCCTACTGTCCTACCCTCTTTGTGCCCCCTTTTTCACCACTTTCCTATTTCCCCATTTTCTTTTCTTTAAAAGAAAATAGTGTGGGTGTTAGTGGGAGTAAGCACTTTTAAGCAGTACTCAGTGAGTGTGCGCTTGTGTGCGCTTAGGTAAGCATAGATAAGCGTAGCTAAGCATCGCACAAACTCACGCAAACCCGCTTACAACTGCTTAAAAGTGCCTTAGTCACTCTGTATGACAAGGTCTGTAGTCTGCTCATCAGCAAAATAAAATCAGTCTTGAACCCAGGACCTTGGAAACACTAGACTGCATGAATTACCACTCAGCCACAGCAGATATACAAGAACTTGGTGCTGAAAGAAATATATCATGAAATACAAGGAGTGAATGTAAAGGGAAAATAGGAAGGCCATTACACAAAGCTTGTTCTGTGTATCTTTACTGGCAATTCTTGTGGAATTGCATTACATTAGTGTGATAAGGGAAACAGCCATGCTAGTAGGTAATAATGTTACAGTAGCACCTTACAAACCCCACACAGTATCAGAGCAGGATAAACACCGCCATATTTGAATAGGTAAGAGGCCAGACCTCCCAACTGTGACTGATTTACAGGGATGTCCCTGATTTGCAAACAAATGTTAACTGTGCCTCACTGACTCCCTGTGAAATGTACTGACAGTATGCAGAAAGGTGGGGAATCCCACGTAATGGTAACTGCCAATAAGTTACAGTAGACACTACTTGCATGTCAGAAATGGTGTAGTAATACATATGCTCAAAATACCTCACAGTCACAACTGCAGAATATCTGAAATATATCACGGGTGTATCCCACTGATATGTACCTTTCCCTGAGGCTGGTCAAATATATACCTGAGAGTATCTGAGGCCTGGAAGTGTCAGAAACACACAGGCATATTAGCCTGTCTGCTGTTAAACACTCTGCAAATTGCTGAAGAATTACTCTCACAAGCATGCCCTTATGTAGGAGTACAACACAGAAATATCAAAGGATGTAGCCATCTAACATACTAATGACAGTATAGCAGTACACAAGCACTGCATGTGCCTGATATTCATACTTGTTAGTACAATATACTTAGTTGTCCTCACCCCTCTCTCAGGGGTGGAAGGTTTCAAATGTCACAGCAAATGTCAAACATATGTACAGCTATTGCAGTTAAAGAAATGTGCAGCTATGGACCTTCCCTACACTCAGCCTGCACATCCCTAGCTGGTGTCCCGACTGACTTCCTGCTTCCCGCGTACAACTGTTTAAAAGTGCCTTATTCACTCTGTATGATAACACCCCAGTACTGCTCAGCAGCAAAATAAAATACATTTGTAAGTGTCAAACCCCAGAGCTTGGGCTCACCAGACTGCATGAAGCACCACCAAGCCACAGCAAACCTATAAGAGGTTACTGCTGAAAGAAATATATCATGCATTACAAGGAGTGAATGTAAATGCAAAATAGGAAAGCCATAGCAACACATTCCAGTAAAGATAAATATCAGGCATTCAAGGAGTGAATGTAAAGGGAAAATAGAAAAGCCATAGCAACACATTGCAAGAACTACTGTTGTATGCCAGTTAATCCACAAATCCCACAGGAAAGTACATACTCCCATGTAAACAGTGTTAGCATTAGCAGGTGTGAGTTAACATACACATTTAGAAGAGTGCACTGGAAGAAGCAACAGTCAGGTTTCAGTACAACATGCATTTCAGTGGCTACAACACAGCCTCAGATATGAGAGATATACCAACCTTCTGACTGACACAACAGTGTCCACAGCAAACCAGCATGATCCCCACCTTGCAAAACTGAAAGGCCTATGCCTACCTAACCTATCATTTTATAGCAGTGTCCAGAAATCACAGTGAGTACTGCAATTACCACACAGCAGGCTGCATGCAATGACTAAATGCTGGCCACCAATTGGTGCAGAGGCCATCACATGCACATGTGCAGATACCTACAAAAGCAGCCTGTACTGCCAGTCCACACATGCAATAATATCACTGCAACAACTGGAGGGAGAGAGAGAGAGAGAGAGAGAGAGATAGATATAGATATAGATATAGATATATAGATAGAGACAGAGACAAAATAAAAAAAAAAGCCAGCAAGAAAACTAGCAAGCAGGCCAGCAAGCAAGCCAGCAAGCAGGCAAGCAAGCAAGCCAGCAGGCAAGCCAGCAAGCAAGCCAAAAGAAAAAAGCTGTCAGAGACAAAGGTAATGTAAACTACATAATCTAACAATCTACATACTGTGAACCTTCCATATGTGTTAACAGTCTGTATCTATATGTATATGCAGATGTGCATAGGGCAAAGGACATACTGCAACTGTTAGTGAAGGCTGGACATACATATGCAGTTGAAGGTTGGTATGCGCACATATCAATATAGGTTGTAGTGTATGGCATTGACAACAGCATGCAGTGCAGGTATATGTCATGTGGTGGTGAACTTCTGTGGGACTGAGCCAGTGAGGCCTGCAACAGCTATATGGCCTGAGTACAGCATAATGCATTCTGCACAACACTGAGCAATATCATTATACAATGATATGTCTCACAACTGTTTCAGAAGTAATATTCCCACCATGAAAGGTGGGCAGTCTATGTGCCTACATGTGCATGTATATGTACAGCAATGGATGTTTAGAAGTGTGTGTATATAGATAAATAAATATATATATATATATATAAATATATATATATATATATGTGTGTGTATATATATATATATATATATATATATATATATATATATATATATATATATATATATATATAATAATCTATATATATATATATATATATATATATATATATATATATATATATATATATATATATATATATATATATCTATATATATATATATATATATATATATATATATATATATATATATATGTACATAGAGAGGTATGTATAGATAGATAGATAGAGATATATAGATAGATAGATAGACTGACGTCCAGCTCACCAGGCTGAACAAGGAGAGGGTCACGGTGAGCAGCCTGTTGGGATCTAGGATCCGCCACATAACACAAGCACTCAGGTCACTCCAAGGCAAGTACAAATATGACTCAGTCATTGTCCATGCTGGTGTGAATGACCTGAGACGTACCTCCCTGGACTACATGAAAAGAGACATAAAGGAGCTCCCTGAGCATGTAGCCCAGGCCGGTATGACCCTGACCTTGAGTAGCATCTTACCCTCACCAAGAATGATGCCACAATATGAAGACAAGATGATCAATTTCAACAATTGGCTTAAGTACTGGTGTCATTCAAAGGGGATCCAATGCCTGTCAGCTTGGGATGATATGCTCGACAAGCCACGATGCTTCGCTAGGGATGGCTTGCACCTGTCACCGCTGGGCTTTCGGATATTGGCAAAGGCTCTTGCTACCCCCATAGTGCCTTTTTTAGGCAAGGCTCAAAAGACAAACCCACCTCCATAGGTATCACAAGGGATAAGAAACTAAGAGTAATGCTACTCAACGCCAGAAGTCTAAACCTCAAGATGCACGCACTCGAAACTCTCCTTAGCATGGAGAACATCGATATCTGTGCAGTAACAGAAACCTGGTTCAGGGCTCCCGAGAGCACCCCAGCACTACCAGGTTATACCTCATACCATGCTTTTCGGCCCCAAAACTTGGACCAAACCACAAAAGGAGGGGGAGTATCGATATTCATCAAAGATACCCACACCTCCAGGTTGGTGGCAAAGCACGAAGCATCAGAGACTATCCATGTGCAACTAACAATGGGTAAAACTGCCAGCCAGTTTATAGCCTGCTACAGACCACCCTCCCAAACCCAGGAACCCCACTCCGCTTTCTGAGAACACTGGAAAATATGAAGGTCTCTCCAAACACCATTATATTGGGCGGCTTCAACTACCCAAACATAGACTGGGAGCATTACTCTAGCTCCAGCACCCTAGCCCAAAGGTTCCTAGAATTTATAAACTCAAATGCTATGGAACAACTTGTTACCACTCCCACAAGAGGGGAAAACATACTGGACCTGATCATCACCAACATGGGGACTCTATGCTCCAGACCAGAAGTGTATCCCTCACTGGTAAGATCAGACCATAAACTAATCTCACTGGATATTCACATCCCGACCCCACCCCCTGCCCAGAAAACCACAGTGAAAAACTTCTCTAAAGCAAATTTCACACTCCTCAAAACCGAGGTGGAATCCTTCAAAGCCCCCGGGCCTGTGGAAAATATGGCCCAGACCGTAGAATCCTTTATAAACGCATTCTATGAACACCTTCAGGAATGCATGGATCATGCGATCCCAAATAAAACCAAGACACAATCCTCCAAAGGCAGACGTCCTGTCTGGTGGACCCCAGCCATAAACAAACTATACAATAGGAGGAGGAAGCTACTAAATGATAGAGCAAAATCCCAAAAAGGGAAGGCATCACTGATCAGTATTAGCAAAAAACTACGGGCACTCATAAAACTGTCTAAGGCCAGCTTTGAGAGAAAAATTGCACAAGACACTAAGGATAATCACAAGGCTTTCTTTAGTTATGTTAGGAACCTGGGTGGTAATTCCCAGATATGCTCAGAAATAGTCCAAAATGACAAAAAATACACTGAACCCACAGACATTGCCAACATCCTAGCTGACAGGTTCAGCGCAAACTTCTCCCCCCTCCCCACCAAAAGGGCAAATATCTATCCCAGCAGAGTGCTGCCCCCCTGACATCTCAGATGCTCAGGTAAAAGCCACCCTCTCCAAAGCAAAAAACACAGCATCAATGGGACCAGATGGTGTCCTGGGCTGCGTCCTACATGAACTCCAAGAAGAGCTAAACCCAAACATAAAACTACTGTTCAATCTCAGCCTTACTACAGGATATGTGCCCAAAGAGTGGCGTACAGCAACAGTGGTCCCTCTCCATAAAGGTGGTGCCTCAACGGATCCTGGAAACTATCGACCCATAAGCCTGACTAGCTTGGTCTGCAAAGCTATGGAAAGGATCATCATGGACCTCATAAATAAAGATATTGGGGACTTACAGACACTGGATCCTACCCAGTTCGGCTTTGTTAAGGGCAGATCCTGCCTCTTAAACCTGGTTGATTTCTTTGAAACAGTCACCAAGGCCATTGACGAGGGGAAGGTGGTCCACACAGCCTACCTGGACCTCGTGAAAGCCTTCGATACAGTACCCCAATCAGGCATTATAGATAAGCTCACCAGCTTAAATATAAACCCCTATGTCACTAGATGGATTGCAAACTGGCTGAAGGACAGAACCCACATGGTTAGAATTGCTGGAGCCATGTCAGACTCCAAACCAGTTACAAGTGGTGTCCCACAAGTCTCAGTCCTGGGACCTCTCTTGTTCGGTATATATTTCTCGGAGGTACAGGCCAACACGGAAGGACTGTGGCTGACCAAGTTCGCAGATGACTGCAAACTGGGCACCATAATCGACTCTCCAGCCGACACAAGCATCCTCCAAAAGGGCCTCATAGAAACAGACAACTAGTGCCAGAGCCATGGCCTCAAGCTAAATGCCAAAAAGTGTATAGTCATCCCCTTTGGCAAAAACAAAGTGCCCACAAATTACCACATAGGGGGTAATCCATTAAGTACAGAAGAAGTAATTATGGACCTGGGGACCCAAGTTGATAGCAATCTCTCATTTGACAACCACGTGGCCAAAGAGGTTAGAAAAACATTTTATATGGCCCACCTAATCATGAAGGGATTCACATCTAGATCAGGGGAGGTCATTGTGCCTCTTTACTCATCCCTCATCAGGCCCATAATTGAGTACAATGCCCCTTTTTGGATGTACCTTACCAGACACCTGCAGCAACTGGAAAGACCCCAAAAGTACCTCACCAAGAGGATCAAAGGGCTCAAAGAGATGCCATATGCTGCCCGGTTAAAGAAACTCCAGCTCTACTCAGTGGCATACTGCCTGTTCAGAGGCGATCTGTGCCTGACGTATAAAGCTTGTACTTGTAGTTTATTGGTCGTTTTGGGCCAGTTCCTAGCTTCTTTCAGCCCCCTGATATAAAAAACGCTAAACGCGCGTTTTTTAGCTTGTACCTACTCAGCACAGATCCTCGTGGTGGCCAGCAGAATAATCCAAGCTTCAGAGAGCTAAAAAAGTGACTTTACCTGATTTAAGTATATTTTTTGTGGCTTTCCACTTCTATTTATCTAGCAACTGTATTTCTCCTGCTTGCTGATACATTGTTATTGTTTATTCTGCATTTATTCTGTTATTGCACTTGTTTCTCAGTTTGTTACTTTTAAAATCTGTAACTGTTGCAAATTGTTTGTGTAGGCTGTGATAGCTGATTTATAGCATTTATAAGTGTTTACTGTATCTGTTTCTGCTTGTTTTCTGAAAAAAAAAAAAAAAAAAAAAAAATCTCTTGTTTTCCCGCCTTACTGAGCTAGAATAGTCCAGTTTCAGAGCTTGCTGATCCCTGGGCTTTGTTTGCAGTTCCTGTTACTGATCCTTTTCCTAATTTGGAAGAGAGGAAGTTCCCTTGCTTACCAGTGGGAGTGGGAAGCATTGAGCTGCCTGTTGGTCCAGTTTTGTGAGGTTTCAGCCAGCAACTTGTAGTTTATTGGTCGTTTTGGGCCAGTTCCTAGCTTCTTTCAGCCCCCTGATATAAAAAACGCTAAACGTGCGTTTGCGCGGTTTAGCGTGATTTAGTGCGATTTAGTGCGGAGCTGCTACCGTTGCACACTAGGTCAGCGCCGGTTAAGCAGATTTAAACTACTAGGGCTACCTAAAGTCCACTCTTCAAATTTTCCCTTAAAACTACCTTCCTCGAACTATACTACTGATCTAATCAGCATATCCTATAACTAAAAAGATCATCTCTACCTAACTCCGAGTAGCCTATTCTGTATCTGTCAAACCTAGCACTTGCTCCTACAGTACTTATCACTGAGATACAGCACTCTTGTTATAGATAGTACCCCAAAAAGGTGAAACCCCATTTCTCGGACACCCACATCCCCCGGAATCTCTTTTTAAAGTTTTTTTGTCTATTCCTTCTAGCATGTCGAGGGATCAGTTGCTAGCATCCTCTCCTGCTCAGCTGGTGAACCTGGGAATATTGAGGCAATGTTACAATTGCCTCATGTACACAGACAACCCTCTCCTCTTCCCACAAAACACAAATACATGCGAGAGATGCAACTATACGGCCAAACTGGAGGCTAAGCTCTCTCAACTTAGGACTGGCAAGACCAGACAGGAGGAGAAGGTTACCACACACACTATAGACCCAGTCTCACATAGTACCATCACAACCTCAAATCATACACATAAACACACAAAGACATACTCGGAGGCTCTGATCAGAAATCTACCAAAACAGCAGAGGCCACCAAAGCAGACACCCAAACAACCACCACCTCAGAACACAACACCTGCAACACATAGACCTCACAGTCAGAGTGTCAAACAGTCACAGCCCTTAAGGCCAAACACAATGCCAGACACACTGGTCATTGATGACTCCATAGTCAGACACACTGACGTCCCGCTCACCAGACTGAGTAAGGAGAGAGTTACAGTAAGCTGCCTGTCGGGCGCTAGAATCCGCCACATAACGCAAGCACTCAGGTCTCTCAACAGCAGGTACAAATACGACTCAGTCATTGTCCACGCTGGTGTAAACGACCTGAGATGTACCTCCTTGGACTACATGAAAAGAGACATTGAGGAGCTCTCTGATTATGTAGCCCAGGCAGGTATGACCCTGACCTTGAGCAGTATCCTACCTTCACCAAGAATGATGCCACAATACAGAGATAAGATGATCAGCTTTAACAATTGGCTTAAACTCTGGTGTCATTCAAAGGGGATCCAATGTCTGTCTGCCTGGGATGACATGCTGGACAAGCCATGCTGCTTCAAGGGACGGCTTGCACCTGTCACCCTGGGATTCGGATATTGGCAAAGGCTCTTGCCACCCCATAGTGCCTTTTTAGGCAAGGCTCAAATTCTAAACCTACCACCCTAGAACACAAAAAGGAAAAAACTAAGGGTAATGCTGCTCAATGCCAGAAGTCTAAATCTCAAAATGCATGCACTCGAGGCCCTTCTCAGTATGGAGAACATCGATGTCTGTGCTGTGACAGAAACCTGGTTCAAGGCTCCTGAGAGCACCCCAGCACTAACAGGTTTTACCTCATACCATGCGTTCCGGCCCCAAAATCCGGACAATACCAAGAAAGGAGGGTATCCATATTCATCAAGGACACCCACACCTCAAGACTGGTGGCAACGCATGATGCATCGGAGACCATCCAGGTGCAATTAACCATAGGCAAGACTGCTCTGCAAATTGTAGCATGTTACAGGCCACCCTCACAAACTCAGGAACCTCACATGGCTTTCCTGAAAACACTGGAGGGATAAATGTATCTCCAAACACCATCATACTAGGTGACTTCAATTACCCTAATATAGACTGGGAACACTACTCAAGCCCAAACACCCTAGCCCAAAAGTTCCTGGAATTCATAAACTCAAATGCCATGGAACAACTAGTCACCATCCCCACAAGAGGAGAAAACATACTTGATCTCATCATCACGAACATGGGAGCACAATGTTCAACACCGAAGTATACCCTCACTGGTGAGATCAGATCACAAACTAATCTTGCTGGAGGTCCTCATCTCACCCCACCTGAAATAAAAAGTCCACAGTAAAAACTTCTCGAAAGCCGACTTCACACTTCTAAAGACTAGTGTGGTCTCCTTTAAGGCCCCCGAGCCGGCGGAAAACAGTACTCAAACCGCTGAATCACTTACAAATGCCTTCTACCAGCACCTGCAGCACTGCATGGATAAGGCAATCCCAAGCAAAACAAAGACTCTTTGTACCAAGGGCAAGCGTCCAGTCTGGTGGACCCCAGCCATAAACAAACTCTACAACAAAAGGAGGAAGCTACTACAAGATAGAACAAAATCCTTAAAAGGTAAGACACCCTTGATCACTATAAGTAAAAAACTAAGAGCTCTCATAAAATCATCCAAAGCAAATTTTGAGAAAAATAGCTAAAGACTCAAAGGACAATCATAAGGCCTTCTTTAGCTATGTTAGAAACCTGGGAGGAAACTCCCAGATATGCTCAGAACTAGTTCAAAATGATGTGAAGATTACTGATCCTACAGACATTGCCAACATACTGGCTGACAGGTTCAGTGCAAACTTCTCCCCTCCCTCCCCCCCAAAAGGAGAGCTATCTATACCAAATGGTTGCAGCCCCCCAAATATCTCAAACGCCCAAGTGAGAACTGCTCTCTCCAAAGCAAAAAACACAGCATCCATGGGACCTGATGGTGTCCCAGGCTGTATGCTCCACAAACTCAACGAGGAATTAAACCCACAGCTAGGACAGCTGTTTAATCATAGTCTCACCTCTGGATACGTACCCAGGGAGTGGCGCACTGCGACTGTGGTCCCACTTCACAAAGGCGGTGCCTCCACAGACCCTGGAAATTACCAGCCCATTAGCTTGACAAGCCTTATCTGCAAAGCTATGGAGAGGATCATAATGGACCTCATAAATAAAGACATAGGGAATTTGCAGACTTTGGATCCAACTCAGTTTGGCTTTGTCAAAGGCAGATCATGCCTTTTAAACTTGGTTGACTTTTTCGAAACAGTCACCAAAGCCATTGATGAGGGAAAGGCAGTCCATACAGCCTACCTCGATCTGGCGAAGGCCTTGATACAATACCCCACTGGGTATCATTGAAAAACTCATCAGCTTAAATGTTAACCCATACATCACAAGATGGGTTGCAAACTGGCTGAGTGACAGAACCCACAGGGTCAGAGTTGCTGGCGCCATGTCAGACTCAAAGCCTGTCACAAGTGGTGTCCCACAGGGCTCAGTCCTGGGCCCACTCTTGTTTGGCATCTACTTTTCAAGTACAAGCAAACACAGGAGGGTTATGGCTGACAAAGTTTGCAGATGACTGCAAACTGGGCGTAGTCGAAAACACATCTGACACAGATATCCTTCAGAAGGGTCTCACAGAAATGGATGACTGGTGCCAGAGCCATGGCCTAAAGTTAAATGCCAAAAATGCATAGTCATACCTTCGGGAAAAACAAGGTTACCCCTAGCTACCATATAGGTGGTAATCCTCTGAGCACAGAAGAAGTTATCAGGGACCTGGGGACCCAGGTTGACAGTAGCCTGTCATTCGACACCCATGTAGCTAAAGTAGTTAGGAAGACCTTCTACATTGCCCACCTCATCATGAAGGGATTCACATCTAGATCAAGGGAGGTCATAGTCTCCCTATACTCATCACTCATCAGACCAATGATTGAGTACAATGCCCCATTCGGAATGTATCAGACCCGACACTTGCAGCAGCTAGAGAGGCCACAAAAGTTCCTCACCAAAAGGATAAAGGGTCTCAAAAATCTGTCCTATGCTGCCCGACTGAAAGAACTCCAGCTCTATTCAGTCGCTTACCGCTTGCTCAGAGGTGACCTTTGCCTGACATACAAGGCCATGTCAAACCCAGAGTTGATGAATATGCTTCACCTCAAAAAATCTAGATCTGTCAGAGCCACAAGGGCGGGAGACTTAAACCTCGACACGGCTATTAATAGGACATGCTGGAGGGATAGATTCATCACCCAAAGACTCCCTATGCTGTGAAACAAAATCCCAGTATATGTGAGGCAGAGCACCTCGCTGGCCTTGTTCAAGAGAAATCTTGACCAATGGATGGGAGATCGCAGATATACTCCAGGGATTACCTCAGTGTCACTGCTAGACAGAGGCACAGCAAAATAATGGGTATAGTTCCCCATACAAAAGGGGTGGCTTAAGCCACAAAACTATGGGCTAGGCTTATAAATGCCCTCGGGCAGATAGCCTAGTATGAACCTATGAACCTATGAACCTATAAAGCCATGTCCAACCCGGAATTAATGGACATGCTGCACCTCAGAAAATCCAAATCCCATCAAGCTATGCGCTCGAGAGACTTGAACCTCAGCACTGAAATAAATAGGACATGCTGGAGGGACAGATTCATAACCCAGAGGCTCCCTTCACTCCGGAATAAAATCCCAGTCCAGGTTAGGCAGAGTCCCTCATTGACTCTCTTCAAGAGGAATCTTGATGAGTGGATGGGAGATCGTAGGTTTACCCTGGGTATCACTTCTGTGTCACTGTTAGACAGAGGCACAGTATACTAACATCGAAAAAGGGCATAGCAAAATAAATTTAAAATGGGTGGCGAAAGCCAAACACATTCTGCTTAGGCTTGTAAATGCCGTAGGGCAGATAGCCTAGTATGAACCTATGAACCTATGAACCTATGATAGATAGATAGATAGAATATGTATATACATATAATATAATAGATACATACATATATAGATAGATATGTAGATACATACATATATACAGATAGACATGAATGTCTATAGATATGTATATATATATATATATATATATATATATATATATATATATATGGTTATATAGAGCGGTGCATATATATATATATATATATATATATATATATATATATATATATATATCTATATATATATTCATATATACATATATGTAGATATGTATATATATATATATATATATATATATATATATATATATATATATATGGATATATTGATATATATATATTTATATGTGTATATATGTATATATATATATATATATATATATATATATATATATATATATATATAGATAGATATATATAAAGAGAGAGTGAGAGAGGGGGACATGGGGGCAGATGTACTGCAACAGGTGCCTGGTGACCAAGGCATGGACTGAACACCAGTGTTGATACTGCAGTACCATACCCCATTCCAAAACATGTTACCCACTAACTATCACATAGGTGGTTGCCTGCCTACCACTGGAGGTGTCAGGAGGGAACATGGGACACAGGTGTAAAATAGCCTCCCCTTTGATATCCACAGTGGTACACTAGTCTTGTAATCCCTGTACATGGTACGTGTCATCACAAAAGGTGTGTCAGCTAGGGAAATGTAAGACAGTGTGCCCCTCTACACCTCACAATGTCCTATGCAGTATGTACCTCCCATGTGAACTGCAGCAGGTGGAAAGGCCTCAGACATACCCAACAAAGCCTGATAATGCCCTCAAAGACATTCCCTATGCAGACTGACTCACAAAACCACAGTTAGTTTGACTTGCATACTTCCTACACAGAGGTTACCACTGCTGGACATACAGAGTTATGTCACACCTATACCAGTCGGCCAACCACCATGACAACACCTCACAATCCGTCCAGCCTACATGACCTAGGGCCCTAATCCTTGTCACCGCACTAAACAGCACATGCTGGAGGTACAGGTTTCTATAAACAAATATGCCATACCCTGGACTAAACCACCCAGCATTAATAAACAAGGCTCCTTATTAGTAGATGTCATACATACCCCTGATGAATGTTATGGATATAGGTAATACGCCCTGTGAGTCACCTCTGTGTAACCGTTTCACAGGAGCAAGTAAAATCACATTACATATGTCCTAAAGGGCAGGGTAGCATATGGCTAGGCTGCCCTAGGCCTAGGGTCAATAGCATAGTACCTACCTATGACACAATGCACACACACATGTACTCAGTGCAATACCAGCTATGTGAGGTTGAATGAGTGTGACACTGACTGTGTGCAAGGTCTGTAAAGGTGTGATAGTTTAGCGTACATTTCTGTCTGTCATGGTAGTTTGTGTTGTAGGTGTGAGGCCAGAGAAAGATGTGTCAGTTATCAGGATGCAAACATAGTAGATTGGCATATGTTGTGCTGTAGTTCCCTGTGTATGACTGCGGTGTCCCATCATAGGCAGAAGCAATACATGTATGCTCAGTAAGTGGTACTGCTGTTGAATCCAGCTCACATATGAACTTTTGTACTACCTGAAGTTGTAGGCCTAAACACTACAGTATGGTGTATGTTCACATTCCCTGGTAACACTGTCTGGTGTGTTTCCTGTAGTCTGCACAGATTACATACCTCATGCATAGGTATCTGTAAGTAGGGGCACACAGTACTATAAGGTACACAGTTAATGCTCATCTGTGTCGTCATACATTTGTGTGTTGTATGTATGTGTAATGTGTGTGTAATGATGCCTGTACCATGGCCACAATCACATGCATGTTACAGGGTATGTGTGTGTACCTGGTAGCATGTATACTCTGTGACAGAAGTATGCTGGCTATATTAACAACTGTGCACATATGTCAGGTAGGGGTATGGCATCAAAGAATAGGGTGGATTACCATTGAGACTGTAAATGTGCATTGCATTCATTGCATGGGATGACAATATTCTTCATCCATTAGCTTGCTACATACCCCCAGTGTGAGGTTGGGCATTGTATCCCAAACAGTGTGCCGAGTGCTGGTGTATACTAGTTTGTTGTATGTAGTGTGGCAGGCACTGTCAGACAGTTGTGGGCTGAGCACTGATATGTGGTATTGAACATGTGTATCCCCTGATAGACAGACTGATGCTATATATGGCAGTTAAGTGATATCAGTACATTAGAATATTAAGTGTGCCACATGACTTGCTCACATATTTTTCTTTTCCTAACAGGGTGATGGTGCATCAGTGTAACCCACCTTATACAGCAGCAGAGGATCAGGAGATCCATCAGAGCCTGGTGCAGAATTTCTCTTTGCTGTTTTCCAGGACCAGCCAGAACCAGCATGAGAGGGCTGCACTGTGGCAAGATCTTGTCTGTCGGGTAAATGATATAGGCATGCATAACTGGACATATGTGCAGGTACGCCATCTCTGCAGTGATTTAATTAGACATATCTGGCAGCGGGCATCTGATATCCACAAACAACAGCTTGCCACAGGTGGTGGGGTTCCTATCCACCCCTCCCTCACCAGTGTGGAGGAGCACCTCCTAAGTGTTGTGGCTCCATGCCAACAACAACAACATCCACAAACATGTGTCATCATGCAGGCCGGAGCATGTTGAAATGGAGTGTGCAGATAACATGCCATATCTGTAGTTGACTGGTCTCTGTACTGGCAGTTTATGTGTGTGTGAGATATGTACTGTGTGTGTAGCTGTTAACCTGCCTATTCTTCTGCAAGATTGATATTCTGAGCACAATCTGTACACCTGTGAAAGCCACCTGTTGTACTACTGTACATTATCATACTCACAGTATCAATGGCACAGTTGTGGCCACTGGCAATCACTGTCATATTTTTGCAGGTCCCTCTGGAGTGACAGCAAGGCAGCCAATCCATGCTGGTGAGTGTGTAATAACAATACTATTGCTAATGACATGTGCATGTCATATGGAGGTGTAGTGTGTACACCAGTGTTAATTCCCAATGTGTACTGTCTGCACATGTGCCACATGGCTGTTGTGTGCACCTGTGCCTGCATGTGTTGGGGTGTGGACAGTACATGTGTGATGTTTGCAGCACAGAGTTGCAGGTGTACATTTGTGAACATGGTTAGCATGGAACATGACATGGTTTGACAGTATGCTGTGGGTGATACAGTTTCCATATGTCAGTGGTCTGCATTCTCGTACTATACACAGCCTACATAGTCTGACATTCCGTGGTCATTACATGCTGTCTCCTCAACTGATACACAGATGTAGGAACCTGGTGTCAGTGATATCCCTGCAGTACTACACTATACCATTAGCAATTCTTACTGAGCCCCACACATCCCTGGGAACAATACTCTTTGGCATATAGCAGTCTCATGTACATGTCATCACACTACGGATATGTCCATCCACGACTGCAAATGCATACAGTGGCCTACAATGCATTCTACACATGACACACCTAACCACCAAAAGGGTATCATACAGACAGATACCTGTTGTCCAAGCCATGCTGTATTGCTGTAATGCAACTGTAGCATTGTCATCGGCATGTAGTTAACATAGTATTCCAACAGTACCATGTAGGTGGTAGCACCTATCATGTAGAACGGGTAATGGTGTGTACATGTGGACAAGTGTTATCTTGTCTATCCTGTGATATTCACATTTACAAAGGTATTCTGCAGTCCCTCGGTGTATCACCTAAGCAAGACAGTGTTTGTATGCATATCGGCAACAGTTGCCATACACCTACACTGGATGTCCATCACTCACAGACTTTGCTGTGTTTTAACATGTCTGACATATACTCCAGACATGAACCCTCACCCACATTAATCTATCAAAGTTTTCATGGGTGTGTGTCACATAGTTGGCCTAGGAGACAGATCACTGCAGTAGCCTGCATTGTCACCAACATACATGTATGGCCTAAGGTCTGGTAAGCTGCGGCACATGCTGGCAAAGGTAACAACTGTAATCACATGTGGCAGGCTTCACACATAGGAACTATTAAAGGTCACAGGTACATATCTGTATGTGGCACACACATACCTGATGTGTGCATTGAAATTACTGTTATAATAATATGTCATACAATAATATAAGCAATACACACAACACACTGACAAACTGTACAAAAAAACACACACATGTCATTGGTAGGATTCAAACCCCTACCTAGCTATGTTATGATACTTGAGAGAAACGCACAAGCGCAGCGCGCTATTCGCATTACTGCGTGATTTCCCTTCTCCTGCTATATTTACAGGGTGCTGACATCATCAGTCTTTCCAAAGAGGAATGTACATCTTTTAGTGTGTTATCCCAGTCTTCAAAAAGGCCATTCCTTTCACAGAGACTTGCATACAAACACAAAGCATTTGCAGGATTCAAACTTCTAACTATATTATAGTATTGGAGAGAGACACATTAGCGCAGTGCGCTATTTGCATTACGGGATAATTTTCTTTCGCCTGCTGTATTTATAGGGTGCTGACATCATCAGTCTTTCCAAAGAGGAATGTACATCTTTTAGTGTGTTATCCCAGTCTTCAAAAAGGCCATTCCTTTCACAGAGACTTGTATACATACACACCCCCCTGCCACCCCATTAGCACAGCGTGCTATTTGCATTACTGGATGATTTCCCTTCTCCTGCTGTATTTATAGGGTGCTGACATCATCAGTCTTTCCAAAGAGGAATGTACATCTTTTAGTATGTTATCCCAGTCCTCAAAAAGGCCATTCCTTTCACAGAGACTTGCATACATACACACCCCCCGCCCACACACACACACACACACACACACACACACACACACACATTTCCAAAGGTATTCTGCAGTCCCTCGGTGTATCACCTAAGCAAGACGGTGTCTGTATGCATATCGGCAACAGTTGCCATACACCTACACTGGATGTCCATCACTCACAGACTTTGCTGTGTTTTAACATGTCTGACATATACTCCAGACATGAACCCTCACCCACATTAATCTATCAAAGCTTTCATGGGTGTGTGTCACATAGTTGGCCTAGGACACAGATCACTGCAGTAGCCTGCATTGTCACCAACATACAGGTATGGCCTAAGGTCTGGTAAGCTGTGGCACATGCCGGCAAAGGTAACAACTGTAATTATATGAGGCAGGCTTCACACATAGGAACTATTAAAGGTCACAGGTACATATCTGTATGTGGCACACACATACCTGATGTGTGCATTGAAATTACTGTTATAATAATATGTCATACAATAATATAAACAGCATATTGACAAACACACACATGTCATTCGTAAGATTCAAACCCCTACCTAACTATGTTATGATACTTAGAGAAACACATTAGCGCAGTGCACTATTTGCATTGCTGGATAGCTTTCCTTCTCCTGCTGTATTTATAGGGTGCTGACATCATCAGTCTTTCCAAAGAGGAATGTACATCTTTTAGTGTGTTATCCCAGTCTTCAAAAAGGCCATTCCTTTAACAGACACTTGCATACATACACACCCCCCTGCCACCCCATTAGCACAGCGCGCTATTCGCATTACTGGATGATTTCCCTTCTGCTGTATTTATAGGGTGCTGACATCATCAGTCTTTCCAAAGAGGAATGTACATCTTTTAGTGTGTTATCCCAGTCTTCAAAAAGGCCATTCCTTTCACAAAGACTTGCATACATACACCCCCCTACCACACACACACACACACACACACACACACACACACACACACACACACACACACACACACTGGATCATTTCCCTTCTCCTGCTGTATTTATAGGGTGTTGACATCATCAGTCTTTCCAAAGAGGAATGTACATCTTTTAGTGAGTTATCCCAGTCTTCAAAAAGGCCATTCCTTTCACAGAGACTTGCATACATACACACACACACCCCCACACAAAGCATTTTCAGTATTCAAACCCCTACCTAACTATGTTATGATACTTGAGAGAGACGCATTAGGGCAGCGCGCTATTTGCATTACTGGATGATTTCCCTTCTTCTGCTGTATTTATACTCTTTCCAAAGAGGAATGTACATCTTCTACTATCCCTCAGTATGGGGGATAACAATATCTGTGCATTAACAGATGCCTAGTTCAGGGTCACATATGCACACTGGCACTGCCAGGTTATGTTCTATACCATGTTTTGTGACCACAGGACTTGTAACACACAACACAAGTAGGGGGTGTATCTATATACATCACAGATACACACACCTCTGGGTTGGTACCACTGCACTAAGCATGACAGGCCATACATATACAACTACCATTGTGCAAAACCGCCTTTTGGTTTGGTGTGTAGTTCAGACCACCCCCCCATACCCAGGAACCACACCTGGTTCTCCTGGGAACAGTGTAGGATATGACGGTCTTCACACACACCATTATAGTGGTTGACTTCAGGTACACAAATATTGACTGGGGATACTACTCAGGCCCTCAACAACATCACCCTACAGCCACTACAATTTGTGGATCCATGTGCTATGGCACAACCAGTCACCACACCCACAAGGGGGAATACATATTGGACCTGATCATCACCAACATGGACACTCTATGTTCCACACCAGAGGTAGAGCCCTCATTGTTAAGATCAGACCATAAACAACTTTCCCTGGACATCCATATCCCGTCCCACCCCCAGCCAAGGAAATCACTGTAAAGAATTTCTCAAAAGCAGACTTTGCACTTGTGGAAACTGGGGTGGAATACTTCAAAGGCCCTGTGCTGGAGGATAATACAGCCCAATCTGCAGAATACTTTACATACGCATTGTATGAGCACCTGCAGGTATGCATTGATCATGCTAGCCCAAATAAAACCATGACGCCTCCAAAACAGGAGACCTGTCTGGTTGACCCCGGCCATATATAAGCTGTACAACAGAAGGAGGAAGCTTCTACATAACAGAGCAATATCCCACAGAGGGAAGACATCTCTGAACAGTATTGGCAAGACACTTCAATCCCTCATATAATCATCTCTTGCACATTTTGACAGTGAAATTGACCAGACACTACAGATAATCACAAGGCCTTCTTTATTTATGTCAGGA
Source organism: Protopterus annectens (assembly GCF_019279795.1). Classification (NCBI taxonomy): domain Eukaryota; kingdom Metazoa; phylum Chordata; order Ceratodontiformes; family Protopteridae; genus Protopterus; species Protopterus annectens. The sequence continues at coordinate 725,240,312 of NC_056729.1, forward strand.
ATATGTGTGGAAACAACACAGATATGCTCTGAATTGTTGCATAACAGCACAAAATATACCAAACCTATGGACATAGCATACACCCTGGCAGACAGAGTCTGCACAAACCCCCCCTTACCCCCTAAGGGTACATATGCCCATCCCAAATGAATGTAACCTCCCTGACATCACAGATGCACAGGTGACAGGTGCCCTCTTCACAGTAAATAACACAGCATATGTATGGGAATGGACGGTGTCCCAGGCTGTGTCCTACACATGCTCTGAGTAGAACTGAACACTCACATTAAGTCACTGTTCCAACTTTGCCTTACTACAGGATATGTACCCTGAGAATGGCATACAGATACAGTGCTCCCACTCCACAAAGGTGGTGCCACAACGGACCACAGGAACTATCACCCCATAAGCCTGACTAGTGTGGTAGAAAAAGCTATGGAGCGTATTATCATGGAAGTCATAATCAAAAACATTGTGAGCCTCCAGACAGTGGATCATACACAATTCGGCTTTGTTAAGGGCAGATCTTGCCTCTTACACATAGTTCATATTTACTGAAGCCATGGATGAGGGCAAGGTAGTTCACACAGTCTACCTGTACCTTGCAGAAGCCTGCAACACATTACCCCACTCAGGCATTATACACATGCTTACCAGCTTAAATATCAACCCCTATATCACTAGATGTGTTGCTATCTGTCTCAGGGATGGAACCCACATGGTCAGAATTGCAGGTGCCATGTCCAATTCCAGACCAGGTACAACTGGTGTCTCACTGGGCTCAGTTGTGGGACCTGTCCTGTTTGGTATGTACTTCTCTGAGGTTCAGACTAACACGGGGGGATTATGTCTAACAAACATCACAAATGACTGCTAACCGGGGGCCATAAGCAACACTGCAGCTGACACATGCTTCCTCCATAAGGGTCTCACAGAGATGGATGCTTGTTGCCAGAGCCATGGCCTCGTGCTAAATGCTAAGACATGCATAGTCATCCCCTTTGGGGAAAACAAGGTGCACACAAATCGCCACATAAGTGGTAATCCATTAAGTACAGAAGATGTATTCACAGATTTAGGGACCGACATAGATCATAACCTCTCCTTTGCTAATCACATTGACAGAGTCATTGCAAAGACCTTTATATAGCCTTCCTTATCACATGGGGGTTTGCATGTAGATCATGGGAGGTCATTGTGGCCCTCTACTAGTCACTCATCAGGCCCATGTTTGACTACAATGGCCCTTTTGGGGTGTACCTTACCCAACACCTGCAGCAACTACAGTGTCCACAACAGTACCTCCCCAAGAGGATCATGGGCTACACACAGATGTCATGTGCAGCTCAACTAATGGATCTCCAGCTCTACTCAGTTGCTTAATGCCTACTCAGAGGTATTCTATGTCTGACGTACACAGCCATGTCAAACCCAGAAGTAATGGACATGTTCCATCTCATAACATCCAAGACCCTTAGAGCTACACACTCCAGGGACTTAAACCTCAGCACAAAACTAAATAGGACATGCTGCAGGGACAGATTCATTAGCCAGAGGCTCCCCTCACTCTGGAATTGAATCCCAATTAAAGTTATACATAGCCCCTCGCCAACCCGCTTCCAGCAAAATTCAGCCGCATGGATGGGAAATTGCATATTCACCCCTGGGATCTACACTGTGTCCCTGCTTGACAGAGGCACAGCAAACTAGCCTTGAAGGGTGCCTTCTGTGACCTACTTTACAGAGGCACAGTATGCTACTCTACTGGGGAGGCGGACACCAAATACACTCTGCCTAGGCTTATGAATTCCCTAGGGCAGACAGCCTAGCATCGACCTCTGCACTTATGTTTATGTTGGGGATACACAATATTTGTTGCTGATACTGTTTGCAGGTTTTTATTGCCATAGCTTTCCCAGTTTCTATGAACAACTTGTGTATCTGTGTAACATGTTTGATCATAACAGGGTTCCAGTATATTAATATATGTGTCTGTTGTCATTTACCTGTGTGCACAGGGAAGATTGCTGGATAATGGGAGGTTCCTGGCTTAACACATACAACTGCCAGATATGTTTGGCTGACTGCTATACTCAGACATGGCCTAAGTGTGTGAGCATGCCCAGTTCAGGCTTTCCATGGTTTGTTGCCTGACATATGTCTCATTTATCCAAGTGTATGAGCATGCCCAGTGTGACCTTTCCATATGTTGTGATCTGAAGTCCACTACATTTGTGGCTGTGTGTGAACATGACCAATATTGACATTTATACTGTGTGTGTTGGAAGTCATTGTGTTCTTACTGCCAGACTCCTTTGTGTCATAACTCAGCAGGGATTGTGCTGTGCCTACAGGGTTTCCATGGGATAGTTTGCAAAGACTTGTCAACATTCTTTCATATTGGCTGAATACTGCAATACTGTCATGGAGTAGTGGTTCAGTACTTTTGCTATGGTGCACAGTATCATGGGTTTGAATCCTATCACTGCTTTAAATGCTCATACTGAGCAGACCAGACTGGATGAGGGCCTGTTGGGCAACTAGGAGCATGTTGCATTTTGTTCAGCTATGGACTACTTAAAACCAGGCTTGTCTGACATTGCTGTGTATTCACCAACTTGGGTGGACATTGCCATACATCACTCCACATTGACCACAGTTGTACTAGTTGGTGTGTGTGATTCTGTTCATAGGTTCATACTAGGCTATCTGCCCTAGGGCATTTATAATCCTAGCCAGAGTGTGTTTGGCTTTCAACACACATTTTAAATGGAGTTTGCCATGACATTTTTCAAGGTTAGTAAAATGTGCATCTGTCTAACAGTGACATAGAAGCAATACCCAGGGTAAACTTACAATCTCCCATCCACTCATCCAGATTCCTCTTGAGGAGAGTCAATGAGGGACTCTGGCTAACCTGGAGTAGGAGTTTACTCAAGAGTGGAGGGAGCCTCTGGGTTATGAATCTGTCACTCCAGCATGTCCTATTTATTTCAGTCCTGAGGTTCAGGTCTCTTGAGCGCATAGCTTGATGGGATTCTGATTTTCCAAGGTGCAGCATGTCCACTGATTCCAGGTTGGACATGGCTTTATACATCAGGCACAGATCACCTCTGGGCAGGCAGTATGCCACTGAGTGGAGCTGCAGTTTCTTTAACCGGGCAGCAAATGGCATCTGTTTGAGCCCTTTGATCCTCCTGGTGAGGTACTTTTGTGGTCTTTCCAGCTGCTGCAGGTGTCTGATAAGGTACATCCCACAAGGGGCATTGTACTTAATTATGGGCCTGATGAGGGATGAGTAAAGAGGCACGATGACCTCCCCTGATCTAGATGTGAATACCTTCATGATTAGGTGGGCTATATGAAATGTTTTTCTAAACACCTTGGCCATGTGGTTGTCAAATGAGGGATTGCTATCAACTTGGGTCCCCAGGTCCCTTATCACTTCTTCCATACTTAATGGGTTACAACCTATGTAATTTGTGGGCACTTAGTTTTTGCCAAAGGGGGTGACTATACACTTTTTAGCGTTTAGCTTGAGGTCATGGCTCTGGCACCAGTTGTCTGTTTCTATGAGGCCCTTTTGTAGGATGCTTGTGTCAGCTGGAGGGTTGATTATGGTGCCCAGTTTTCAGTCATCTGCAAACTTGTTCAGCCACAGTCCTTCTGTGTTGGCCTGTACCTCCGAGAAATATATACCAAAAAGGGAGGTCCCAGGACTGAGCCTTGTAGGATGCCACTTGTAGCTGGTTTGGGGTCTGACATGGCTCCAGCATTTCTGACCATGTGGGTTCTGTCCTTGAACCAGTTTGCAACCCATCTAGTGACATAGGGGTTTATATTGAAGCTGATGAGCTTATCTATAATGAACAAGTGGGGTATTGTATGGAAGGCTTTTGCAAGGTCCAGGTAGGCTGTGTGGACCACCTTTCCCTCACCAATGGCCTCGGTGACTGTTTCAAATGACTCAACCAGGTTTAAGAGGCAGGATCTGCCCTTAAAAAAGCCAAACTGGGTAGGATCCAGTGTCTGTAGGTCCCCAATATCTTTATTTCTGAGGTCCATGATAATCCTTTCCATAGCTTTGCAGACCAAGCTAGTCAGGCTTCTGGTCCAATAGTCTGCAGTATACATTGAGGAACCACCTTTGTGGAGAGGGACCACTGTTGCTGTACACTGCTCTTTGGGTACATATCCTGTGGTAAGGCTAAGACTGAACAGTGTTTTATGTCTGTGTTCAATTCTTCTTGGGATTCATGTTGGACACAGCCCAGGACACTGTCTGGTACCATTGATGCTGTGTGATTTGCTTTGGAGAGGCTGGCTGTTACCTGGGCATCTGAGATGTCAGGGGGCCAGCACTCTGCTGGGATAGATATTTTCCCTTTTGGTGGGGAGGGGGGGGGGAGTTTGCACTGAACCTGTCAGCTCAGATGTTGGCAATGTCTGTGGGTTTGGTGTATTGTTTGTCATTTTGGACTAATTTTGAGCATATCTGGGAATTTCCACCTAGGTTCCTACCATAACTAAAGAAAGCCTTGTGATTATCCTTAGTGTCCTCTACAATTTTTATCTCAATGATGGCCTTAGATGATTTTATGTGTGGCCGTAGTTTTTCAATAATACTGATCAGAGATGCCTTCCCTTTTTGGGATATTGCTCTATCATATAGTAGCTTCCTCCTTGTATTGTATGTTTTTTATGGCTGGGGTCCATCAGACAGGATGCCTGCCTTTGGAGGATTGGATCTTGGTTTTATTTGGGATTGCATGATCCATGGATTCCTGAAGGTGTTCATAGAATGCATTTATAATGGGTTCTGAGGTCTGGGCTGTATTTTCCACAGGCACAGGGGCTGTGAGGGATTCCACCTCAGTTTTGAGGAGTGTGACATTTGCTTTAGTGTAATTTTTCACTGTGGTTTTCTGGCCATGGGCTGGGGACGGGATGTGAATATCCAGTGAGATTACTCTATGGTCTGATCTTACCAGTGAGGGATACACTTCTGGTCTTGGGCATAGAGTCCCCAAGTTGGTGATGATCAGGTCCAGTATGTTTTCCCCTCTTGTGGGAGTGGTAGCAAGTTGTTCCATAGCATTTGAGTTTATAAATTCTAGGAACCTTTGAGCTAGGGTGTTGCAGCTAGGGTAATGCTCCCAGTCTATGTTTGGGTAGTTGAAGTCACCCAATATAATGGTGTTTGGGGAGACCATCATATTTTATTGTGATCTTCAGTCAGCCAAGTGTGGTTCCAAGTGTGGCTATGAACTGGAAGGTGGTTTTACCCACTGTTAGTTGCACATGGATAGTCTCTGATGCTTCATGCTGTGCCACCAACCTGGGGGTGTGGGTATCTTTGACAAATATTGAAACTCACCCTCCTTTTGTAGTGTGTTCCATGTTTTCTGGCTGTATATCATGGTATGAGGGTAACCTGTTAGTGCTAGGGTGCTCTTGGGAGCCTTGAACCAGGTTTCTGTTACTGCACAGATATCAACATTCTCCATGCTGTGGAGAGTTTGGAGTGCCTGCATCTTGCAGTTTAGACTTCTGGCATTGAGTAGCATTACTTCTAGTTTCTTATCCCTTGTGATACCTATGGAGGTGGGTTTTTCTTTTGAGCCTTACCTAAAAAAGGCACTATGGTGGTGACAAGAACCTTTGGCAATATCCAAAAGTCCACAGGTGACAGGTGAAAGCCACCCCTAGTGATGCATCATGTCTTGTCGAGCATGTCATCCCAGGCTGACAGGCATTGGATCTCCTTTCACTGACACCAATACTTAAGACAATTGTTGTAATTGATCATCTTGTCTTCATATTGTGGCATCATGTTTGGTGAGGGTAGGATGATACTCAAGGTCATCAAGTTTGCATATACTACATGGTGGTAAATGCTGTTTAGCACTACCTTACATTGCTTAACACATGGCCATCATGCCTCAGGTAGTGCTGCAGGGCTGCCTATGTCAGATGCACATACTACACTCCCTGCACATGTTTGAAAGCAGGTTGTGTCAACTTAGGCATCCCTTTCACTATATGTGGGAGTCAGAGAGAGGTATAATTTCCAGGGTTCCTACTGAGCCAGTGTATGTGCTATGCCTTGCCTCTTTGCCAAGGCCAAGGCATACTGGGCACGCCTCCTTCTGCCTACTGGGACAGGCTCAGGTTGTTCCTCCTCTGAGTCATGCTCTGCCTGTGATGGCCTTGGCAATGGTGGGGGGCTGTTTGGCGCAGGCCTATGCTGGTTCTGCTGCAGCTGTTTTCGCAGAATCATATTATGTAGCATAGCACATACCATGACAATTTGGGTACATGTAGTTGGTGAGTATTGCAAGGCTCCACCAGATGTGTCCAGGCACCGGAACCGTGACTTGAGCAACCCAAAAAATGCTCAATTACATTTCGTGTTTGTGCATGTGCCTCATTATGGCATTCCTGTTCAGGTGTGTGTGCATTTCTGATGGGTGTCATCAGCCACGGCTCCAGTGCATAGCCAGCATCCCCCACTAAGTGACCATGTGGGATGTCCCCATTGGCAAATGTCTGGTACAGCTGCTTCAGATGCCAGATATGGGAATCATGGTAGCTTCCAGGGCAGCCAGCACACACATTCACTATTATACCCTGGGCATCACACATGACCTGGCAGTTGATGGAGGGGAAGCCCTTGCAGTTAATGTAGGCCCTACCCCATTCACCGGCTGGTGCTTTGATGTGTATATGCGTGCAGTCTATTGCACCCACTACTTCAGGGTATTGTTCTATTTGCTGGAAGGGACACATATTGCTGGCCAATACCTCATGGGAATTGGGGAAATATACATGATCACCGACATGTGTTGACATGGCATCCAGGAACTGGTGCAGTACCCTAGATGCTGATGCCTGTGATATCCCCATCATATCACTAGTTGGTCTCTGGAAGGTACCTGTTGCTAGTATTCTTACACCAACACATACCTTGGCTTCCATTGGGGTGGGTTCCCCTCTGTTGGTTCTGTGTGTGAGGTGTGGCATGCACAACTCAACAATTTGCTGCAGGAGGTCTCTGTCCACTCTATAGCGCTCCACTATCTCCAGCTCATGTAACCCCTGGTAGGTGACCCTGGGCCTGTTCATTCTTCTCCGTCTCCTCACTGTGGGTTGTCTGGTAGCATTTGCACTGTCACCACCCTCAGCATGTTGCATATGTTGCCTTATAACAGCAATGGCAGCCCCTAGCATTTTCTGTCTGAGTGAAGCTTTTTCAGTTTTCACTTCTAGTAGCTTAATCCAGTGTTGCAGTGTCTCTTGAGAGAAACAAACTGCACTGTTGTTTGCAGAGTTTTAAGTGCTGGGCTAGTGTTCTGCCTGTGTAATTGCCTGATTCTGATCGTTTTCACCTGCTAGCTCTACTAGTATTCCCTGGTAACTTCCTACTATTTGTTGTGCTTCCTTTTTCCTTTCTGTTTCCTCTTGGGGGAGTGACGTGCATACAAGCGCAAACACGCTCACAGCAGCTCAGACTCATGCACACATGCTTAAACGGACTAAAACTTGCTTATTCGGGTTAAAACGTGCACACACCAGTGCAATCACGCTTACAGGTCTTTAAACAGCCTTATACATGCTTACTCCGGCTTAAATGTGTGCACTCACGCTTTCATGTGCGCACTCTGTCTTACTCGGGTTTACGGGCGTGCACACGCGCGCATACCCGCTCAGCAAGAAACTTTGGTGTTATCCACAGTATACACCTTCCATTTCTTGGCTTTCCCTGGCCTACCTGTTGACACACCTCTTTCCATGATGTCTAACTGACAGCTGACACATGCCACTCTGCTCCTATGAGCTTCACTACTTTCATACATACCCCCTTTGTGATGTCACCTATCTCCTACTCTGTTACTCCCCATATCCTATTCCTACACTCCACTGACTGTGCTCATTTGTTATGTAAAAGTGCGATTCACTATCCTAACACTCATTTACATAGGATTGCCTACTAATGCTTGGTTGCATGTCTTAGACTGGGCTTCTCCCCTTAGCAACCCCTACTCGGTGGCCATGTTGTCTTCAGCCTGCTATTCCCTTACATTGTAATTTAACAGTTTTCATAGATTCCACGTTCGTGGCTTTTATTTTCTTATTTTATGATTTTTTTTAGTGCACCCCATTTGCGCGGCGCTGCGCTACGCTTAAACTTTGGAAATCGCAGAAAAAAAAAAAAAAGTATTTTTATTTTAATTTTGCATCTGGGAACATTTCCAATGGCTGTATATTTGGCCATTGGCATGCTTCCTGAATCATATGCAACCTTTATTTGGAGCTGACAAGGCTCCATTGTGCTATTTGCAGAACGGTACTCAGTTGTCAACTGAGTACATTTCTGCAGCAAACACTGTTCCTACTCGGACAGGTTTGTGCTTCCTGGATCGCAAATTTACCTCATTTGCATGCCTTTCAGCTGCAAGTGAGGTAATTTGCATATCCTAGCCCTGTCTGTGTAGGAGACATTTTAGGAGCTCTCTTACATGTCCCTACAAGCTGTTCCTGGATCTCTCGTCGGACATGGCGGCTGCATGGAGTCTTACTCTACTCGTACACTCCGTGCAAGCCATCGTGAATCCGGCCCCAAGTCTATAGGGTAGGCAAGTTAAAATAAACATGACTGATGAAAATATGTGTATACAATTAAATAATACCAGTAAAGATTTTCTGAATAGAGGATACAGTAAGAGAAAAGTGCAAAGTATATGAGAGGAGGTTAAAAAATGTAGGTCCACTGCAGCTAAACCTAATTTCTCAGATAATATCCAAGATGAAGTGGTTACCAGATTTAAACATGATAAAATTAGATGTTTGCTGATGTAATTTTCTATTTTGAAAGTTATTAATAATAATTTATGTGAGGAAAGTGTTACTGATCAAACTGAAAGAAAAAACGGTTTAATTGGATTTTATGTCTAAGAGTGCATATTGCACCTGGCCTAAATGGCTATGTTTCTTTAAAACCTTTATTAAAGGAATACCATAAATGAGCCTAATTATCTGATCCTATGACTATGCTTTTGTATAAGTACACTGTTGCCCATCAGTATACCTAAACAAGCCTTGTACTTGTGAAAGTTTTTTTATTAGCGATTTTAAGACTCCTTTGTAGGAATGAACTTCATTTGCTAATTAACTGCTCATGGTTCCAGTGACTTTTGTTTGTTTTATAGGAATTCATAAATGTTAATGACTTCAAACGTCACTGACATTCTCACACTGCTAAGAGGGCTGAATCTGGACATTATACAAGTAATTGTGCAGTAAAGAACATATATCATACTAGTGGAGACTGTTTATATCCAGAGAGCTTGATACTTCTATTTGTTCTGAAAAACGTTGCTACTTTAACAACTTATTTTCTACAAAGTTAGGCTGCTGTTTTTTTTTTTTTTAAAGCTATGATGTGTTTTCACCTTACTTATGGATTGCATTTCACAATACAACTATTTGTTTACTGTCTGAATTATTCTTCATAGCTGTTTGCATAGCCATGTATGTATGTATGTATGTATATATATATATATATATATATATATATATATATATATATATGTATCTGTTATTTCTTGACCCTAATTTTTTTTCTAAATAATGTTGATATTTAGTGAGAGTTTAGTCTTGAAAACTGAGCATTTTTTGCAGAAGACTGTTGTATTACTCAGTAGCAAGGTCATGGGTTTTTGCATTATTAGCGGAGAAAATTATGTTAAGCCTGAGATATGTACCTGGCTGCACTCCATGAAAGTGGGTAGCACACAAAATTGTTATCCATTTTTTTCTTGACAGGTGTACATTATTTTTGGCAATGCTGAAATGTTCTACAGAGTTACAAACAAGTTTGGCCTCTTAACAATTGTTTTAACAATCGTTACTTTGTTTGATGGCTGTGGATGGGTGAAATCTGTAATAAGTTGTGTGTGCTCATATGAAGCCTTACTTTTTTATGTATCTTTTGTATGCTGGATGGATATATTCATATACATGCACACACACACACACACACACACACACATATATATATATATATATATAATATATATATATATATATATATATATATATATATATATATATATTTATATATATATATATATATATATATATATATATATATATATATATAAATTAGGCTAGCAAATATTTTTGTTTTGCTTATGCATTTTTCCCTTTTATGTTTCCTTTCATACAGGGCTAGGGCACCTAAGACATCTGCACCATACAAACCAGCATGCACTGATTCTGAGGAAAATGTGATCATCCAGCCAATATGTCTCCATGGGTCATTCCTCTTGGATGGAGAGAGACAGGAATGACAAGCCCTTCCTTGACCTTATCTAGGAAAAGGTGGTCAATGATGTTAATTTGGTTGGAGGCCATGAGCATACATATGCCAAAATAAGACACAGGTCCAGTGATATAATGACTGTGGCCAGATGTTGGGCAGCTGCTAAATTGCCCTGGAATGCATGGCTATGAGAGGTGGTCCTACAACCAAACCACCATTGACTGAAACAGAGGGATTCTTGTTCACTGTCAGAGATCCAGACAGCTCAGCACATGGAATCATTAATGTTGGGGCTGACGTGAAAGACAACTGAAGTATGTCTACAGCAGAATATCAGATATGCAATATAATTAAATAATTGTTATTGTAGATATTTATGTGTGTGTGTGTGTGTGTGTGTGTGTGTGTGTGTGTGTGTGTGTGTGTGTGTGTCTTATGTTTATGTACAGAGCCAGAGAGAAGGGTGGTATAGAAGAGACAGGGATGGAGAGGGAGAAGGAGAGGAAGGGGCAGTCAACTGACCAGTAAAGTTTTACATGAGATGTATCTTATTTTGCTGTTGTATAGGCAAATGTTTTCTGTTTCTTGTGTCATTTGCTTTGTGATGCTTTTCATCTGTGATTCATCTTCCTTTTTTATATCTAGGAACTTTGGGTTCTCTTTTTGCATAAGCACCCCTTCTTATTAATGTACAAAAGGCAGATATATGTGTAACTGAAAGTGATTTGTTTCCTTTCTAATAGCATCTCATACTTTTTAATATACATTTCAAATAGCATAGGTTTGATAATTGTTTATTCTATTTCTCTTTTTCTGTGTTGTTTACTTGCTATAATAGGTGATCCTGACAGTGACACTCCTACTGCCTGATTTCACACTATCATTAGCCTCTGATGATGATAATGACATTGATGAATTCACATCTTTTGGGGAAGCAGAGGGTCAGTCTGACACTGAGCTGTGCCTCCAACATCGCTTGTCTATGTTGGACACAGTCAGTATGCCTATGCATACCCATTTCACAGAGACCTCAGACATAGGACAGGTTCAGGGTGATACAGTTGATAAGAGGAGTGTGTTTACTCAGTTGGAAAACTGGTTGATACTCCTCATAGTCATAGTGAGAGTGAGGTCCCACACAGATGAGTTTGCAATGGTGCTCATTGGGGGGTCCCTGTCCACGTTCCTCCCGAAGTTGGTGTATTTGCATGTGTCAAATGATGCATGTGTAGGGCCATCACAGATGCACTGGTACATTCCACAAGGGCCACAGAAGAGATGTTGTGAGTACATAATACTGCGCAAAATGACATGCAGTACTATCTGAACCATGTAGGTGAGTCCTTAGACAGCATGAATGACACACTGGCTTGGACAATGTCTGTAATGGAACTTTTGTTGGTGGAAAGTCAGCATCTATGTGGCTGTAGAGCTGCTACATCATCCGGTGTTAGCTGAAGGGGCCACACCACATCCCTCTCCTGTAGTGGCACTACTTCCACTGCTCTGCAGTGATTGTGGACCAGGACATAGTTGTAATGACAGCTTGTTCAGCAGACATCACTCATGTTGAGGTACCATCCCAAATTCTAGTCAGTGCAGTGGAACTAGCTGTGCAACTCCTGGCAGACATGGTTCTTGTTGTCAGGGAGTAGCTGTACTGAACTCACTAGTCTATAATGCATGGCTCACATGTGTATTAGACGCTATGACATACTGCTAGCACAGTGCTTGATTGTCTTCATGCAGACACACACATATTCAACAAATGCTTACCCATACTACCACAGACACACACGCGCACACACACACACACACACACACACACACACACACACACACACACACACACACACACACACACACACACACTCATACTACTTAGTAGTACTACTGACTGCTATACAGATCTTGCTACTGGCCCTGTAAATTGGATACTTAAAGAATACATTTGTTTTACTTGCCTGTGCACACACACACACACACACACACACACACACACACACACACACACACACACACGCACACACACACACGCACACACACACATATGCACACACGCAGACACGCACAAACACACGCAGACAAGCACGCACGCACACACACACACACACACACACACACACACACACACACACACACACACACACACACTCACACACACACACACACACACACACACACACACACACACACACTTCTTTGGTGTCAGGCTTGCCCTTCTGTTTCCCCCACACTGTCCAAATGATGAGGACTGTGCCCTGCCCTTTGCAGATTTCTTTATAACTTCAGTTTGCACATACGTTTGATGCTTACTCACAACCTTTCTTTAATGTAAATGTATTGCAGAATAAATGTTTTTGCTCATGGTTCATAACCAGTTGTGAATGACTGCTTCAGTAATTGTTAATCCTCACTGTATTTCTATTACTTTTCTTGTTCTGCAGTCAGTGTTAATATTTAAGTACTTCTTACTGTTATATTTGTGTAAATGATGCTAACATTGGCCTGCTCACTGGTTTATATCCAGTGGTCATCTGAAATGCTTCATGCACATTATTCAGCACAATCCATGGCTGTATATTGCAAACTTCAGTCATAAGCTATTACTGACATTACTGCACACCTAGGTCATGTATTGAGTCCACCTCAAAGTATTGAATTACCACTTCATTGAATCCCATGTGATCAAAATGACATTGCAGGAACTGAAGAACATCGAACACCCAGAACATCGAAAACTAACCCCGGGAAAACAAACACTAACTCAACATAACAAAAAAAAAGAAGAAGCAAATCAAAACCACTGTTGTGGAGGACTCCACCCTCCACAACCCCCTAATTAAATATACCAACTATGAGATTGCACTACAGTGGGGAAAGGGCAAAGTTCACCATGGTGGCAAAGTGGTTCTTCTGCCGTGGAAGGTTTTCAGTGTTCCAGATGTTGGATGTTCTGCAGTTTCAGCGATGTTGTCTTGATGATGTGGGGCACAATAAAGTGGTAATTCAATACTTTGAGGTCATCCCATATATCAGCTTAGGGACATATGAAAATTTGCATAATACAATAATCAGTTATATAACTATATTGCTTTTTCTATAAAGGTTACAAGCTTACCTTGTTAATACTGCAGATACAAGATATGTCCTTGGTGGTGTTATATCTGTCTGATGTTTAAAGAACACAACAATTACATGGTTATTTAAAGGTTATGCAGCTTTGCAGGCATCAGTTTTAATATTGATATGTACTTAGGCTCTTATTTTTTAATTTAGGTAGTTAATGTGCATGCTTTCTGTTGTCTCTTAGCCAGAGACAGGGCACATTGTGAAGGACTATGTCTGCTGGCAGCATCTGTGGCTTGTGGTTCTCCTTCATACTACTCATCTGTCTCTGTTAGAGCAGCTAGCTCTGTGTATTGCACAGGGAACTGTGGTCCTGCCCCTAGTTGTCCTTATAGAACCTGTTCATGACAATGATATTATGCAACGTGGAACAGTCTGTGAGTATTTCATCTGAGGTTGCTGGGTCATACTGCAGTGTACCTCAAGAGGTATCTAAACTCCAGGACCTTAATTTGAGCAAGGCAAATACACAGACTTTGATATTCCTACTTTGAGCATGAACATCGTTGTGTTCTTACTTGGAGTTCTCTGGTTTTTGCATGGGTGTCATAAACCAAGGTTCTAGTACATAGCTTGGAGCCCACACTAGCTAGCCTCTTGGATACACACCCCAGAAAACCTTGTGTACAACTCATATGATCTCCACATGTGTGAGTCATAAAAACTGCCTGGGTTACCTGCACAGGCATTGTATATGATACCTTGGGCATTATGGACAACCCAACAGTTTATTGAGTGGTATTCTTTCCTTTTAATGTACCTCATTCCCTGTTCACTGGGTGGAACTTTTACTTCTATGTGTGTATAATCTATGGCCTCAAAAACTTCAGGGAAGAGTGCTATTGCATAAAATTCCTGCATGGTTCTTGTTCTCCCCTCTGGCGTATGTGGGAAAGAGATATGTTCCATTGTATGTTGTAGCATTACATTTAGAAAGTGATGTAATATTCTGGAAGCTGAGGCTTGTGACACTCCTAATATATCCCCTGTGGGTTTCTGGAAAGTAACTGTACCTATTATATGTAATGCTGCACATACCTTTTTTCCACTAGGATGGATTCTCCACAATTTCCTAGTGCCTCAGGTGAGGATGGCAGAGGTTGTATATTTCTTCCAGTGCTTCTCTGTCAACCTAGTATCAGTCTACAATTTCTGTGTCATGCAGTCCATTGTAAGCCACTTGGAGTCTAAACCCCTTCTACTTTTTTTGTAGAGGCCTGGCAGCAGCAGCACCTTGAATTAAAGCTTGTTTTGCACATACAGGTTAATGATGACAACAGCAACCACCATCACTTTTCTAAGTGCAATCATGGCTCTAATCTAAAGAGTTTTGGATTTCAGAGCAAATAGCTACACCGAGTAAACACAACTGCTTTACAGGTTCCTGAATAACTCCAGCATGTTAGACTGGTTAATTAGCATGTAATTCAGCTACTTATTATTTCATTAGCATATGCTGCCATTTGCCCTTGTTTTGAGGCTCTAAACCAAAAGTGTAGGGCTATTTAATGAATAACGACAGAATACGTTAAAGCTGCACTTAGTGCAACCATTCATGAATCCAGCCCTTAGTTTCAAAACTGCATTCAGCTAGGTAATCTAATGATATTTAAAACCTTTCGTAAAAGTTTTTTCCCCCCACATTTCTACACTGGCTCCTCTTTTTGTTACATTTTTCTTAATGAATTTCATGAAACAAAACAATGCATGATACATGTATACGTTTGATTTTGTGTGTGTGTGTGTATATATATATATATATATATATATATATATATATATATATATATATATATATATATATATATATATTTTTTTTTTTTTTAATTTATTTTACATTTGTTTACAGGTATAGTCCAACTGGATACATGCCCATTTTCAGTGAAGGCCTAGGGAGAAAAGCTCCAAAAAGACATTCAACAAAGTGTTACATTTTTACAGTTTAAAACACAAAATAAACCACAAATAAAAGTATTTTACACAGATGTAAACAAACACAAAAACAGATACACAAACAAATTATTAAATTTTTGCTCATACAGAAAATTCTAGACAGTGATTTTAAGAATGATAGGGTATTGAATGCCTAGTAGGCTAACCTGGTAGTAGATCCAAGGAGATGAAAGGATTTATAAGTTAAGAAACAATAAAGTGTAGGCAGAAGTCCTCCATGTGCACACGAGTGATGGTTAGAGTTAGTCTGGATTAGGACAAGGACGTAGCCATCGTTTTTTAAAATAATGAATCAGACTTTTCTTAAACTGAGGTAGAGTGAGTTCAGATGTAAGATTAGCAGGAAGAGAATTCCAAGTTTTGCCAACAGAGTTAGCAAATAGAGATTTACCGCCTGTGTTGTTGCATTTGAGAGTTTGAACTAGTAGTCTTCCAGATGAACGAAGAGCGCTTAGGTTACTGTGGGGGGGTGAGGTTTTTAAGTATGGATGTATTATTTGGTTGGTACAGGATCTTGTGTGCAACTATTAGTTATTTATTTAAAACCAGGCGAAAGAACACTATAAGAGCCGGCAGATAAACTTGAAGAACCGTTTATTATTGTGAACGCTTTTGGCAAGGACTTTGCCTCACCTTCCTCAGACAAAAACTAGAAGCATCAATTAATCTGCCTTTTAAAAACACTAGATACACTTATTAATCAATTATCATTACATAGAATAATTGTTAAACCTTTCAAAACAACAAATGAAACTTCTTAAAACTTTAAAACTTTAAATATTTTGAAATACTCGAGAGCCAAAAGTGCAAACTTTCTACACAAATACAATTTACAAATATAAAAAATATATAATAAAACATGAAAAATCCAATAAAATAAAATAAAATAAAATAAAATGCCTATTGGAAATTACAAGGTATTTCATACCATAAAACCTAAAATCAGTCGACCAAAAGTAAATGCGTCTAATAACAACCATTAGTCAGCTGGCGTCAAAAGTACCCAAATTTACAAACATAGGGTACATTAGTATATAAATTAATTGCATTTTCAAACACTAGTCAAATAAGCTAACTGTAGTAAATGATGTTATTATTCATATTAAAGTGTCTACGTCTGCACAAGAAACAACTACAGCAAATCAATTGATGGATAAAATTGTATAAAATTGTATATATATTAATAAGTACAAATATGTGAAAATTGTGTATAAATTAATAAATACCTAAAAGTGAATATAAAAGGTATACATACATATGAATGCATTCCATTCAATAGTAATCACCTTTTAAGAGCAAGCAGCCGTAAAAAGCATTTTATAGAAATATTTTCATTCAACCCTGGGAATATGTATGCCCTTGTCCTAATTTGCCACATCAATTCATCTATTTCTAAAAGAATTTGCCAAGGTCCCCCTCTGATGTCATTGGGCCTATGTTGTAATATGACAAATTTAAAACTATGGCCAGGATGTTCTATACAATGTTTGGCCAATGCATTGTTGATGTCTTTTTTACCTATAGCGTAACAATGCTCGTATATATGCTGTCTAAACTTCCTCTCTGTTTTACCAATATAGTAACTGTTGCATTGGTTACATAAAGCTACATATGTGACACTTTTAGTGTCACAATTATATCTAAAGTTAACTTTGTATATTTTGTCATTTATACAAAGTTGATTACTGGCCATAATATATTTACATTGAGAACAAGCTCCGCATTTAAACATGCCAATGGGCCTGTTCGACTGTGGCTTCCTTTGGTTCTCTAAGATGGCTTTAAGGTTAAGGCCCCTCCTATATGTGATCTTGGGCCTTGTACCTAAAGATTTTAACAGGGTTTCATCACCATTAATAATGTCCCAGTTTTTGTTAAAAATATCCCTAGTCAAATGGTAATCAAGAGAAAATGTGCATAGAAAACTAGTTTGATGTACTCTCGAAGTGTCACTATTACATGCCACTCCGTGATCAGATAAACCCTCCCAGTTAGGTGAACACACCATAGAAGTCTCTCTTAGTCCTGTTAATAAAGGTTTAAAATAACCTACACTTCTTTTGAAAACCACTTCCTTTTTAATGTTGATGACCATATGTCTAGGGTACCCCCTATTCATAAACATATTTTGAAGTTGTTCACATTCAGATTCAAAGTCAAAATTGTCAGAAATCATCCTAGCAGCCCTAACCATTTGGCCTTTAACAACGGCCTTTTAATGATGATATGGGTGGTTGCTAGAAAAATGTAAAAATGCTTTAGAATAGGTCGGTTTCCTGTATATTACACTTTTATATCTACCATTTACCCTGTCATTAAACAACAAAATGTCATGGTAGTTTATTGAACTCTCCCCTATAACATAAGTGAACTCCAAGAAGTTAGTGGTTAGTGTAATGTTATTAATGAAGGTGGGTATTAAGGCCATGTCACCCTTCCAAATACAAAACATGTCATCCTGGTACCTAGTGTACCAGGAGACGTTGTCTCGGAACAAGGTGTTGGTGAACAAAAATTGTTCTCCCAATGTGCCATGACAGCGTTAGCAAAACTTCCACCGCAGGGCGAACCCATAGTGACGCCAGTCTTTTGCAAGTAGAATTGCCCCTCAAAGACCATGAAATTGTTTGTTAAAACTATCTCTAGTAACGTTTCAATTAGGTAAATGATGTTTTCACCTAAATTCTTGGAATATAAAAAAAATCCCTTATCCACTCTAGACCGATCTTTTGTAGAATTACAGTATAGAGATCTTTGATGTCAAGTTGTCAAGAAACACACATTTTGTATATATTCCAAGTCATTGATGTTTTTCAAAAATCCCCATGAGTCTTTGCAAACTTGGGGCTCACTCTCAATAAGTGGTTTTAAAACGCTGTCTATATATTTGGCACAACCATATGTAATGGACCCCCGGCCATCAACAATGGGTCTAAAAGGCTGTTGATGGCTTTGTGAATCTTAGGGGTGCCAAATAGGGCTGGTGTTTTGGGTGCTATCATTGACAAATATTGGTGAAGGTCCATATCTGTAAACCCTTCCAAAAATAAATCATCTAGAATGGATCTAATCTTTTTATATGCTAGATTAACTTCATTCAAGGTAACTTGAGTGTAAACCATTGTATTAAGATGTTTAAACATGCTTTCAACATATGTGCAATGGTCCATAAACACCAAACCCCCGCCCTTGTCGGGCTTCATAACCCTTATATTGCAACCCTTCAAGAAATTTAAGAAATCATACTCAAAAGGGCTGATATTGTTAATAATGTCCCTCCGACAGTTCTTCTTGTTGTTGATGGCCCTAATGTCCATTTCGCACATTTTCTCGAAGACATACAAACTTGGATGTAAAGGAGGATTAAACAAACTCGAGACTCTAATGGAATTTACCATACTAGAACTCTCACCCAAGAGCAGGTTGAGGTTTAACTTACGAACAAAAAGCTTCAAGTCAATCACAGTCTTAACTAAGTCCATATGTTTACCTGGAACGAAAGTTAAACCTTTGGATAAAAAGTCAACCATCTCCTAGGGGACATCTAAAATGGTATAGTTATAAATCTTGAAGTCACCCCCCGAACTTATATGTATACGGGGTACAGAACCAAAATTGGTGTTAAGGGCTATCTCCTTCTCTGCCTCCTTTTGTTTCTTGTTTGAGGTTGATTCCAGTTGGTTTGTCGATTGGTTTGCTGAGCGTTGGAGTTTAAACGAAAACCCTGTTGATTCGGTCCATCATTCCTGTTAGCGTTGTTGTTAAAATGCCTATTTTGATTATTATTACTATTAGAATTGTTTTCTCTATTGTTGTTATTATTATTACTGTTAATCAGCCTCTCACTTCGCCTTAAAGGTTGAACGTCTTCATTTTCATTAGAAGGGGTGCTGTGAGAAGGGACCTGAATTGCCCCTCTCCCATTATCATTATTGTTGTTATTATAAGTCACTATATTGTCCATTGAGGCAGTAGATACAATGAGCGGGGGTTTAGGGTAAGCCCTGTTGTTAGAATAGCCGTTCAGATCTCAAGCTATTTTTCTCTTTTAGTAACAAGCAATTTGCCCATTGTTGCCTCGATGCTTGAAAAAAACCTACAATATTCATATTTGTATCTAGGAAAGTCTTTATGAGTTTTAATGACATGTTCGAGGCTCTCCAATTCAGATTTTAAGTTACTAATGTCAGTATTGTAAAAGTTAATAAGAGACTTTAAAAATTCAAACCCCTGCCGATAGAACAATTCAATCAACTCACGGTGAAATGTAGAGTTCTCTACCAAACCCGCTGGATAGCGCCATTGGCGCAGTTCTTTTGGTATAATTTTTTTCTATATGCACTCTTCCAGATATGTGACCTCAAGCTACAACTTTCTACATTTATATAGCTTGAGGTCGAATTCATTAATACTGTTGGATTAAGTGTTACCAGCTTGCTCATTATTGCTGTCAGTTTGTGCATTGTTGTCATTCATTATGCCAAAAAAGTTTTTATTATTAAGAAAAGATGCCATAGAAGGTATCAACTCTTCCTGGCTAAACGCACCATTATCAAAATGCGGGACCACTAAATTAGCATTCCCTTCTGTATTGTTGGCAACTATCGAATTAGAATTATTCATAGAATTGTTATTACCAGTTCGTACGATGTTGCCAGGACTAGTTCTAGCTTCCCTGGGTCCAGCGTGATTTGGACTAGTGCCAGTGACTTTTCCGGGTCTAGAATTACTGGAACGGCTGCTGCTCGTTTCCCCAGCTCTGCTTGCTAGAACATTAGGTTCGTGTATCCTGTTGAAGCCGGAAGCTTCAACCTTTTGAGTTAAAGAATCCACCCGCCCTAGAAGAGCTTGCACAAGGGCAGTAAGATTTCCAATAGCATTATCTTGACTCTCACTAGAGATCGCTTCTTGCGAAAACAAGTTTGGTGAAGCTGCTCCGGTTCCGTTCGCCATCCAAAAACAAATCCACTACTCTTTGACTACAAAAGACGAAAACTATTTAAAACCAGGCGAAAGAACACTATAAGAGCCGGCAGATAAACTTGAAGAACCGTTTATTATTGTGAGCGCTTTCGGCAAGGACTTTGCTTTACCTTCCTTAGACAAAAACTAGAAGCATCAATTAATCTGCCTTTTAAAAACACTAGATACACTTATTAATCAATTATCATTAAATAGAATAATTGTTAAACCTTTCAAAACAACAAATTAAACTTCTTAAAACTTTAAAACTTTAAATATTTTGAAATACCCGAGAGCCAAAAGTGCAAAAGCCAAATAGTTGGTTAACCTGAAGTAGGTTAGGCAGCTCAAGCCATCCTAGTATATTTAGGTTATGACAGTGATGAGTTCTGTAGGCTGCATCGGTAGCAAATCTAGCAATGTGATTGTAGCTGCTAGAAAGTTTATTAAGGTCAGTTTTGCTGAGGTTTGTAAATAGAGAGGAAGCATAGAGGAGGGTGGAGAGTAGATGTGTATGAGCATTTACAGTTCTGGCTAATGGTGTTAGGAAGGGCTTGATCCTATATAGTGAGCCAAGTTTTTTATTAACTGTTTTAATAGTTTTATTGATATGCAGCTCAAACTTAAGGTTATTATCTATTATAACTCCTAACATTTTGGTTGAGGAATCTGGGGAAATAATGGTGCCATTGCTGAATTTTAATGTAAAGGTTATAGGGGCAGACCTATGAGTGGGGGAGAAAAGCAGCAGTTTGGTTTTATTAGGATTTAACATGAGACAATGGTTAACTGTGTTAAAAGTATTTCAGGATAGAATCTGCAACTCTGTAGGTGATGTGTCGGAGCATACTAAAGTGGAGTCATCCACATATTGAATGCATGCTGCATTTGGGATGACCTTATACAAATCATTGATGAAAATGGAAAATAATAACAGACCTAGTATGGAGCCTTGGGGTACTCTGAGGGTGATGGGTAAAAGGGTGGATAGTTTGCTCTGACACAGGACAGCCTGTTGTCTACCACTGAGATATGATTGAAACCATTGGATGGCCTGGTCCTCTAGGGAGATGGATTTCAAAGTGTTTCTGAGTATTAGGTGGTTTTCCATATCAAAGGCTTTTGAAAGATCGAGAAAGATAGCAGAGAAAAGTTTATTATTGTTTCAGTGTTGATTAATGACGTTAGAGAAGGAGAGGAGGGCTGAGGTTGTACTATGGTATGGTCTAAAGCCATGTTGGGTGTTGGCTAGAAGATTATTATGGATAAGATAGCTCAGGAATTGATTGTGGATGCATTTTTCCATAATTTTAGCCAAGGATGACAGAATAGCTATGGATCTATAGTTTGAAAGTTCAGTAGAACTTCACCCTTTATGGAGTGGGATGACATGGGGTATCTTCCATACGGAGGGAATGGATGCTTCAGTTATAGTTCTGTTGATCAGGATAGTAATGGGGTATGCTATGGCATCTGCAGCTTTTTGTAGATATTCTGCAGTGAGGAGATCAGCCGACAGGGTGGTAGGCTTTAGTTTTTTAAGTAATTTTCAGATCAAATATGTGCAAACTAGCTTGAAGTTAAAAGGGAGTTGGGAGCAGGGTGCAGTGGCCAGAGAATATGGGCATTCAAGGGATAATTGGTTAGCTAGTTTCTGGATGGCTGTTGTAAAGAAGCTGTTAAAGGTATTGGCAATTTCTGCTGGCGGGTTTTGGTTAGAATCCAAGGGGGTAGGAGTGGAAGACTGTCCTGGACAAACGAGTTTGTTTATACCTACCCAAAATGTTGTGGCTTGTTTTGGTGTTTTTCTTGTTGATGTCAGTAATAGTTTTTCTTGTCTAATGTGGTAAATTTTTTTGTTTCATTTCTTAGCTGTTTGTATCTAAGTTGATCTATGAGTTTTTTTGTGGTCCTTGAAGTGGCCCAAGCCCTATTTCTAAGTAACATTTTATGTCTGGTTTCTTTCAAGAGCCAAGGAGCAACTTTTGTTTTGGTTCTAATAGTCCATGCTGGTGCATGGGTGTCAAGGATGAACAGGAATTTGGTAATAAAGTACTTTACTGCTTCTTCAAGTGGTAATTGTTTCAGAACTGACCAACTGCAAGATTTCAGTTCATTTTGGAAATGCTTGCAGTTGAAATTCTTATTGTTTCTTATTGTTTTAAAAATGGACTGGTTGTGGATATCACAGTGTTGCCCGATTAAATAGGTGAAGCGGTGATCACTTACATCATCAGGCAGGGTCCCACTCTTGTATTTGAGGGGATGGGTGTTAACAAGAATCCAATCCAGAATACTTGCTTTATTGTTGGGTTTACAGAACCTAGTGGGGGAGGATATGACCTGTGAAAATCCATAAAAATTTATGTGGTGAGTGGGGGTTCTGAGGAACACATGTTCCAGTCTATGTTGAAGTCCCCAAGTACAATGGTTTCTTGGGGGTAATTGCTGGATAACCAATGTAGGATATCTTCAAGGGTATTTATGTTATTGCCTGGGGGAATATATACACAGACAAGAGTTATACATTTGTTCTTATTAATGTGGAGCTTAGTGATAAGAATTTCAGCATTGCCAAACAGGGATGTTTGCAGGGCATTATTGGACACTTCAAGCATGGATTTGTACAGAACAGCTACCCCACCCCCCTTTCTTTTTGTTCGATCAATCCTTAGAATGCTATAGCCTGGTGGTATAACTTCTTTATCTGAAGACAAAGGTTTTAGCCAAGCTTCAGTAAGACATAGTATGTCTGGGGAAAGAACATCTAAGAGGGCATGTAGGTGTTGAATCTTATTGTTTACACTTCTAATATTTAGGTGATTGATCAAGAGTGAGTTTGGGGATTTGTCTGAGATTTCTGTAGTAGTGGGACAGTTAGTAAAGGACCTAGAGCCAGTGGATGAGGATGGGCCAGGATTTGGATGGATATCTCCATCAATTGTCAAGTTGCATTGTAATCTGATTGTGAGCTCCCATAGAGTTTGGTATCTTTTGGTTTTATGGTCGGCGTATCTTTTTCTAATGGGATGCTGACATCTAGTAAGTAAGGAGTTAGATGGGAGGGGATGTATTAAGTGTTCAAGCTTGTGTGGAGCTATAAAAGTGGAGGTTTGGCCTTTTGGGTAGTGGAAACCTGGGTATGTATTATATTCATAGGCAGTAAGAAGATATGGGACAAGCAGAAAGGGTAGCAGAGAGTACAGTGGTGGTATATTAAGTGGTTTCATTGCAAGTAACATTGGGATTATTGAGGTTGACTTTTCCCAGTTTAAACTTTTTAAGATAGGATAGAAAGGTTAAGTACTGGAGAGCCTATTGATGACTTGGATATAACTGATTGGTTGAAGAAATAGGGGGTATGGCTGTAGCATTATATATTTAGCACCACTGGGGGCAGGTGAGATTTGGGGGCAGGGTGGGGTGTGGAGCAATCCTGAGCACAGCGAGGGCGAGCGGAGCAGGGCCAAACCAGACCACGAGGTAGTAAGGGTCTGTGTATACCGCGTGAGTTCACTGGAGCTAAAAGTATATATATATGTATGTATGTATATATGTATATACACACATATGCATGTATATGTACTATATATATATACATTTTTTCAAACTGCACTATTTTGAATCTTGGTTTATCGAATCTTTGTTGGATTTACACTGGTGCTTTATTTATTATGTGCTGTCACTTTAAGGGTTGTGTGGTATGATGGGCGATGTTCTTGTTTGTATGGAGATTCAGGTAGGTGTTTAAATTGTAAGGGTTTAGTATTAATGTGTTAATATTTTGTTGTTGTGGGGAGTTGTAGAAGTAGGTTGGGGTTGGTGGGTGAGAGTGTATGTGTGTGAGTGCTGAATGTGATGATTTTTGTACACATGCAGTGTGTGTTTGTGTGTGTCAATAGTGAGTTTACATATGACTGTCTTGTAGTGGGAGTGTAGGGTAAGTCAGGGAAGGTGAGTGTTCTTTTTTGTTCGGGTTAGTGTGACCTCAGAGTTGGTATATATAAGTAGCAGGAGGTGGGGGGGTTCAGGGGGGCTTGCCCCCTGCAGAAACAAATGGTAGTATTATCAGTTTTGTTTTTGAGTCATTTGTGTTGTTTTGGCAGGAGGGTTATGTATTTATCTGTGTTTTGTTAGGTTCGATGTTGTGAGTGTTCGTGATTGTGGTGTTTTGTGATTTTTGAGGGTTTGACATTCTCGGCCCAAAATACTGAAATTCGAGATTTCAGTATTTTGAGTTAAAGAAGTGGATCTGTATATACATATATGCATGTATATATATATATATATATATATAATGTACTGTGTATGTATATATATATATATATATATATATATATATATATATATATATATATATATATATATGTGTGTGTGTGTGTGTGTGTGTGTGTGTGTATGTCTGTAGTGAAAGAGATGTAGATGTTTACAGCACATTTGTAATACTATCCCTACTATAAACATCTTGTGTAGATCTGCAATGATTTATTTGCTAGGTACTTTATTATTGAACACATTTTAATATAGAACAAGTAAAACTGCAATAGCTGATGAGGTTTTCTTTTCATTTAGTGGATTATGGTTCTTTTATATTCTTCAATTTATTCTGTCCCTTTTCTGTTGTAAACTAGGCTGCACTTGATACTTGGAAGAGAATCTAGGCTCTCATTATTTAACTTATTTTATAGGAATGTCTTACCTTATTTGATACATTATATGATTGTCTGGCATCACTGCTGCTGGATGCCTGCCCCATTTGCAAAAATAGATTGTGAGAAAGATATATAGATATTTAAAAATGCACATGACATAGAGATGCACGTATGGCATAGAGATGCACATATGGCATAGAGATGTACATATGACATAGAGATGCATGCATGGCATAGAGATGCACATATGACATAGAGATGCATGTATGGCATAGAGATGCACGTATGGCATAGAGATGCACATATGACATAGAGATGCATGTATGGCATAGAGATGCACATATGACATAGAGATGCAGGTATGGCATAGAGATGCACATATGGCATAGAGATGCACATATGACATAGAGATGCACGTATGGCATAGAGATGCACATATGACATTGAGATGCATGTATGGCATAGAGATGCACATATGACATAGAGATGCAGGTATGGCATAGAGATGCACATATGGCATAGAGATGCATGTATGGCATAGAGATGCACGTATGGCATAGAGATGCAGGTATGGCATAGAGATGCACGTATGGCATAGAGATGCACATATGACATAGAGATGCAAGTATGGCATAAAGATGCACATATGGCATAGAGATGCACGTATGGCATAGAGATGCACATATGACATAGAGATGCAGGTATGGCATAGAGATGCCCATATGGCATAGAGATGCATGTATGGCATAGAGATGCACATATGACATAGAGATGCAGGTATGGCATAGAGATGCACATATGGCATAGAGATACACGTATGGCATAGAGATGCACATATGACATAGAGATGCAGGTATGGCATAGATATGCAACAGACATATGTGCAATGATGCAGACAGATGCATGGCTTGATTCTTTTTGTACACGCTGTAAATAGATGGCAAATGCAGGCAGGAAAACCAGCACAGAAAATTCAGCATCAAGTATTTAATAATGGCCTGATTTTAGCTAGGGAACTAATTAATGAAGTTGATGAATCAGACTTATATTTCCAGAATTTGACATTTAAATGTATTCATTGTGAAATGGCATTTGGCATTTGCGTTTCATCCACTTTAGTGTGGGAGGACAGCACAGAAAAAAAAATAGGTTGTAAGTGATTGCCTTTGAGGGCTAACATGAATCCGAAGACAGGTTTTATGCAAAGCTCTCTGATAGAATTTGGCCTTTCTGTAATAAAAATGTAAACTAAATACTTTCATTTTAGAACTGTGGGATTGCTCAGTAGTATAAGTAGTTATGTTGCTTTATTCACAACTTTTTTTGCATGTATATTTTCTTACTATATAAGGAATCAGTAATCTTTAATGTTTTTATTTCTTGCATGTGATGAAATTATAACTGGATAATAATTCAAGCTATATTCTGCATGTCAGCACTTGTGGGAATTGCTCATACAGAAGTAGCCCTACATAATGCTTTTTTAAGTTACTAATGATGTTACTTTGCATTCTAATCTATGACACGTAGCCATTACTTTATTTCTTTTGTGCCAAATACTGAGAAATCTGACTAGTCTAAAACAGAAAGTAGATGAGCTGACAATGCCTTAGACATTCTAATTTTCTTTAACATTTATCTTATCATGTTTAACTTCAAATGCAAGTCCTGCATAAAATAGTTACTTAGATGTATTTGCAAAAGACACTAGATACAGATTTTACCCATATACTCTCATTACCAAAGCCTGACATTAGAAAAAGTGAATATCATTAGCTTATCTTTTGATGTGTGTATTTACAGGGAACTGTTGCACTGGTAAAAATATTTTGTCATTTGTGCAGATCATTAATGTGCATATTGGGCAGGCCAGTGGGAACAATGTCCACAGAAAAGAAATTCCATTCAACCTTTTATTCAGTTGTATTGTACTATACAAGCACATTTACTGCTGCCATATTTATACCAAACTTCTTCTCTCCTAAATATTTTTAAACTCCTTTATTGAATTATCACTTGTGACATAGGCAAACTTACATTTATATAAATCAAATCATATTGACAAGTTCACATTTACAAACATTATATATCGCATATATACTTATATATCATATAATCTAAATAACATTATATAGATTATTCACTTTTTGCCTTCTTTTAAACAGCATTTCTCCTCTAAGACATTTTTCTTCATGTATTGTTCTCACATTTTCCATTTTTCCGTATGTAATTTGCTCCTACCATTTTTTAAAGATGCCACTTCCTGTCCTTTTATCTCTGTTATAATATTCACTACTTCAAATATAGTTTGTTTAGATTTTGATTTCCATTTTGTAGTAGCTGCCTTTTTGGCAGCCACCAGAATGAAACTTAACAAGTTATGTCTAGGCAATGGCAGCTCATGATATGTGGGAAGAGACTAAACAAAAGATAATACAAAAAAAACTTAGAAACTGGAAGCTCTTGCCTATGGATATGGTTTGCAATATATAACCAGTAAAATGTTTTCTCTCCTAAATCTTGAGCTAAGTATGCAAAACAGAATAAATAGTAGACCGGGCAGTTATTTTTCCTCTTTTTTATATTTATTAACAAGACAAAGTGCTCAGGGTTTATAGTAAGACTGATAGTAGTATGGATAAACTATATATAACACTGAAGCTGCCAGACAGCTGGGAGATCCCCAAACTCTCTGCTAATTAAATATAACCTACTCTGAGAGTGAGATTACAGAACAACTAAGATACAGAAGTTTCTTCTTTCCACTCATTGTACAATCTTGTAATTAGTGCATTTAATAATGAGATAGTGTGAAAGGCTTGCCCCCCATACGAGTAGTAGAAAGAGCCTGTTTACTTTGCATAAAGTTTTCAGTTTGAGATAGCGCAGGCTCTTTTTCTTGTTTTCAAGGTTATTGTAGTCTAATCATCAAGTGTGCATTGCCAATATATACCACCAGGCTTTACCTCCTTTATTAAGGAGGGAGAGGCCCATTAGACTAAGGGTAAATTGGAGAGAGCACATAAAGTTGTCTAAGTTTACTTTGAAGAAAGACATTGATTTGCATTCCTTAATCTGTAGAGGAAGTTTATTCCAGAGTAGAAGGAGGTATGGAGTAATAAATCTATCTCTTCATCACATTCAGTTTATCTGATGATGAAGGTCCATATCTCTGGCGCTAGCATCGGCAGTGCTGTTTAACTTACTGAGATATAGCCAGTCAAAGATCACTGGATCTCTAATGGTACAGTAACAAGGAGCAGATCTCCCATCTGGAGTCTATGAAACACAGAGTACAAGGACAGAGCTTCTAGCCTTTCCTAGTAACTAAGATTCTTAAGATCAGAGATTATTTCTGTTTAAAAACCTTTGGGGCTTTTGGAATGTTTGGATATGCTGAGTGAGGTATATCCAAAAATTGGCATTGTACATTATAGTGGGCCATACCAGTCCTGAATATAGAGGAATTATATCATTTTTGAATCTAAATGAAATATCTTTGGATATTAGCTGTGCTATGCAGAAGGATTTCCTGACTACAGTTGACACATGATAATCAAAAGTGAAGGGACAATCAACCCAAGTACATAGTCCACTAACTACCTTTTTTTTAGAATGGGAGTGTTAGGTCAACTGCATGTTATGGGAAACAACTCTTTTCCAAATAAATTATACTATATTTTAGCATTAAATTTAAGTCTGTTATCCGCACACCAAGTACTGACTATGGTAAACTCTTTCTGAAGGGTACAGATATCTAAGGGGGGTTAATAATTACACCCAGTTTGCAGTCATCTGGAAATTTAGTTAACCAAAGTCCCACTTATCAGTTTTGAGATCAGTGAAGTCGATGCTGGAAAGGAGAGAACACAGTTCAGACCCCTGGATTCCTCACTAGTTTCCTTATCAGTCTTTGGGGTCTACTTCACCTTATCGCATGTTGAAAATATCGAATGGCAATAATGTCGTAAATGCCGTACATCGGAAGTGTTGTTGCAGGATCATAGTACAATGGGGATGAGAAAATGTGCTCTTTCCTCACTGTAGTGCGATCTCGGAGTTGGTATATATAATTAGCGGGGGTGTAGGGTGCAGCCCCCCCACACGAACAGTTTCAAAGTACGGCATTTTCGATGTTTATGCCGTTCAATATTGTCATCTTTCAACAAGATAATATAGACACAGTCTTTGAAGAGTCACTTGCCATATCAGCTATGTTGATTCTGTCATTTAGACATTTGACTCTCCATTGTACCACATAAGGACCTATGTTTATGGCAGCTAGTTTCCTTATAGGTTCCTAGGTTTATAAGTTAAGTACTAAGCTAGTTGCCCTTGAGGACCATTTTAAACCTAGACAGTTTCCCTTTTTTGTGCTCATATTAACCTATCCCAATTTGTTAGAGATTGGCTTTGCTCATTCTATGGATGATAACTGCATATTAACCCTAATATGATCATATCACATATAATTTGAAGGGACCCATGCATGGGATAAAGCATTTAGAAGCTGCCTCTGTCTGTATCTTTCCATTAGTACTACAGGAGGCAGACCTGGGGTACATTTTCCATTTCCCATCCATAGATCCGTGTTGCACTTGAATATGGGCAAGGATGAACTTTGCTTAATGTGGATCGGGATTCTGATCCAGAGAATCAGTATCCTGTATGAGTTATACCTGTCCCAATAAACTGTTCTGTTGATGTTGCAGAAGATGATTAGCTGTGTAAATTGATTATTTCTGATGCAACTGGACATGCTGATGTGCAGTAATCCATCAGTATTGGGTCAGAGAATGCCATGCATGTCAGACAGAGGTCACCAGTCTGTATTATACAAAGTATGGTGACAAGGATTTGAGTCTGTCCATGTAGGTCATGATGCTTAAGCCATGTTTCCTTTTAGTAAGGTACCTCTGTGGATGTTCCAGTTGTTGCATAAGTCTTGTCATACATGGTAAAGGAGGCATTATATTTAGTGACTGGCCTAATGAGGGCTGAGTAAAAGCAGACAATAACATCCCTAGCTCTAGATATAATCTGTTTGTTTATAATTTCCTTGCAATTCTAGCAAGAGGCATGCCATTGAATGCTTTGGCCAGACTGAGATAAGTAGTATGAACAGTGTGACCACTGTCAATAGCTTGTGTTACTCTCTCATAGAAGTTAAGTTTTAACTGGCATGACCTTCCCTTGATGAAGAAAAATTGTCTTGGATCATGTGTAATGAGATTCTTGATATCATAATTAATCAATCATGATACACTCCACAGGTTTACAGATCAGACTCATAAGTCTATTTGGTCTATAATTTCCAGGGTCAGTGGAAGGGCCACCCTTGTGGAGGGGCATCACCATATCAGAGTACCAGTACTGAAGAAAATAAGCTGTAGCTAAACTTAGACTAAACTATTTAAAGTGAGCCTTGGCAAGATCAACTTAGGCATTGCTTAATAAGCACCCATGTATGCTGTCAGGACCTTTGATAACACCTTAAGAACATCCTTCTTAGGGATGAAAAGGTTCATAGGTTTATAGACTAGTACCAGCCATTTTAAGCCTAGCCAGTTACCCCACATAAGAATCAAACCCTGCACCTTGTGTCTTTAAGATAAACACCTTAACCATTATGCCAACCTCCCACAAAACAGAAAGCACAGCAGGCTCCACTCCATAAGATTTGGACTCAGATCACTCCATTCAGAGTGCAGAGTGCGAACCATTACACCATGGAACCAGGGGTTAATAAGGGTATGTTTGGGCTTCTGGAATGAGTGGTATTTGAATAGGGGTTTCAAGGTACAGACTGCAGTGAACGTATTTGCTAGTATACTTGCAATGTGAGTGGGGTCAGGCTGGGTGAGGAGTTTCATTAAGGAAAAACTGAGAGCAATCTGGAGTGTTATATCTTAGCTTTCTAATGTATCTAAAGAAGGATGTGTAGGTATACTTCACTTCAGATGCTCATCTTCATTCAAGGGTTGCTTTACTCATCCTTATAGTGTGTATCAATTTCATGTTGCTATTTTAAATGCCCTCCTCATTCTGAGGAGTTCTAGCATGGCTGTACTGTTTAAAGTGGGTTTTTTTTGTTATAATTGTTGTATGAGTTGATCTGCAAAGGAATTTCTTTTCAAATTTCCCGTTGTGTTTGGGTCTGGTTAAGACTACTCAATCTTTGCATTTGCCTATGCAGAAATAAAAGTTCATAGGGAAGATGGCCACTTTGTTGGGGGTCATCAGGAGTGATGTGATGGGGAAAATTATAGATTGCATCATATAATTACATATGGTTCGTACTTTTGAAGACCTTAAATATGGAATCCTCTGTTACAGGGAGCAAGGTTACTGAGAGTAAATGTCATACACTTACTGTTTAATGTAATTTAATTTGTTAAGGACAGACTAAGCAAATGGAGCAGGTAAAGCTAACATTTGTGCAAACCAGGTCAAGAATATTTTGGTCTCTAGAAGGTTAACTGTTTGATCCAGGGAATGTTTTTTATCAAATCTAAAAAGCTCTGGGCAGACTAAACATTACTAATATAGGTACTCCGGTCTATGCTGTGGTAATTGAAGTTACCTATGATTATGGAGTTGTTGCTTGTAGGAAATTCTTCTAAAACTTTTGAGATTCTCACATGATCCTGCGGGGGTCTGAAGAAGGTTCTGCACTTACTGTAAGCTGGATTCTTGTCTTATTCACGGTAAACTGATGTTTTAGGAGCTCAGTTTGGGTGTTTCTTGGCATCAAGCTAGATGGGTTGTGCATCCTGACAAATATGGAGACATCATCTCCTTTTGTGTCAAACTTGCAGGCGTTGTAGTCACAGATCCCAGGTATGGAGGGACTGCTTTCTTTTAAACCAAGTCTCTACAACTACACATACATAATTATGTACTAGATGCAGACACATATTAAGATCAGATAATTTGTTACAAAGACTCCAGATATTTAATGGAACCACATTAATGTGGTCCAGTTTAGATTTAGGTGAATTTGTTAAGTTTGACTGTCTATGCATAAAAAGGCACTATGGGGACAACAAGGAAACCCTTGAATAACAGATGTAGGCTATCCTTTGCAAAACAAGTAGAACTGCCAATTATCTTGTCCCTAATAAATGCTGTAACCCCTTGGCATGACACCAGCTATTAAGTTAATTATCTTCTCATTATAATACTTTGGCAACATTCTTGGTTGAAACTCAAGGTCAGATTCTTACCTGGATCTGACACAAGCAGAAAAAGTTCCTACATGTTCTCTGCATGTCCTTCAAGGTTTTGTGCCCCAGATCATGCACTTTCTCATAGTCCAAAGCCATGTTATAATCAAACTTGACAACCTGACACCTGAAATTCATTGCCCAGCCTCATGATTAGGAAATCTATGGGCCTAAGGAATGAGGGGCCAATCACTAAAACATTTTTGTCATAAGGTAATTTATTAATACTTGACTGGTTGAAAACTGGCTATTGCTGACTTATTGATGTAGCTGTGTGTGGAGCAGGTGAGCTGAGAAACTTCTGTTGAGGTCTGTTCTTATAAGTTCTAGAAGGCTTTGGCATGAATTTCTTCAGCATTTGACATTTTTGTGTGTTCTGTTTGAGAATGTGGTACTAGATGTGATGAGGGTGTGACTCTGTGATCTTCCCTGTTTTTTGTTCATCATGAAAGGGATACCTCCATACGGATTGGTAGCTCTCATAGACAATGTTTTCTGTGATAAGCAGGAATTAATTATCAGTGAACATTATGGTGTTACTACTCTGCCTTAGGATATCAAGTTCTAGGAGGATGATGACAGAAAAGGGATCAAGTTTGCTGGCTCTGCATATTGTCAAGTGCTTTGATATTTGGCTAGCTAGCTGTACAGGCAAAGCTAAGGGGGGCTGAGGGAGCACCTCCTGAATAGTAACAGCGGTGGCAGCAGTGCAACATGCAGTGTGCTGATGCTCCCAGTATAGCTAGAAGCAAAAGAAGGCAGCTAAGATAAGCATACGGTAATGCTACCTTCGGCATAATCAAGTCAGCTGTCAACCATGGTAGCAAATGATGGTTTGGGAGTACTGACTGAAGGGGACATATTAAAATAAAGTGTAGGAATGAGTTCTTATGAAAGTTTGCTTTTTTATCAAACTAACATAGGTTCATGTTTATTTATTTTTGTGTACTGGAGCAGGCTCAGCCCAGGTATATATAATGTGCGTGTGTGTGTGTGTGTGTGTGTGTGTGTGTGTGTGTGTGTGTGTGCGTGTGTGTGTGTGTGTGTGTGTGTGTGTGTGTGTGTGTGTGTGTGTGTGTGTGTGAAACCCAGCCAAGCTACCGTTCTCACTGTGTGATACCTTAAACCTACTGTAATGGAGACCCAAGGAATATATGCAAATGAACCCTTAAAGACATATTTCAGCCTTTATAGTGCCCTCATTAATGAAAAGGTTGAAACATGCATCCTCACAGCTAGTGGGGTTTGCCTTTATTGGCCTGAATGTAACCATAAAGACTTAACAAGGAAAAAGTAATGGACATTCAGATGTCATGTAGCTGAAACCCTTGATGTCCTTAAGGGGCCATTTGCATAATATTATTATTGTTGTTGTTATTATTATTATTATTATTATTATTATTATTATTATTATTATTTTATATGTGTTAAATGGGAAGCCAGATGGGTACAAAGGCCCATTTTTACAGGAAGCCTAGTTAGAAAAACTCCAATTCATGCAGTACAAACAAAATATTTTAAATTATACTATATCAACAAAATCAGTCAGAATACAATTAAATTTTACATTGCCAAAATAGATAAGACAGTAACTATGCATAAAGTAGTAAGCCTTCTTATACTAATTATAGCCTATACAGATATAGATAAATAATTATGCAGTAGGCTAGATGTCACAATACAGAGTACCTGAGTTATTAAAAAGGGTGGAAAGCAAAAGTTGATTTAATAATGAGATATAAATTTAATGAGTGGTAAAACAGTTAAGAGAGGCATAGGTCGAAGGTAGGGTGGGTGAAGACAGAGTGAAAGTTGATAAGAGAGTATTGGAGATCAGAGGTATAGTAGAAGAAGAGGAAGAAGCAAAGATGTTATACTTCTCCTGGAGATGAACAGCCAGAGAGCCAGGATGTTGAAAGGTAAATTCTTAGATATGTTTTGAATGCCTGTGGGTTTATCCCATGGGCCTCCATTACAGTAATTTTAAGAAATCACACAGTCAAAATTCTAGCCTAGATGAGTTTTTCTTGCAGTTTTTACTGAATGGTTTGGTGTATATGTCTATCTGTTTATAGACACACACATCAGACTATGTTTCCCTATGATAAATGGAGGTTCTTCACTGCCTCTATAATCAGAAACCTCACTAAAATTTAAGGAATGAGAAGGTGGGAAGGGAAATCCAGACCTTCAACTAAATGTGTTTCTTCCTTTTTTCAATGAAATATATATAATTCTGGGAAGCTTACTATGGTTTGTTTTGCTATCACACTCTTCAATGCAGACTCAGCTGCAGCTTCCTGATGTTTCTACAAAACATTCTGTGGGATTCAATATACTCTTTATAGGCTTCGCACAAAGCCTACATGGTGTTTACAGGTTTGCAAGGTGAGCAGCAGTGGTGATTACATATCCATGCTGTGCACAGTGCTTAGACGTCAAGAAGCACAATTTCGTGGCTGTCAACACTGTTGTCAGCCAGGAAGCTGTATAAAACAACATGAATAGCAAACTTGTTTACAGTAGAGCAAACTAGGTTAGTGGTATTGAGTGGAATACCACAGTGATTACTAGGGTTTATCATATAATAATGTATATGGTCCAAACACAGTACAGGATGTGTATACAGTGAAGAGTATTGTGAAATCCCATTCCAGGCATTCTGTACAAAAGTTGTGTAAATGATCTGTAAGGTTACATGGACTACCATTTAAAATAATTAGTCAGGGGAAGTGTGTATATTAAATAGAGATACACAGATGAATTGTAGGCATGAACACAGGGAAACAGGACAGGTGAAACATCATAATGTACAGAGGATGAGGGCATGTAAATGGAAGAAAGTTGTAGCAGGAACACTAATCACATAACATGGTACAGTACGGACTGCACAGTGAGAATGTATATTATGTGACTATCAGACAAGGTGACATAACAATGGAGATGTCTTTGTGAGATAAGCATCCTGACATGAATAATGGAGAGGACATCTATCAGGGATGTTATATATAAATAACTGGGGTGAGGTGCATATTGTGAAACTGTGCAAATTGATTTTCCTGAATATAAGTGTAATGTCAGCTGAGGTGTCCAACTAGTGGGACACAGTTACAGGCTCATAGACAACAGTAAAAGAAGCATGCAAAATCATGGACAATATCAGAATAATACCGCCATTAATCCCATGTCTCTGACATAACATATGTGATTTTGAGTGATCATAGATTTTAATGCATGAACATATTTGTATAACTATTATGATATGTGAGCAATCTATGAGGGTAATCAAGCACACTGTCCTGACATGTAGCATCTGCTGGAGGTGTTAGGAGGGACACTGATATTCCAATATGTGACATTATGATCACTACAAACTTGTTGAATGGTGTGCATGGCCTATACATATGGCACAATCCACACTGTCACAAATGTAACCCACGCCATCAATGTTGTCAAACAGCTACTGTATGTATGTACTGTGTGCATCAGCTCAACAGGTATCACACATGCATCTGGTGTAACACTTTGATGGGTTTTCTGCACCATCAGTCAGTAATGTTTAGGCAACAAAAATAATACCTAGGTATGGCCAATAAGATGTGTGACAGCTCACTGTGGAAAAGGTAGTTCACTTCAATTACACATCACTGGAAGATGTGCAGAGAGGTACATGAAGAAGGGTGCATAGTACTCAGTTATTGGTGTGATGTAAGCTGTGAACTATGGAAGTATTATGGCCTTTGTTGTGGATGTCCTGTACATACTCAGATGTTCTGTTACATACAAGGGAGTAGTCACCACAGTGGCCACATGTTGGTGGATAGTGTGATATCTGCATTATCCTTGGGTTGTGCATTTGTTTTTATAACATAACAAATCCTCCCATGTTTTTGTTTCATCTCATATGTTGCCATGGCTGTGACAGCAATCTTTTTTGGTGTGTGTGTTGATACTATCTGCATTATGCTAATATTACAGTTGGAGTAATGATTGCCCATAATATGTAATCCTCCAGACAGCTGTATGGAAGCAGTATGTGTATGTCATTCTTGACATCTGTGACTTAAATAATGGACAGAAAGGGGCATAGCAGGCAGCTATGATGTACGGACCTGATTACTTGATATAAGACATAGGTCACTTCACACATTTGGACATATTTAGATGCAATGTATGTGATCCAGTTTTCTACCCACTTGGTGATATAGGTGTTTATGGTCACGTCTGACAGTGCTGAGTGAATACCTCAGTGTGGATTTGTGTCAAATGTATATGGACTGGTCAAGTTCCACAGAATGATAGTGTTGTCATCATGCATGCACTTGACCTCTTTGAGGATGTCTAAGAGATGTAACAGACATGTGTGTAACATTAACAACTCACACATATCTGTTGCACACAGCTGTGATATTACTAGTCTCCATTTAGAAAAGGTCCATGATGACATATTGGTCTACCTCACAGATGAGGAGAGTCAGGATGTGTCTATACATGCATGCATCAGGTGCTGCTCCCCCAACTCAGATGGATGCATGTTGATGTATACCCTTCTATAGGAACATATTCTGTGTGGAGGGTGTGTTGAAGTGTGTATCCAACTCTGTCAGATAGATGCATGGGTTGAATCATGCTATAGGCGATCTGTGATGTTGTCACATCTCACTGATTCTGTGTGATAGGCCTGGATGAAGGTAATAAAGTGCATACTGCCTGTCTTGATCTGGCATTGGGTTTGGACACAATCCTCCACTCAGGTATCATTGAGAAACTCTCCCAGCTGGGAATTAACCATTATATCACTAGATGGTTAGCCAACTGGCTCACCAACAGAACACATACTGTGAAAGTTGGTGAATCCACCTCTACCAGTACAGCTCTCACCACTGACCTACCCTGAGGATCTGTGCTTGGCCCTTTACTGTCTGGAATCTATTTCTTGACAGTCCAGGCTAAAGAATATGACATTTGACATATCAAGTTTGCAGATTATTGCATATTGGGTGCAATCACTGACTCCACCAATGATGATAGCATACTACAGGAGGGGCTAATACAGACAAATGATTGGTGCCAAAGCCTCATGGTCTACAAATAAATGCAAAAATGTGTCTTTATTTTGGCCTTCTGCAAAGTGGAATTCTCTGCTAATTACAGCATTGACAACACTCTCCCTATGCTGAAATCCAGTGGTAAAAGACCTAGGAACAGATGTAGATAACAATCTGAACTTTGACCGCCAAGTGTCCACAGTGGTACGGAAAGGCTATGTTGTGCACGTCATTCCCTCCAGAATCTACTCCAACCCTATCACACCACCAGACCACTAAGATCCAGCAACAAAAATCACTTGCAGATCACTAAAGCCAATAACTCTGCTGGTGAAGCACTATTCTCTTGCGCCATAGCCAAATTATGGAACTCACTCCCACCCACAATTACCTCCGTACCATCATGCACCAACTTTAAAACTTTATTAAAAGTGCACCTAAAACATGCTGGCTATGCCCTTGCAACTCCCACTCTAATATCATCCACCCCATCCAACTACTACCTTTCTTTCCACTCCACTAACTACCTTGATTATAGCAAGCTCAGATGCTCATAAACCTAGTACTTATTATACAGCAGGAACTTCTCATTGTTACATTTGTTAATGCCTGTTATGTACTTCACAGATAAAGATTCTAGTTGTCTACTGATGTACTATGTTCTTCATCTGTAAATATGTTGTAAGTAATTTCTATGTTAAATTGTTAATCGCTATGTAATCCAATGTAACTACTGTCTGTTTATTTTACTGTGGAGCTTTTCTCCCCGGGCCTCCGCTGAAAATGGACCCACATCCAGTCGGACACTCCCGGTCAACAAATTTAAATAAATAAAATAAAATAAAATAAAATAAATAAGTCAGGCCATAGCATTCAGATCTGAGGATGATATAACAGCATTGTATTTGAACCTCATCAAATCATTAATAGAGTATAATGCTCCCTTTTGCATGTATCTCACCAGATACCTACAGCAGCTTGCCATATGGGATGAAGTGACTTATGCCTGGCCTGCAGGCTAGTCTCCAACCCTGCACTGATGAGAATACTGCACATCTGCAAATCACCTATAGATGATGACATCAGCTGAGACCGCTGAGAGAAAGATGATAACAGCAGTGTCACACATGCTGGTATATAATGCTCTTTGTGAGGTCAAACAAGTGTGTGCACACACACACACACACACACACACACACACACACACACACACACACACACACACACACACACACACACACCTCAATTGACTACAGTGAGGACAGAACTGCTATCTATCTAGGTATACCGACTAGAGAACTCTGTATTTAAGGCAAGCACCACAGCTCAAGTCTGCCTTGGAGAGGGTCAGATAGCAGTTTAGAGGTGATGACATCACCACTGTCTAGAAAGGAGAAAATGCTAATAGCAGTGTCCCACATGCTGCTGTAAAATGCTTTCTGTAATGTCAAGCAAGTGCTCAACCCAACTGACTGCAGTGAGAACTGAACCCCTACCTATCTAGGTACACAGACTAGAGAACTCAAAACTTTACACAAGCACCATGGCACAGTCTATTTTTTTTACAAGCTGCAGGATAAATTATGGTGGATGACATTAGCACTGGATGCTGGAGAGAAGATGTTGAGAGGCCTGCATGAAATGGATGTGCAGGCATGTGCAAGTGTCAAAATATTGTCAATCCATAGGATTGGAGTGGTAACTGTTGGATACACATTAATGCTCCTCCAACTAGATAGACATACACACACACACACGCACGCGCGTGCGCACACACACACACACACACACACACACACACACACACACACACACACACACACACACACACACACACACACCACCCAGTTGACTGCATTGAGATCAGAACCCCTAACTAAGTACACGGACTAGAGAACTCAGTACTTTATGCAAGGGCCACAGCACAAGTCTGACTTTTACAAGGCTGCAGGATAACTTATGGTGAATGACATCAGCACTGGACATTGGAGAGAAGATGTTGCAAGGCCTGCATGAAATGGATTTGCAGGCATATTCAACTGTCAAGATATTTCAAGTTCTGCATGTTATCAGATTGATGAGTGTGCAATGTGTAGTATTTGGTGGCTGTGTTCTAATGCGCAGGTATAATTAAAGAGACAGCTTGACATATTATATGCAAAAAGATGTTCATACTACTTCACATACTGCAAAATCTGAATGTGTATTGTCATTCTAAAGATGTGCATGGTATATAGCACAACATTTGTTATTAATTTATGTAGTGGAGTTGGTATATTTGTGAACAAGTACTGAGATACCAGGGGTGCAGTGCATGGGGGGAGGTAACATATGGCTGCATTCTAAATATCTGACATTTTCTTAGATAGGGCCTTTATTTTTTTCTGGTTCTACATTTATTTTTATGTCATGAACACTAAAAAGACAGTAAACAAAAGTAATACTTGCTATTCTCTACTTTGCAAAGCTTAGCACCAAGCAATGGGTTTGCACAATAGCTGGCAAAGTGTTTGGCCATGTGAGATACACATTTCTGCTGCTTTCTCTGTTTGCTCATAGTTAAGCAGTACACAAATGACAGGCTCATTGTTAAAATTATGAGAGTTAGTTCTGAGTGTATAAAATGCACCTGCTGCTTATCTGACTCTGTGGCAGCAGGTGTAAATGCATCGACACTTTCTTTTTGAACCCAGGTGATATACGGTTTGAATCCAGGTGTATATAATACTTATAAATAAGTAGTAATAATGCAATGAAATCATATTTTACACTACCTTCACTGTGTGTTACTGTGTGTTGATGTAGCACAGTGTGTTTAAACATTAAGAAAGATAATTTCACCTTCTCTTGGCATTGGTATGCAATGCCAAACTCAGCAAAAACATAGAAGCCAAAAAATTAAGGGCTCTTTTGCTTTTTTTGGAACTTACGTGCATTGTGTGTAATTCTACTTTTTGACCCAATTGTAGGAGTTAAAATGGGGTAGACAGGAAAGTGTCAAAATGTGAGGCAAGCAGGGGGAAGAATACATGGAAAGCAATATAGGAATGTGCAGGAGGGAAGTAGGAAAGAACCATAGTTATCCATTTCTTCAACAGTGTAAAACAAAAAATATTTGCAGAATATTAGCTGAATTGGACTGTCACCTCCACAAAGTGGGGTGACGACAACACAATCATGTATAGCCAATTGGACTAAATCAAGTGTGAAGAAGATATGTGTGCAAAATGGAGAGCTATGCATGGGACGTTTTTTTTTGTGGGACAGTTGCTCATTTTGTTTTTTTTTTATTTCAGTATGAGAGGAATGCTGAGTAATGGATGCCGGTATTTTTTGGTCAAGTAAGCTGAGTAGGTGATGAAGCAAATGGAAACAAACAGAGAAAACAAGACAAGACACAGGGATGGTGAGGGACACAAAAGGTTGGGGACACCATGATTGGAGTGAAGGATGTGACAATGCAAGCTCATGTCCATCAAACATGGAAACAGTAAGACTCTAGTCCTCACCTGCAGGACTGTCATCACTGTCCCCTTACTCTGCTACCTGCTGGAGTTCTTGACATCTTCTCCTCCTACAGACCATGAGGGTGATTGGCCTCTCTATTTGCCATAGGCATACACCAATGGTGCTGTACATGACGCTATGCACCAACCCTAACATCTTCTGGCAGATGATGAAATCCCCACCTCCACTAGTACACCAGGAAGGTATCACAGCACCAGCTGCTGGGATAGTGCTACCTGAGGGTGCAGGTAGTGCAGGGGCAGCAGAAGCAGAACTGCCAGTTTGGGTCCCTGATGTGCTGGGCATTGGTGCTGGAGCCGGTGGAGAGGGGGCAGGCTGGCCTAATGGGGCTGGACTATCTCACTGTGCTGTAAAGCATTTAGTTATTTGTTACAGATGGATGACATGGAGACATTTTGATGACACATAATAGAAAATTAAAAATGAGATAAAGGTTGGGGTGAGAGAACAAAAGAGATAAAATTGGTACCATCATATGTGACATGCAATGCATAATCACAATTATACAACTATTTTATATGAAGTATAATATTTAAGTATACCTGTAATCCAAAAAACAAGGAACAAGGTACCAAAATAAACCTTTAAACCTAAAACAGGTACCAGCACAATGAAACAGTGAAGCCACAGTACAAGCAAGGACCAAGGACAAAAATTTTATTAGACACTGAATAACACATTTCAAATACTCAACATTAACATACCAAGTTTGTGTTTTCATTTAGAAACACTTCTTATTCATGCTATTAAAAGCAGAACTAAATTAAAAACATCATAAAGTAAACACGGAACTAGAAAGCATGAAATAATTAATTAAAATATAAACCAAAACTGAGTGAATGAATATGTATTAAAACACTGCATAAAATAGAAATTCCATAGTATTGTTATATAAAATGTAACCTTAATCTAAAATTTCTATTAATATGTACAAGTGAATTAAAATCTTGTAAAAACACTTATAAAACACACTTGTTAAAACCCTTCTTTGGAAAGAAGCAATATTCTAAATTGTTGTTCCAAAGTGTAATTTATAATTTAGCTGATCTTAACTTGAGTAAGCAGCTATGGAAATATGTTCATTCAAACCTGGCCAACTATTAGCTTGTAATGTTAGTTGCCACCAAAGCTCCCTGTACTCAATTTTCTCTTCCCACATACCACCCCCGTGCATCCAAGTTTACCTTTTCCACTGCAAAAAATAGGTAATGAGCATGTGTACATGACTGTTTGTGTTTGTATAGCGCATTATTCTCCTTCCCATTCTGAATGTCATACATGTGCTCATATATCCTTCTTTTGAGCTTTCTCTAGGTCTTTCCAATATAAAAAGCCTGACATACTTGACACAGGGCTAGATATATGACACCATTGGTATCACAATTTGAATAACATTTACTTAATAAACTTATGTTTCTAGATGTTACCGTTACTTTATCTTTGTTTATTATCCACTCACATTGGGAAGAATGACCACATTTGTATGTCCCAGTTTTTTTATTTTTTCCCCATACTTCTCTACTATGATTCATTTCTAAAATGTTTTTCAGAGAACTGGCATTTCTATAGACTACCTTTAATCTATCATTTGGGATTTCCAGGTCTGTAAAAGCCAAAAACCTGTTCCACTCATTTTCTAAGACGCTTCTGGCCAAATTAGAGCTGGCATTGTACTCTATAACTAATGCTCTCTCAAAATGTTCTTCGTTGTATGTTGTATTAGTGAAATCACTCAAAGTCATCTTACCTAGAATAGGTTGGAATCCCCCTTTCCTACCTATAATAAATTCTCCCTCAACATGATTGAGCAAAATCTCAGGGTAATCCCTTGCCTTGAATATTTGTCTTAGTAACTTAATTTCTTTTGCAAAATCCTCATCATCAGAGGTCATTCTGCTCGATCTGATGTATTGCCCCTTCACAATGCTCTTCTTACAATATGCAGGATGACCGCTGTTAAAATGCAAAAATGAGTTACAATAAGTGCTTTTTCTGAATACTTTGGATTTATAAATATTATCTTTTCTATATATTTCTATAGCTAGGTATTCTAAATTGTCATGACTGACTCTGTAAGTGAATTTCAAAAAAGTAGTACTATTATTTAAAAAAATTAATAAATTCTACAATTTCATCTTCAGTAGATGTCCACAAGACACATATATCATCCAGAAAACGTTTGTATGAAATCCAGCAGTCCCTATATATTGAATTTAAGACAAATTTCTCTTCCAACCTTGCCAGAACCAAGTTAGCATAGATGGGGGCACAAATTACACCCATAGCTACACCCTTTATTTGGTGAAAGTATTCACCCTTGCAAAAAATATAGTTATATTTTAAAACCAAGTCTGTTAATTGCAAAACCAAGTTACATTCATCATTGTTTAAAGTCTTGTCCTCATAAATAATCTCTTCCAAAAGCTCAAGATCTAAGTCATGGGGTATACTGGAAAACAAATCAATAACATCTATTGATAAAAAACTATTCTTTTCATAAATTCTTCCTGTTTAAAACCTCTCAGGAATTCCCAAGAATCTCTTAAAATGCTGTTTCTCTTTAACCATAATGGTTTGAGTTTAGTATCTACAAGCTTTGCTGGGGGTAAAGTTTTAGACCCCTCTGCTGATACTATAGGTCTTAATGGTGGATCAGTAGAATTTTTATGTATCTTTGGAGTGCCGAATATACTGGAAATTCTGTGTTTTTCCACTTTCAAAGAACTAAAAGTTCTGTGATCTATCAAGCCGTCAAAAAGGAGATCTTCCAGGTCCATGTCTATTCTTCTATAAGATATATTAATCTCATTTTTAGATACACTTGAATACTTATCAGTGTCCCTCAAGATCACGTTCATTTTTGCCTCAGGGAGCACATTATCCATTAAAATGATACCCCCTCCCTTGTCTGGCTTCATCACTCTTAAGTTTTTATTCATTCTAAGTTCAGTCAAGGTTCTCATTTTATCTAAGTTCAAATTTTGTTTGAACCTGGTTTTATTGAAATTCTGTCTAATATGACTCTCTTGATCTGAGGGTGCAGGGGTGGGTTAAAAGTACTTTTCTTTGTTAAAATTCCCTGTTCTAGTGATCTTTCTTGTTTAAAATGAATTTGAAAATTAATTTTCCTAGTAAAAAGTTTGATATCTAATAGAGTTTTAGTTAAATTTCCCCTCTTTGTATG
Organism: Protopterus annectens; assembly: GCF_019279795.1. Classification (NCBI taxonomy): domain Eukaryota; kingdom Metazoa; phylum Chordata; order Ceratodontiformes; family Protopteridae; genus Protopterus; species Protopterus annectens. Next base: position 725,284,318 of record NC_056729.1, read on the forward strand.
GATGAATTTTGTACCTTTTGACAGTAAACTAAAATGCTTTTTCGTTAGGGTGACATCATTAAAATTATAAATACTAAAATTGTCGCAAATATACATAAAATTATTGAATTTATCCTGTTTGATATTAAAATTAACCAAGTCGGGGGGGTACATTGTAATGTTAATACCTCCCCCTCCCTCTTCCTTTCCCTCTTCGAAAATTCTGAAACTGTTGATGTCTTTGTTCCTCTTTATTGTGAATTCTCTCTGATCTACGTACATCTTACATCTACGTAATCAGACACCTGGTATTCTAAAAGGCACGAGCCTGTTTGCTGGGACTGGAGGAGGTAAAAATGGATCCAAGTGGTATTCCAGCGGAGCAGGGGAATGAGGCAGGCTTTAACAAATGGACTATAAACAAACCAGAACTGAAGGACTGGCTCCAGGTTAGTTATGCAAAAAAATTTAAAGAAACGGTGAACAAAACGGGCCCTATTATGGAGTCTTATAAAAACAAGTTGTCACATTTTAGTAAATTGCTGTTCAAGTTTAAAAGACTTGAAATTGAAAATGATTATCTAAAGGAATGTATTTTAGAGGGCATTGTCCCTAAGGGACTTAGAATTTATAAGTTCCCAAATAATGTGATTTATGGGAGCAATTTTTATAAAGAATTAATTGCTTTGTTCAACAGATGTGGGCTAGATATGTTAAAACTTATGATTGAAGAAAATAACAGAGTTAAGCTGATTTATTATTGGAAATCGAGGCTTTAAATGAAGGAATTAAAGATGACCTCATTCACACGATACTATCAGAAAGGCAAAAATATGATAATATTAGGAGTGAAATTCATGAACAATGTGAGGAATTAATTAGGAAAAAAAATTAAGAAATTAGAAAGAGATATAATGATTACAAAAATGACAACAGTTATCCAAAACCAAAGTCCAATTTTAGATGGGGTGAAAATGAGTTTAATCGGGTAGGGTGATGATAATATCAACTTTGACAATGCGAGTGTAGGTGAACAAATTTATGAGTTGGATGATTTTAATGACTTTCCCCCTGTATGTAGATCAGAGATAATTCACAATAAAGAGGAACAAAGACATCAACAGTTTCAGAATTTTCGGGGAGGGAAAGGAAGAGGGAGGGGGGGGTATTAACGTTACAATGTACCCCCTCAACTTGGTTCATTTTAATATCAAACCGGATGAATTCAATAATTTTATGTATATTTGCGACAATTTTAGTATTTATAATTTTAGTGATGTCACCCTAACGAAAGAGCATTTTAGTTTACTGTCAAAAGGTATAAAAAAAACTCATCCCTACAAAGAGGGGTAATTTAACTAAAACTCTATTAGATATCAAACGTTTTACTAGGAAAATTAATTTTCAAATTCTTTTTAAACAAGAAAGATCACTAGAACAGGGAATATTAACAAAGAAAAGTACTTTTAACCCAACCCAAACCAATATTTTAGGTGCATTTTGTGGATGACCTTTTCCTTATTTGGAATTCTGGGAAAACAGAATTATATGAATTTTTACAACAAGTGAATGCATTAACAAGTTATTTGAAATTTACTATGATGGCAACTGAACATATTGTGTCATATTTAGATGTGTTCATTGAGAGAATGCCTAGTGGTCTCTTAAATTGGTCTCTTAAATAAGTATTTAGGAAAGCATGCTGTAGGAATGCCCTGTTACATAGGTCTAGCATGCATCTGAGATTCATCTTCAGAAATATTGTTTGAGGGCAAGCCATGAGGGTTTCTTGTTTGAACTCCTCTGATACAGGCTATGAAACTGAGTTGTTAGATCTTAAACAGAAACTGGTTGAGAGATTGTATAGCTCTGAAGAAATTAATCAGGGTCTCCTAGGGGTGGACCTACTTAGGAAGGGGAGGGCTTTTCCTTATTTTGCTGATAGCAATCAGAAGATTTTGACTCTAGAGAAAGAAAACAGAGTATATGAAGATGAAATAAAAGCATGTATATATCATACACAAGATGTAAATGAAATTAGGAATGCCTATTTGAAGTTTTGGGACATATTAAAGGTTGACCCTAGTATTTGTGAGGTTGTAGGTGGTCATCCGAAATTCACTTATAAAAATAGGCTTAATTTATATAGGATGTTATGTAGCTCTAACAGGTTGGAGTATAGACCTCAGCTTGGGAATATGAGTAATATAACAAGACCATGCCAAAGATGTAGTTATTGTAAATTCATAGATAGTTCAGCTAGGTTTGTACATCCTATAACATCACGATGTTTTAACTTTTATATTCAGGCTAATTGTGATTCTCAGCATGTTGTCTATTTGGCTACTTGTGGGGCTTGCCCAGCTTTTTATGTGGGCAAGACCGACAGAAGACTAAAAGACAGAATTAGAGAACATTTATATAACATCAGGATAAAATCTGATAAAAATGCACTTTCCAAACATGTTATTGAAACATCGTCTAACCATAAATTTAAATTCCTAGTTGTCCAAATGAATTATACCAACATTAGGAGGGGGGACATCAGGAATAAGACTGAACAAAATGAAGCTAAATGGATCATTAGATTAAGAGCTGACCGAGAGCCTGGGTTAAATGATAGAGTTCCCATCAGACCCATTTTGAAAGGTAAACAAATTAGGAAGTAGGCTTTATTCTATATATATATTTATATATATATATATATATATATTTATATGTATATATATTTTTTATATATTTTTTTATATGATAGTAGTAGCTAATATCTGTTATGGACTAGTGCGGAAAGGTCAGAATTTATCTTTGTCATATGTTGTATTTATATAATTTTATGGTCCAGTTCGGGTTATAAGGAATTTGTTACTCAGGCCAGTTTGGTAATTAGTTAGTTGTTTAAAAGATTTATAATTGAATATATATAGATCATTAGGATGTTTGAAGTTTATTTTATTATTGTTGTTTATTAGTTGGTATGTGTAATTTGAATCAACTATTATATTATACTTTTATAAATATATGTTTTTAATAGTTTTTATTGGGTTTAACAAGTGCAATTGTGAGTCGATTGGTTTAAGCTTATGATTCACCATTGTTTAAAATTTTTAGTGTGAATATGAGTTTTTTCCTGTTTTTGATTTTTACATGAACTAAATTAATTGATTGTGAGGAAGTGATGTCATTAAATTACAGAGTATATAAGCATTTAACTAAAAATTGATTGTGTTTGGCCTAAGGAAGCCCATGTGGTGAAAGCGCTTGCCGTTTATAATATCTTATAGTATTAAACCAGTTTATATCCATCTTCATTTGGACTATCTTTTGGTGAATTGAAAACTGACCTTTTTTATGGACTGTGCTCCTGTAATTTCATGTTGGTAATTTGTTTTACCACTGAGGAAGATTAGTCAGAACATAACTGATTTTGAATATATTGCACTGCCAATTTGGTCTCCTGTACGTTGTTGCCTGGTTTTAATGATGAATGTAACTTGATTTTGCAATTAACAGACTTGGTTTTAAAATACAACTACATTTTTTTCAAGGGTGAATACTTTCACCAAATAAAGGGTGTAGCTATGGGTGCAATTTGTGCCCCCACCTATGCTAACTTGGTTCTGGCAAGGTGGGAAGAGAAATTTGTCTTAAATTCAATATATAGGGACTGCTGGATTTCAAACAAACATTTTCTGGATGATATATGTGTCTTGTGGACATCTACTGAAGATAAAATTGTAGAATTTATTAATTTTTTTAAATAATAGTACTACTTTTTTGAAATTCACTTACAGAGTCAGTCATGACAATTTAGAATACCTAGCTATAGAAATATATAGAAAAGATAATATTTATAAATCCAAAGTATTCAGAAAAAGCACTTATTGTAACTTTTTTTTGCGTTTTAACAGTGGTCATCCTGCATATTGTAAGAAGAGCATTGTGAAGGGGCAATACATCAGATCAAGCAGAATGACTTCTGATGATGAGGATTTTGCAAAAGAAATTGAGTTACTAAGACAAATGTTCAAGGCAAGGGATTACCCTGAGATTTTGCTCAGACATGTTGAGGAAGAAGTTATTAGAGGTAGGAAAAGGAGATTCCAACCTATTCTAGGTAAGATGACTTTGAGTGATTTCACTAATACAACACACAAAGAAGAAAATTTTGAGAGGGCATTAGTTATAGAGTACAATGCCAGCTGTAATTTGGTCAGAAGCATCTTAGAAAATGAGTGGAACAGGTTTTTTGGCTTTTACAGACCTGGAAATCCCAAATGATAGATTAAAGGTAGTCTATAGAAATGCCAGTTCTTGAAAAACATTTTAGAAATGAATCATAGTACAGAAGTATGGGGAAAAAATAAAAAACTGGGACATACAAATGCAGTCATTGTTCTCAGTGTGAGCAGATAATAAACAAAGTTAAAGTAACGGTAACATCTAGAAACATAAGTTTATTAAGTAAATGTTATTCAAATTGTGATACCAATGGTCTCATATATCTAGCCCTGTGTCAAGTATGTCAGGCTTTTTATATTGGAAAGACCTAGAGAAAGCTCAAAAGAAGGATATATGAGCACATGTATGACATTCAGAATGGGAAGGAGAATAATGCGCTATATAAGCACAAACAGTCATGTACACATGCTCATTACCTATTTTTTGTAGTGGAAAAGGTAAACTTGGATGCACGAGGTGGTATGTGGGAAGAGAAAATTGAGTACAGGGAGGTTTGGTGGAAACTAACATTACAAGCTAATAGTTGGCCAGGTTTGATTGAACATATTTCCATAGCTCCCTTACTCAAGTTAAGATCAGCTAAATTATAAATTACACTTTGGAACAATTTAGAATATTGCTTCTTTCCAAAGAAGGGTTTTAACAAGTGTGTTTTATAAGTGTTTTTACAAGCTTTTAATTCACTTGTAAATATTAATAGAAATTTTAGATTAAGGTTAAATTTTATATAACAATACTATGGAATTTCTATTTTATGCAGTGTTTTTAATACATATTCATTCACTCAGTTTTGGTTTATATTTTAATGAATTATTTAATGCTTTCTAGTTCCCTGCATTTACTTTATGATGTTTTTAATTTAGTTCTGCTTTTAATAGCATGAATATGTATGTATTAAGCAAACATTCATTGGTTGGAATTTTAATGATGTCATGTGTATGAAAGTTTAAATTGATGTATTTTTTTTTACTAGCCCACATCTGAAGAAGTGTTTCTAAATGAAAATGCAAACTTGGTACGTTAATGTGGAGTATTTGAAACGTGTTATTCAGTGTCTAATAAAATTCATGTCCTCGGTCCTCGCTTTTACTATGGCTTCATTGTTTCATCGTGCTGGTACCTGTTTTAGATTTAAGTATACCTCCTAACACCTACAAACTATAATTATGTATTGCTCAAAGTAATCCTTGCAATGTGCATATATTACACATATGCTTGGTCCAATTATATACCGATTACAGTTAGCAGTTTATTTATGCCACTTATATTGATTTTAATTTATGAAATATTATTAAAGAAATTAACTATTGTATAGTTGTTACTCATGGTATTTGAGGCCACAACCTCTGACTACAGTCTTACAGTTGACTCCTAAGGTTGGTTTGTGCTACAGACTTATGAATGCATATTTACTTTTATACTTAGGATATGCATGCTTAGTTTGCTACTACTGTATAGAAAACAAAAACATCTATTTTTCACTTTTAAAGCTACAAACATACTTCTGTTGTGCAGCATACATGCCACTTGCCTCCCTCAGTCCCTCCAGGCAATTTGCATGAACCTGCCTATCCAGCTCAATTTCAGCATTAGCTGTGAGAAGAAAGGAAAAGAAAAGAAGAGCATTATGCATACCAGTCTTGCCTACATTCATTTTACTTTCTATATATTATAAATTATCTTTATTAACATACTTACATAACTGTGGGATGTTGTTAGTTTGAAACTCATCCAAACACTGGTTGAGAGTATCCTTCTTACACCTTTTTAGGTCATTGAAGTGGTACCTACACTGTTCACAGTGTGTGGGATACCAGTCACACTGGATGCATCCTTGGCCAGACCATTTCAAGTTTCAGACTTGTACTGGGAGACAAAATAGTCCCCCTGCAGATACCCTTGGCTGTGGAGCTTTGCAAGGAGTCCAATATTCCAGACTCGTGAACACCCCACCTCTATGCCCTAAATTGGGCACCTTTCACTCTAATGCTAGACATGTCTAATCTCAAATGTAGAACAACAGCAAATAATGATTAATGCCAATTCCTGTTATCACATTTACTGTTACATTGCAAACCCAAGCAATGATGCTAACCCTTTTTGCATGATATGAAGCAGACAGCAAGAGTGCCAAGCAGGAAGGAAAGTAATTTTTGAAATTGAAAGGTTAATCTGACACCTGACATTAGTGTGAGGGATGTCTACTGTTGTAACTTAGGTGATTTAACTTTGTTGACATGCACTGGGGGCATGAATGTCCTGACCTGACACATGCTTGTTTGGCTTTATACATTCCTAAAATTGATTTTTACAGTGTGGGATCTAATCTTATTCATAATGGACAAAACATTTATTTCCATAGTGGTGATTTATCATCTTTTCCTCAGAAGAAGTGCTTCTCAGACATAGTCATGATTCATTGATATATGCAGATGCAGATTGAGGCATTAACCATGTATGTGTTTGACCTGACAAAGGTTCTTGTATATAGATTAATTTGTGTATGTGTCTTATTTAGGTGTAGAGGCCATCCAGCTCCAGTTTACAGAATTATACTTTTAGAAACATAGTAGACAGTATTGTCTCAGTCATACATATTAACCTTGAAAACACAGTGAAGGTGTTTTATCCCTAATACATATATTTTATATCAGCTCCACAATTTACATTCACATGTAAAGTACTATAAGTGATAGTTAATATAATGTGAAATGCAACAACAGTAAAAATGTCTGGAATTTTCCTATATTAGAACCCAGGACCATGTGTATGGCAGCCCTACACATACACATGTTGCCACAGGGATATTGAAATAACACTTGTATATTTGCCTGTTCATTGCTATAAACTGGACTGTCACACCAGTAAAAATACGTTGCACTTCCTGTATTAAAACAAAGGGCCATCTGTATTACAGCCCTACACTTATACCTGCTACCACAGAAATGGTTATATAACAGTTGCATAATTCCCAATTCTTTCTTAAGTTCAGTGTACACAACATTGCTTAGTGTGTTTGTACTGTGGCCAACAGAATTAATTGAATGCATCCATTTTAAATTGTTGACTGTCTGCATACTGTCTTCAGGTGTTTAATGGCTGCAGGTGTTGGGGAAGCTTACTAACTTCTGAATAATTCCACTTAGTGGTTTTACGTGATGGAAAACAAAAACTGCAACAATGTATCTTTTCTGACCTTTACACTGCCTATGCCCTGTCTGCAGGTATTCTGTCTGCTTCCTATGTGGGCCACTAGTCCAGGTTTTCTCACTGCTAAGCATTGCACAAATGAGATAAATACAGCTAAACCTGACATTCACTGTGATCCTCTGTTTCCCTTGTTTGAGTTAAGTCACACACCATGCAAACATGGACATTTATTTGAACTGCACAGTGGTTCAGCGGTAGCTTTGCTGCCTCACAACAAGAGACTCTCTGGTTCGATTCTTGGCAGGGTTGTGCCTTCTGTACAGAGTCTGCATGTCCTCCCTGCACTCATGTGAGTTTCCAATGGGTGCTCCGGTTTCCTCCCATTTTTCAAAGACATGTGTCTGGAGCATTTCTCCCTGGGCCTTGCTGAAAATTGGCTTTGTTCCAATTTGGAATTTCCAGGTAAACAAATGTTAAATAAATAAATAAAACACACAAAGAAGTTGAAATTAGGTGAAATGAAGAAAAGAAATGTATTAACAAAACAACACTACAAAATTTATGTTGGTACACATGAAATATTTCTACGTATGTCTGGATTTGAACACTCACTCCAATAGATTAGATTACTACTAGGCTAATTGCCATTGCGAGCCATTTTAAGCCTAACCAATTATCCCCTGTGAGATTCAAATCCTGTACCTTGTGTTTGTAAGGCAAACACCTTAACCATTAGGCCACCCTCCCAACCCCAAAGTTGGACACACTCAGGAGTGCAGCACCTCCATCCCCCTTAAAGAGGACACTGCACTCCCATCTACATTCATGTGGGAGTAGAACCCAGAGCCTTCTGCACCAAAAGCAAGTATGCTCCCTGTTGTGCTACTAATATAATTTGGGTTTTGTTGACATTTTTATGTTGGCAGCTTTAACCTCAACACCAGACCATCTCTGGCAAAGCATCTAGGTCTTTCAGTCATGTCATCCCAGGCTGACAGATACTGGATCCCCTTATAGAATGACACCAGAAACTAAGCCAATTATTGAAGTCAATCATTTTCTGTTTGTATTGAGGCAACGTCCTAGTTGAAAGTAAAATACGGCTTAAGTCCAGGGATATACCTGCTTGAGACACATAGTCCAAGAGCTCAGTCATGTCTCTCTTCATATAGTCCAGAGAGGTACGTCTTAAGTCATTCACACAACATGGACTATTAAGGAGTTATAACAGTACCTGTTGTTGAGAGACTTGAGTGCATGTGTGATATGGTGAATCCTGGCACCTGACAGGCAGCTGACTGTGACCTTCTCCTTATCCAGCCTGGTGAGAGGGACATCTGTGTCTCTCATGATGGAATAACCTATGACTAATATGTTTGGCTGTGTGTTTTGCCTTATGGGCTTCACAGGTGAGACATTGGTGTGTGAGCTATTACATGTATTGTGTTCTGCAGAGAAAGTATTATGTGTAGTGTGCTTCTGTTTGTGTTTATACTATATATACCAACTCCTGGATTGCACTGCAATAGGGAAATGGCGTAAATCCCCATCTTGGGCAAGTGTTTACTTGCCCTGAGAAAACTTACATGTTTTTTTATTTGAAGTTTCACGATTGTTGTCTTGGTATTTTCTTCTTTGGGATTCTGAAATTACAGGATTTAGAAGTAGACTCATATATATATATATATATATATATATATATATATATATATATATATATGGATCTAGGACTATTGAACGAAAGTTCAATAGTGTGAAACCACAATAACTGAATGCATGTTAATGAAAACGCGTTCACCAAAAAAGCGCTTTCATTAAAGTGCGTTAAAAAAAAAAAAACAATAAATCTTCTTTTATGCAGGGGGGGCAAGCCCCCCTGCACCCCCTGTGTAGGGGCTGTGCCCCCCCCACACACCCTACTTTTATATTCTCACTCCGAGGTCGCACTACAGTGTGGAAAATGGAATTTTCCCTAAACCGCACCATAGTTCGACCGGCACAACGAGCATACTTATCCAAAAGTGCAGCTTCGGTGAACAGCACTTTTGGTTAAGTATGTTCGGTGATTTCTGCTTGGCAGAAAGTGCCGTCGGGGATCTGTATGGATCCCACACACACACACACACACACACACACACACATATATATATATATATATATATATATATATATATATATATATATATATATATATACATATATATATGGTCCACTTGAGATTACTGAAATCTCAGTAGACCGAAACCCAGAACACCAAGCCGCGACATTCAAAACACAGTAAGGGTGTCTTATCCTTCTTTGCCACACAAACAGCTTTGCAGCAGAGAACTAAAATTATTGTGCATACAACCAGCTGCAACATCATCTGCAGTACTAAAAAAATGACAGTTTTTTATATATATATTAATTTCAGAAGTAGTGCACTGAGTGATCACACAACCATTTCTGACTATAGCTTGCATACCTGCAGCTCTGTCTCACCTCTCTAAGTTTCTTGCTCATTTTTTTTATCTGACCAGTAACCTGAGACCTGCAGTCTGTAAGGCATTCTGTATCATTGTTGTTAAAATGTGTGAGGATATTAAATCACAATAAAATACAGTTTGTCAAGAAATGAAGGGGAGATTAGATATCACTAAACAGAAACTGTGAAATGAGTGATGCTTTCTTACATTTAAAACCTTGATACAAGTACTTCTACACTTTGTGAGTCAAACCTGGTTGACACACCTACTGAAAGCGGGGAGTCTGAATTGTTGTTGTGTTTTCCTTCTCCCTACCAGTAATCATCCACAGTTGCAATCCATTAGCAACAAGCACTGAGAGAGTGCCTGCACTATGTTTACATGTGATACACAGAGCCAAGTATTTGGTATTCAGCAATTCAATTGAATTCACATCTCAATTGCATCTTCATCGTGCTTACAGTCCTAAATCTACACTATAAAAAGGGAACCTTGTAACTGGGGAACCTAAAGGTGAAGAGACTTGTTTATGTGTATAACACAAAAGAAGATACTATTTTGGGATTTATCTGCACAGAAGACTACTGATCTTGATAAGGTATGTTTGCATTTCTCAGCTATATACTGAATATGCTAAAATGTCAGTAAGAAAAATATGTTAATATATATATATATATATATATATATATATATATATATATATATATATACATTAGCAAATGCTACTTTTATCTGTATACATTTTTTAGAAATGTACTGATGGCATAAGCATGTTTGTCAGGACATATTACTTGCTCAGATGCACATCCTTATTAACCAACATCACAAGTGCTAATGTTGCAACTGTTTTCTCTTTACAGTCTTCTATTGTTATTTCCATTAAATGTCTGTCTAATGCTAGGAGTACACAGCCATCACAAGTACATGTGTTGTACTGCAGGGCTCCCTCAGCTATATCTAGACACTGGAACCGGAACTTCAGCGGCCCAAACACACACACTATGATATTTCTGGTTTGAGCATGTACCTCATTATGGCATTCTTCAGAATGTGTGTGTGTGCATTTCTGATGGGCATCATTAGCCACTGTTCCAGTGTATAACCTGTATCCCCAGTAAACCCCCCTGTGGGATATCACACTCACACTTAGTGAATATCTGATACAGTTGGGAGGTGTGCCAGATATGTGAGTCTTGGTAACTGCCTGGGATGCCAGCACACACATTAAAGATGATTCCCTTAACATTACTGTGTACAATCTATGACACCCAGTACTTCAGGGTAGTGTGCTACAGGGTAGAACTTTTGCATATTTGTGGCCCTGTCCTCAGGAGTATGAGGAAAATATATGTGTTTCCTAGCATGTTGGAGTATAGCATTCAGGACTTGATGGAGGATCCTGGATGATGATACCTGTGACACCCCCAGCATGTCCCCTGTTGGTCTCTGAAAGGTTCCTGTAGCTAAAATTCTAAGTGCTACACAAACCCTTTCTCCACTGGCACTGGTTCTCTTCTGTTTGCCCTGGGTCTGAGTTGAGGATGACAGAAGTTGCGAAGTTCCTGTAGTATGTCTCTACCCTGTAGCACTCTACAATTTCTAGCTCATGCAGATTGTGATAAATTAAACAGGGTCTGAAAACTCTTCTCTTTCTTGGCAGTGGTCTATTAGCAGCAACATACACTTCATCCTGTTTTGCATACACATGAATTAAAACAACAGCAGCCCCTAACATTCTTTCTGTGTAGACTCATTTCTATGGCTGTATTCCAGTAGGTTTTGGAGTTTGCAGGGAAAACCAGCACTGAGAATACATGGTTGCTTTATAGTTTGAATAGCTCCTCCATCTTGGATTGGCTGATTAGCATACAGTTCAGCTGCTTATGCTGTAATTAACATGCCACAGTGTTTACAGTGGTTGTATGGCTCTACACACCGTGTAGAGCCACATACTGAATACAAAACAGTGTGCTACTATGTTAGCAGACTGTGTAGTGTTTATTGAATCTGTCCTATTATGTTTACAAAAAATTACTATGTGTGGATGTAGAGACATCTTACCTTGTTCAATTTAAACACTGCCATTAATAATTATATACTGAATGATAAACTCAGATTTATATGATAATACAGACATTTATTGTATGATGTTTCTAGAAAACCTTACTGTTACAAAAAAAAAGTTGCAAAGCATGGTTTGAGAAATACTCTATACAATGCAATTTATGGATAATATACTTATAGGACTGCCAAAACATCAAATGATTGTTTACCCATGCAGATGCTTTTGTTCATTAACATATGTCTGGATGTTTGCACAAGTAAGGATTAGGCATAATGTACAGCCAGGGAGAAAGGACAAAGTGGTGTAGCTAAAGGGGATTTAGAGTAGGGAGTGAGGGGATATTGTGTACATGAGGAACATGAGGTTGTGTAAGCCATTCTCTTTTTTTTGTGGGTGTTTTGTTAATATTGAAAATTTGCCAGCTCATTAGTTACCCACTCCAAGTTACTAACTACCTAGATGATTTTTTTTGTTTGTTTATTGATGAAGGGCTGGGAAGAGACATGATAGTTTTTTAAATATTTTTGAGCTATACAATGATTTGATACTGCTTGAAAGCAAAGGAGAAGCAGGAGGACACATATAAAGTGCTGAAATTGTTATGTCAAGCTACAGAAGTGACTGTGGGCTTGTTTCATTTAACAGAGGATATGCTTGTTAAATGATGATCTAAGATAGGCAGCACGTTAGGTTAAGGGAAAGCTAGGGTCATGAATGCTATGGAGTTTCTTAGATTGCTGAGCTTTGCTTGTAGAGAGGTAGACCTGGATAGGCCTGGGGTGGCAGGAAAAAGCAACACAGGGTTAGAGTGTCACTGAGAGTCAAAGAAGACTTGGCAATATGGAGTCAGTTTTTGGTGTCTTTTAATGGAGTGGCTATGGGGATGAAGGACTGGATCTCTTTAGAAGATTTACAGTTGTATACCGATGCAGCATGTAGTTAAAGAATAAATGTGTATTTTAAGGGTAAGTGGCTGCTGGATTGCTCTAAAAATGGAGAAAAGACATCACTCTTTTTGGAACTAATGCATATTTGAGTGGCTATATTGGCTTGACATAAGGAGTTGAGCAACAAAGGAGTGTTTTTCACTCAGTAATAAAACCTAGTGCAAGTCTTATCAAAATGATTTACTAACTCTAACATGGGTCACCAGCTGCTGCTGGGAAAATTGATGTTCATTCTATTAATATTAATTTATCATTGACTGCTAACTTGTACCAGGAAATCTTAATATTCTGGCTGATAGTTTAACTTGTTTTCAGCTTTGCAGGTTTTAAACAATTGCTCCCGGTACAGAAAAAGTGCCAGCAAATGTGCCAAAGGATGTGAACAAATAGTTGGTTCAACAGTCAAGGGTTAAGCCTACCAAAAATACTTACAGCTCTACATTGTGTTCATCTAATATCTTTAATAATGACTTACCAGTTAAAGAAAGAGTTTGGTCAGAAAGGCTAGTGGAATATTATTTGGTAAGCAGATGTCAGCTCTGTGATTCGGTTTGTCTGATCAAAATTCATTTAGTGGTTAATTCTGAGGCTGTTGAGAGGTTGGGAGAGAAGTGGACTATATGAGGTGTCATCTTAATTTTTGAGTTGTGTGTTTTATGGGCCACTATGAAAGCTGTTCTATATTTAAGGATTGGTGAGTTTTTAGCATCCCTTACTTGGAAAGAACTGGCCATTACATATGAAGCAATCTTGATATAGTTAGTTACGTCCAAGACTGATCAAGTCAGAAAGGGCCACCAAGCAGTTTTGGAGAGGCAAACGTTTGCTTTATTGTGTCTAGTTAGGTAGGTCTTGGCTTAGAAAAAGTTGGTTGTTTTACCAAAAACAATTTTGGTATTTAGATTCTTGGGTGGTAGACCTGATCAGCACTGTCATTTTGATTTGATTTTAAAAAAAAGTCTTTGAAGTGTCATGAAATTTGGAGGGTAAAAGTTCCACTCACCCATTCTGGATTCATAGGGCTTTTGATTTGACAGGTGCAGACCACTCTACTGAAGTTAGTAGATAAGGGACAGGTATGCATATAAAGTTTTTTGACTAGTTATAGCAGATAGTGTGTTGCACAGTGATTTATTCTTGTATTTTATGTTAATGTTAATTAGGTTGTTATTGCTGGCTCAGTTTTGAGGATGTTTTTTTTTGTTTGTAATATGTACTGCAGGAACTTTCAGAATTGTGGGTATTCTTTTATGTTTTGTGGGCTGCTAAAAGAGTGACAGACTGGGAAGATGATATTCAGTCTTGGTGCTGATAAATAGGACTTCATTCGGTGAGGAAGGATAGGTATGGTATGACAAAAGCTTTTATTGCTGATAGATGATCATCAGACATCAGCTGATTCTGTTAAGGTCATAATTGCCCATCTTGAAGGTAATGATTAAGGCAAAGTTCCAGAGCTCAGGCTTCTGTTATGGATTAATAGGATACTGGCAAATCTGCAGCAGAAATTTCTAGGGAGTATTATTGCTCAGTCAGCTATTATTCCTTGGCTGGTTTGAAAGGGACTATGAAGTATATAGTTCTGATGCTGTGCAGAGATTGATTAATCGCAGGATGACCAGAGCAACTGTTTCTTTAGTTTTGTTAGTTTGTGAACAATGGGACTTTGCAGATAGAGACTAAGCTTGATATAGAGATAATGGAATGCATCCCAGTGATTTGGGTTTAGATTTATTTAATGTGCACATATGCTTATTTATATAGGATATAACAAAAGAATATATGTTGACTTAATGGTATGTTGGTTTATTTATATGGAGTCAGCGGAAAGGGGGGAGGAACTCCTACCTTCTTTTATTTGGTATCACCAGGAATGCCATTGGTAGGAGTTGGCAGGGTTGTACCCTGCTCCTTGGGGGTTTTGTGGTTGTAGTTTGAGTGAACAATTATCAATACTGCATGGGAGGCTGAGAGTATGGGAATGCTTTCCTTACACTGTTATGAATTTGTACTGTTATTATTATTATTATTATTATTATGATGTTTTTGGTATTTTACATCTGCATTCTTGCTAGATAACTTTAATTATAAAATGGGTCACAGCATTGTTTCTAGGTGTTCAGGACACCACATTCAGCAGCTGTTTCATGAACTCCGGATGTGCTTGCTAGAGATACTGAGAGTAGCTTACTCCAACCTCATTGTCAAATAAAGCTAGTCACCAGAAGGAGTCACCTTCTGAATGTTCTTAAATTATTTATTAAGAAGTGATTTCAGCCTGGCTCCCTGTCCCAGATATTTTGGCAGGACTGAGAGATCTATGAGAAGCATTAGGGGAGTATCCAACCTTTAACCCCATTAAATGAGCTTCAAACATGATTAGTCCTATTGCAGATGCTGCTTCTTCCATATCTAAAATCCTTGCCATTGGCAGTTGTAAACACCTTTGCACATTCTTGGTACATACAAGTGTGGACCTGGATGACTGATAAAATAATTTCTACCCCTTCATTGTTCTGATTTTACACCTCACATTATAGTGTTAATGAGGTGTGGTCTTGTTCCTTACATTGTCAGCAGATCATCTCTTATTTCTATTGGAGAAACAAAGATTACCAGGAAATTTGTGACTATAAAACAGATAAATTTGCCCATTTTCATTTGTGCAGATGAATGCAGTTATGGCATTTTAAAAATAGTGCATCACGGGAAATCAATATTAGATGAAATTAATTAAAAAACTTAAACCAGCTATAAAACAGAGAAGAGAAAACTGGATGTAACTCACTTGACATTGAAAAAAAATTATACTTGAAAACTACCCGGCACTTCTAAACAATAAACTCTCTCATAAAATTATAACAGAAACCCACCTACAATGCATTCTGCTCATGAAAAATTAGTAACTTCTTTAGTGTCCCTTTCAGTGGGCAATTTACTCCATGCACATCCAGCTGAAAGCAATTGAAAAGAGCAATCTAAATTAACAGTTAAAAGCAAGCAAAGGAAGAAAAACAGATAAAGGTATATGCAGCTGTACATCTGAGTGATGATGCTAATATCTTATACAACAATATTAGGGAATATGTTCCCTAACTTCTGTTTTCATTACTCATCAGAAAACTTGCTACCTTCTCACACAGCAGACCCTAGTTCAGGCTTTGGTATAATGGTGCATAAACCACAAGCCCGGTGATTATCATGAAACAGATGATACAACCACAGCTGTAGCACAAAGAGAGGAAGCTGTGATTATGACCCAGATGACCATGGGTCATCTAGAAGAAATGGCCCCGATGAGTCATTTGGGTTTTAGGAAAGAATACTAGTGTTGCTGGTTCATTTACCAAAGAGGGAAGGGTGCATACTTCTCAACCTCTTAGCACAAGAAATCTGGACAAAGCCTAAAATAATGGTTGACAAAGGCCCAAAAATAGGGACAGACTTTAAATATTGCTCTTACAGACTTAGAAAGTTGCTAGAATAACAGCATTTGTCTTAGCGTGTCTTTTCTGAAGAAAATGATGTCTGAAACTCAAGTGCATCACATTATTTAGTTATTTCAAACCGCAGTGATTTGCCAGAAATCCAGAAAGTTTAAGAGGAATCGGCCACAAATCTGGACATTTTGACCAAATCTGGAAAGTTGAGAGTATGGAGGGGTGGGATTTTTGGCAAGTTCTACAGCCTAATGTGGAGCTTAGAAGTTCTAACTCTGTAACACTCATTGAGGACAGGCACTTACAGACTCCTTGTTGCTTGCCTCTGTTGAGTCTTGCTGATAATAACGTGATCACCCAGGAGTGGGTGGGAATGAATGAGTCAACAGAGTAAGGGAGTGGTGCAATGGTCAGTGAGAAGGGCCAAATTGATAAATAAACAATACATATACAAGAATGCATCGGGATAGATTATACCAAAATAATACTGTGATCAATTATAGTTTTGAGGTCCAGAATTAAAGGCATGGCCACATCAGTATGATCCAATTGTATATGAAGAAGTCAGCACACAGTTAAGTGTAAATATTATGAACATTTGAGATTTGGCACAATAAGAGTTATTTTAATCATGAAAACTTCAGTAAAACAGTAGCAATCTATTCATCCATCTAGGCTCACTTGTGGTGTCCAGCTAATAGAGCAACTCCATGAACAGCCTCTGCCATCCTTGGAGTTTATTAGGCAAGGCTGAATGGATGGAAGTAGATTGCTAAGCTTTTCTTCTACAAAACAAACACATCACACTCTCACCTAAGAAGAATTTAGATTCACTAATCAGCTTACTGCATTTGTTTGGAGGTGACAGAAAAATGGAGATCTGGAGAAAAAAAAAACACAATTACAGGGAGTACATGAAAGAAAAGAAGCCCACAAGAAAAGCTGACATGCAATGGCACAGATTTCATATTCCTCGGTAAGGAGGACTGTAGCATTACAGTCTACTGGAGCATACGTGTTTGCACTTGTTTCAAAGGTGCCACTTACATGTGTCTGCACACAGTGGATATAGACTGCCTGATGATGCCAGGAGTAGCTTTGCATAAACAGCAGTACAGAGCTTCCTTGGTCTGAAGCCTCATTGTTATCTACCTGTCAGTATTTGATCTGTTTCAACACTAGGAAATATAGTTTCTTCTTGGAGCATATGTCATGACTATTAATCGATGTTGTGATATCCCATACATATCCCTTTGGCTAAATATGTTCTTGCCATATTATTTTACTGAGCACTACAATCTACTCCATATCACCCTGATCATGCATAGTCTATCAACCCATGACACACACCCTAGAGTAAGCTCACATGATATCCCTGTTCAGAATCTGTGGAGGGTACTGACTGTACTGCCCTACACTGGATCTCCTCTCCAGGTTCTCAAGTGTACCTTATGGGGAAAAAAACTTGCAGATGTGACAGTTCCTAGTAAACTGACAAAGCCTCCCCATTATTAGGAAAGAAAGAGAAAAGAAAGTGTACTGTCACTGGTTCACAATGGTTATTATAGCAGATCAGTAACATTTACGAGGACACTTTGTGAAAGTACTCTGATTTCCTCATTAATTCAGTGAAATTATACAAAAGCTTAAAGTTACATTCCATGCTCTTCCAGAAAAGAAATGCTCAAAGATGCCATCTAAAAACAAAAATAGGTTAATTTCATGCTTTTTCTATAGCTATAGTACTCATTATGGAACAGAGTTGCTGAAAATAATTTTGTTTTCGGAAAACACTAGAAAAACACTTCCAGTTTCTTCACCTGGGACTTTTTCTTCATCTTGAACCTTTGACTTCAATAAAGGGGTCTACTTCAAATTAATGAAAGACCACTTAACCAAAAATGAAATCACCGAGACAAGATGTCTGAAACCTTATTTTAACAAAAGACTGTATTGCTGAAACTTTTCTCAGGGTAAGTACCCAGTAAATCAACATTTCATGAAAAAACACACTGGACTATGCCCAACACACCTAGGTGGGGGGGGGGGGGTATACTCCCACACCTCCCAACTAAATATACCAACTCAGAGATTGCACTACAGTGGGGAAAAGGGCAAATTTCCCCATTTTGGCCAACTGGATACCTACCCTGAGAAATGTGTCGGCAATATGGTCGTTCATTAAAATTAGGTTTCAGACATCTCGTCTCAGAGATTTTGTCTTCGGGTAAATGGGTTTTCATTAATTTGAAGTAGACCCCAATAAGGACAAGGTCAACTATAAAACATCTTAGATTATCTCAAACTTTATCTGACTAGAACTCAGAGCAGCAAAGTAAAGACTCTTCTAGCTCCATTGGAATATACTCTAAAATTGTTTGGCTTGATTTACCTCAAAAGAAAAATGTCTTCAACCAAGTTTGCATATTTATCTCCTTGTCTCTTTATTACGAACATGCTTCCTCTATATCACAAAAGACTAAATAACTACTTATTAAAGAACAAACTGTCTTTCTGCTCTTTTCCTTCAAGTTCAAATTATTAAAATTTTATTCCTTCCCCTGCCTTGCTGGGAAGTTGTTACGGTATCTAAGTACCATCTTCATCCACATTTTAACAATGCAGCAATATTACAAATGGTACAATAAATTACATAATAGTTACAATGCCTTGGCAGTACTAAGTCACTGGACCAGAAATTTACTCTCCACAGGCCTCAGGGGCAACACTGATTAACAACAAGTTTACATCAGCTTGCACATTCCGCTAACAGAAAGAACCAAATGCCATCATCTCTACCCCACCACTAACTCAGGAGACATCAACAGCTGAAGTCTCCTGCTACCTGCAAAATCATCATCATTCTGGCCCATAATTAGTGGACTCCCCTAATACTGTATCAGACCTTAATTATTATTATTCAAACAACAGCAAACAAGATGTATATATATAAACAACAAAGACTATCAGTGAGTCCCAGCTCTACCTTCCAATAAAATTTATTTCGTTGAACAGTTCCTTCTCTAGCGCCTCGGCCAACAGCCTTTACAGAGTAAAACAGTAAAACTCATAAAACACTTGCAATATATACAAAAAACCAAGTAATCAATCAATTACATAATTAAACTATCAAATCACATAGCTTAAATATATTTAAAGTCATAGTCTTAAACAAGACATTGCCAGTTACATTCTCTGTTCATTCCATGTGGATGCAAAGTCCCAAATTTCATAATCAAAATGCATTCCTTTTGTCTTAACATATTTTTTGCCTATCAACATCATTATAATATAATGGAACATGTTCCAGAACAGACACTTTTATATTCTCAATATTTCCATGGTGCACTGAGTTAAAATGTTCAGCAATAGGACTAGTAATTTTATTATTTTTAACATCTCTAATATGTTCTTTTATCCTATCTGCTAGCATTCTTTTTGTTTCTCCAATATAATATTTGTTACAATCACAGAATATGACATACACAACACCTTTGCTCATACATGTATATTTGCCTTTTGTAACAAAAATTTTGCCATTTATTTTATTCACTTCATTTACAACATGTTTACATATAGCACATTTTCCACAAGGGAATGTTCCTAAATTCTTCACAACATTTAATTCATTAGTACAAGGCTTTTTATAAATGCTGTGTATCAGAAAGTCCTGTATAATTATTATTACCTTGAAAAAAAACTCGCCCGTCTCCGCTTTACATGGTTGCTGTCTAAAGCTGTTTTTCTTACTTTAACATGCTCACTTTTTACTGTGAAATAAATGTATGTGCTCAAGTCTAAATTATGTGAAATATATGTTCCTGAATCTGATGTCTAGCTTGAATCTGATGTGCGTACTTTGAAATTTGCCAGAAGCAATCTAAAAAACATTGTAATATCCATGATAGTTACTCTTGAACCTGATTTTTCTTGTTTTTAAACTTTATCTCTTGCCATCCCAATCCCACACATTATGACACACATCTATATTGTTGTTATTATTATTATTATTATTATTATTATTATTAGTATTATTATCATCAATATTTTCTTTTAGCAGCTCCCTAGGACCTTTCCTGACGGCTCAGTTTCTGACACCCAGTTGGCCCATTCGTTCTGGTAACAAAGCAGCCAGACATTCCTGGGCATCGCAAAAGACCTACAGCTCATTTGTTCTGACCCAGAAAGCAAAGCTTGCTTTTCTGTTCATCAGTGAGAGTCATGTGGTAGGAACAGACCAACTTGCTTGTTCTGGGGGGTGGCCTATCTTTTCCCTGTTGGGAGCACATCCCCAACCCACATCAGCTTCACTGAACTAGCTATTGCTATCACCTGGGAGGAAACATGCATCTGCATACTGAAATCCCCCAGCTTTACTTGTGGTGAGTACTGTGACAGCAGACTCTCAGCTGAAACAAATTCCACTGGGTCACACCTAGTGTTCCCACTTGGTGTCACCATTGTAGCAACCTACAGTCACTGCCTTCTCTCAGGTGCATAACTAGGGTGGGGGAAAGGGGCAATTCCATAAAGAGTTAGACGGCACAGTCAGTAGCTGATGATTGGTTAACAGTACAGTACTATCATTCATTTTTGTGGCAGCATTACTGAATGCCAGTACATAAGTGAATGCTGATGCTGCTTTTGCAATCAGGACTGACTAGGTTTAGTTTCTCTTCTAGGCTATTTTATTTTCCATTAGCATTTCAGCTTAGAATAGAAGGGCACAGAGTGTAGAGAATAGGCCTGACTTGCTCTGATTGGGGATTTTTTTTTGCCCCTCAGCTTAGAGTTGAAGGGCACCAGATGGGGCAACAGTACCATCTGCTAGATGAGCAAATTATGGCTCTGACCTCCCTCCCACCCCAGGTAGACAAGCTGGCAATGGCTATTGTCTTATATTGTCCCTGGCAAGCTCCTCAAACATGATATTATTAATGACCTATTATCATTAAGTGATCTGTGCTCTACCCTGATAAACAATTCAAATATATACATAAATAAAGTTTACTATTTTTAACTGAATGTGTGTTGGATGGCTGCATATATCTGAAACACGACTATTCAAAATGAATAGGCACACTGTATGTAAACATGAAACTCACATACACAAATGTATACTTGCATTCGACCTTAAGGCTTCGATGTCTTCCGTGTGGTGATGTCACCACATCGCATATTTAAGTTTGGCAAATTACTTTCGGAAAATTATAGCATTCGTACATAACCAATTGCTTATGTGTGGTGTAACGAAAGGTTAACATAGCCCATACAAACACAACCTGTCGATAAGTGTTCTATATCTAGACTGCGGTCAGTCTCGTTGTAAAAAAGTATACATGAAGTCCAAACAGTAATAGTAAATTTGTCTCCCTTTCCTAGGTGTGAGACAGATAAAGATAAATGAGCTCCTCAAGTAGTATTATGCATTCACCTGGTAAAGTAGGGGACATATATCAGACTGAGCTAAGTCAGAAAGGAAAGAAAATGTTAGTAGTTATGGGTTATCAGTACTATCTTGAAAAACATACTGATAACTGTAACTGTTGGTGTTGCTATTTGAAACAAAAGGAGAAATGCAAAGGGAGGTGTGTCACGGAACCTGTCACAAATGGTGAAAGAATGTTAAAAACAGCCCCACATTTCCATGCTCCCAATCCTATCACTTGTGAAGGTTTGAGAATCCGTGCAGCCATAAAAAGAAGAGCTGCAAGTACATTAGAAGACCCCTGCAAAATTGTGTCTGAGGCATTAGCAACTACCTCTGCAGACATGGTTAGCACATTACCCAACTCTGATGCCTTAAAGGAGGCAGTGAGGAGGGTTAGGCATAAAAAAGGTCCTCAACTATGCGTTCACCAGTTGCTGTAAGTGATATAAATGCTTTGCTGTTCAATATAAAATGTGGTTCTGTTATTGCCCAGCACATTAAAAAGGATGGTGTTGCAACTAATGCTGTGGTGTAATTTGCAGGTGATGTGTAATTCTAAATATGTGTTAGTTAACAGAACATTTCCACAAACTGTTAAGGAATGCAAACAGGTTTATACCATTCACTGCTCTTTGCAGGGTGGAATAGAAGGCAAGGTAGTTCCTGTGGTGTATGGCATCCTGAACTCAAAGACTGAGAGCAATTATGGCTCATTCTGGATGACTGTAATTGAATTGTGTACCCAACATGATCTGATATTCAAACCAGAAATGGTCTTGTGTGATTTTGAGAAGAGGGCAATAAAGAGTATTCTCAAGCATGTACCTTCAAGTAAGGTGAAGGGCTGTTGGTTTCACCTGTGACAAATTGTGCGGCGGCACATTATAAAAAACACAGCTTGCTACTCTTTTCAGATCAGACATTCACTTTTCCTTACTATGTAAGCAAATACCCGCTCTAGCCTTTGTGAAAACTGAAGACATTTTGCCTACCTTCCATCTAATTGAAGCCGATATGCCACAGCAGGCTAAACCTTTGTGTGAGTTTTTTAAGGAGAACTACATTGTAGGGAGACCTCATCATTATGGCATTAGAAATGCCATTGCTGAATGTATTCCATCCTTGTATAGTATAGACTTCTCAGTATGACACTTGCTTATTGGGGTATCCAAGGGTGCAGAATACTGTGGATGGTTGGCACAGATGCTTGCCCAGTCTGTTAGGCAAGAAGAAATTGTATCTACATGATGTCCTACATGCAAGAGTTAGAACAGAATCATGTAGAAGATTAAAAGCACAGGGCTTTGACTTACTTTCCCCCTTCTCCAAAATGACAGCGACTTGTACAAAAGGAGTCATCTTTTATGAAACTAGTGACAAAGAGGAATGATTTCACTTAATGAGTGTTTGTGCAATTAATTGCACAACACTGTTCATTTTAAAGCAGTGTTATTTCTATTGTATTTAAAGTGGTATTAGGGTGCATCTATATTCTGCAGTGTTTCCTCACTTGTTACATGTTCAAAGATCACAGAATCCACTGTTAAAGTTGCAGGACATGGGTAATATACACTAAAGATGTTTACTTATGGGACAGTGTTTCACTACGTATGTAAAAGGTGTATGATGTTGTTACAATTGCTGTCAGGAGTGTTCAACATATATATCGAATTTGAAATTCTTCCATTCAGAACGGCACTCTGAGTGTGTGCTCATGTGGATTTCGATATTCCGATTTGAAATTCTGATATTAAAATGTTCTGTCTTTTGGTTAAACAATAGTAAACCCATAAATAAATATATTTTGTACTTGTTCTTGCTTTTTCTTATGTCTAGAATATGTGTGAAAAGACCAAACTGCTATAACTCTATTGCTGCTGTAAACAAACCAAATAAATTAATAATCATCATCATCTTCTTTCGGCTGTTCCCATTAGGGGTTGCCCCAGCGGATCATCTGTTTCTATTTCTTCCTGTCCTCTGCATCTTGCTCTGCCACACCAACCACCTGCATGTCCTCTCTCACCACATCCATAAACCTTATCTTAGGCCTTCCTCTTTTCCTGTTACCTGGTAGCTTCATCCTTAGCATATTTTTCCCAATATACTCAGCATCCCTCCTCAGCACATGTCCAAACCAACGTAATCTTGCCTCTCTGGCTTTGTCTCCAAACCTTCCAACCTGGGATGACCCTCTAATATACTTATTCCTAATCCTGTCCACCCTCATCACACCCATTGCAAATCTTAACATCTTTAACTCTGCCACATCCAGCTCAAACTCCTGCCTTTTTGTCAATGCCACTGTCTCCAACCCATATAACATAGCTGGTCTCACTACCCTCTTGTAGACCTTCCCTTTCACACTTACTGGTACTCGTCTGTCACAAATCACTCCTGACACTCCTCTCCACCCACTCCATCCTGCCTGTACTCTCTTCTTCACCTCTCTTCCACACTCACCATTACTCTGAACTATTGATCCCAAGTATTTAAACTCATCCACCTTTGCCACCTCTACTCCTTACATCCTCACTATTCCTCTATCCTCCCTCTCATTCACACACATATATTCTGTCTTAGTCCTGCTGACCTTCATTCCTCTTCTCTCTAGAGCATATCTTCATCTCTTCAGGGTCTCCTACACCTGTTCCCTACTCTCACTATAGATCACAATGTCATCTGCAAACATCATAGCCTATGGGGACTCCTGTCTGATTTCGTCTGTCAACCTGTCCATCACCATTGCAAATAAGAAAGGGCTCAGAGCTGATCCTTGATGTAATCCCACCTCCACCTTAAACACATCTGTCACTCCCACTGCAGACCTCACCGCTGTCACACTACCATTGTAAATATCCTGTACCACTCTTACATACTTCTCTGACACTCCCGACTTCCTCATACAATACCACAACTCGTATCTAGGCACCCTGTCATATGCTTTCTCTAAGTCTACAAAAACACAATGCAACTCCTTCTGACCTTCTCTGTACTTCTCCATCAACACTCTCAGAGCAAACATCACATCTGTAGTGCTGTTTCCTGGCATGAAACCATACTGCTGATCATTAATCATCATGTTCCTTCTTAACCTAGCTTCCACTACTCTTTCCCATAACTTCATGCTGTGACTGATCAATTTAATCCATCTGTAGTTACTACAGCTCTCCACATCACCCTTATTCTTAAAAATCGGTACCAAAACACTTTTTCTCCACTCTTCAGGCATTCTCTCACTTTCCAAGATTTCATTTCACCTAAACACCTCCATGCTTCCACAGGTATGTCATCTGGACCAACAGCCTTTCCATTCTTCATCCTCTTCATAGCTATCCTTACTTCCTCCTTACTAATCCATTGTACTTCATGATTCACTATCCCCACATCATCCAACCTTCTCTCCCTCTCATTCTCTTCATTCATCAACTCCTCAAAGTACTCTTTCCATCTCCTCAACACACTCTCCTCGCTTGTGAGTATGTTTCCCTCATTATCCTTTATCACCCTTACCTGCTGCACATCTTTCCTAGCTCAGTCCCTCTGTCTAGACAATCGGTACAGGTCCTTGTCTCCCTCCTTAGTGTCCAACCTTTCATACAACTCTTCATATGCCTTATCCTTAGCCTTCGCCACCTCTCTCTTTGCCATGCACCTCATCTCCTTATACTCCTGTCTACTTTCTTCATCTCTCTGACAATCCCACTTCTTCTTTGCCAACCTATTTCTCTTTATACTCTCCTGTACTTCCTCATTCCACCACCATGTCTCATTGTCGTCCTTCCTCTGTCCAGATGTCACACCAAGCACCTTTCTAGCCGTCTCCCTTACTAGATCTGCTGTAGTTACCCAGCTATTTGATAACTCTTCACTGCCACCCAGTACCTGTCTTAACTCATCCCTGAACTCCACCTCACAATTACCCTTTTTCAATTTCCACCATTTGATCCTTGGTGCTGCCCTCACACTCCTCTTCCTCTTCTTGATCACCAACATCATCCTACAAACCACCATCCTATGCTGCCTAACTACACTTTCCTCAGTCATCACTTTGCAGTCTCCAATCTCCTTCAAACTGGCCCTCCTACATAAGATATAATACACCTGTGTGCATCTTCCTCCACTCTTGTATGTCACCCTATGCTCCTCCCACTTGTTAAAATACGTATTCACCACAGCCATGCCCATCCGTTTCGCAAAAACACAAATAAATTAATAAATAACTGATAACTTAAAGTTCTTCCTGTTTTCCTCCCATGCTCTGATTAATTCAGTTTTTATTCTATTCCTGCCTTATTTTTCTGCAGCCCAAGTTAGTGGCTTAATTTCCAATACTCAGCCTGACAGATCTATGAAGTTAACATCTAAAATCTCATTCTCACAGGTATGTCTTAGTGCTTTTACTTTATAGCCATCTTTATCTTTTTATCAGGCGGTCTGAATGTCTGATCCTTCATTATAAGTGCAGCATTTGAAAATGATGCTTCTAAGGAAATTATTACAGTAGAACTAGTAATGCCAGATACATGCAATGGTATTTCAGATAAAGGAAAGCACATGCATTAAAAACACTGAGTGCTCAGATGCTACAAGTCAGTGCTATTGTATCTTATTTCTCATGAAGTTTTCTTAAGTTCAGCTTTGCAATTTGTCATATGACACTGAATATGTTGTGTAAATGAAGCAACATATTTTCCACTTTCAGACCTATGGCATTTTCATATAGTTCACATGAATGATTCTGTGGAAAAGCTCTTTTTACCTTCTGTATTTTTCTGCTACCCTAATTTACTGATGTATGCCAGAGGTGCTGCATTTAATTTATTTGGTTAATGATGCCAAGCATGTGATGTGAAATCATGCTGCACATTTATAATTTCATCTCAGCATGGTATTATTAATCTATCCACCATCAGTTATCTTTTGTCTTATGAAACTAGCAAGGTTAATGCATGTAAATTGCAAAAGAGCATGCCGTGCTGACCGATGTACTCTGAACTCATGATAGTTATTCTTTCCATTGACTTTGGACACTTCAGGCCATCATCATTGTCTAACTGTAGATTATGCTATTTATGCAATGGAATCATTAACTTTGCTAGATTAATTTGCCAAATATATAACCCTGCTGCTCTTATACAGCAAACTTGACCTCACTATATCATTAAACTTGGCTCAGGTTGCCATAGGAGGTATTAAATCCAGAAACTGATTAATCCATTTGCATTTTGAAAGGCACTATATGCACATGAGCATATTGCTTTTGAGACACACTCTATCAGTTAATACCACCCCTAGTACAACTGAGTGACACTATCTGTTTAATGAGAAATGATAACACTTTGTAACTGAAAATACTCAGAAGCTTGGAAGGTTAGTGATTTGTTTTTGGGTCACCAATGTTATAGAAATATAACATTTTAATTTAGAACTTAAAATGTAATTTAATACTACATTGCAGATTGATGTTCTTGTTTAATTGCATTTAACACAGATTTTTAGATAGAAAGATGCATAGTAGATTATCAAACATATATAAGTAGATAAATAATGACAAATAAATACCAGATAGATAACTGAATAACTATTAAGTAATGATATTTATATAAAAATGCTATTTTTGCATGCATATGAATGACTGATCTGTACTATACAGTGGTTCTGTTTTAAAACTGACACTGTACAGTGATTCATATCCATATTGTTGAACTGTACAGGTATATGCCTACATCGGAGCCCCTGTCACATGCATCCAAAGGTCTGTACTGATACTGTGCTCTTATTGATTCGCTTCTTCTTTTGGCTTTTCCTGGTTAGGGGTCACCACAGTGGCTCACCTGTCCACTCATGATTGGCAGTGGAGTTTTATGGTGTCGAGTTGCCAGTCAATTGCCCAACCTTCCACAGGAGGCACACATATGCACACACTCATGCCTAGAGCCAATTTAGAGTGTCCAATCCACCTACAGCATGTCTTTGGGATGTGGGAAGAAACCAGAGCACCCGGAGGAAACCCATGTACCAAAGGGAGGACATGAAGACTCCACACAGAAGGCACCCCAGCCAAGGATTGAACCAGAGAACCTCCTGCTGTGAGGTGACAATGCTAACCATTGCACCACCATGTCTGCCCAGTTCCTATTGATTTGCCGATGGTAGTAAATGCATAAATGTACTTTCTAAGAAAATACTTAGTGCAGTTTGCTTTTTTCTCCATTGTTGTATGACCTTAGAGCTGGTATACGTATATTTGGTGGAGTTTACCTCTTTCTTCATTGTTGTGTGACCTCAGAGATGGTATCTGTAAGGTTCTTCAGAGGTTTAGTGAACTTAGCTTAGGCAACATTTTTCACTTTTTTTAAGTTGATCAAAACTGCTTTTGGCTAGTCTACATGAAGCTGTGATACCTGCACTTTTTTGCTGTACGATTTAGTAAATTGACTGTTTGTTCCTCCTGATGATGATATACTGCATCTCTTAACTGTCTTTTTGAATTGGTAACCTCTTATCACAAGAAAGCTGGACAAAGCCAAAAATAACGGAGATACAAAGGCCCAGAAAAGGGACCAATATTAAATATTGCTCTTATGAACTTTGAAAGTTGCTAGACTAACAAGTTTTGCCTTAATGTATATTTTCTGAAGCATATGAAGTCTGAAACTCAAATGTGTGTCATTATTCAGTGACTTCAATCTTCCAGTTTTGACAGAAAACCACAAATTCTATAAGGAAAAGACCAAATATATAAGGTAAAAATCATGACATTCTGCCAAAGTCTGGGGAGTTTGGAGGTAGAATCACTGACTCTTGTAAAGTGCCATTTTCTATTGGCATGTTATATGCATTATCTCTCATTTGCATTGCACCTTGAGTGCATGAAGGGGAAATTATTGTTATGCACTGTGACAACCCAGCACTGCCAGCCAGTAATCAAGGAGCCTCAGTCCTCATCACTGTCAACAGTGGGGGATGTTCACTGAGAGGATGACAAGAACACACACAATATTTCCTGATGCAGCTCTCTGCATCAAGTAAAATTTCCCTAAGAGCACAGAAACCACAGTCTGTCCGGGGCTGGTTTCTCCGTCTTCCTCCAGATCCCCTGTAAGACTCACCACTTGCACAGCTATAGAGCTGAGATCTCAGCTGAGTGGCCAAGCCAAGACCTCCAGCACCATTTCATGGCTTCATGACCCTGTTCAAGTAGCTGACACACATACTCTTTGAGGTTTGATTTACACACACACACACCTGGGAAAGGCTGGCACAGGTTTACTAGTTATGCCCCCTTCTTCCCAGACTATAAAGTAGTTTTCACTGCCACCAGTCATTCCTTATCAGCTACTTTAAGGCCCTTAACAAAGGGTGTCCAAACTTACTGTGTAATATTAATATTAACACAAATGGTAGTTTGACCAAGAGCAAGGCTAATAGGAGTGGCCCACAGAATGTCACAAAATAAAAATGCAGGCACTCTCAAAATGTAAATATCAGATCAGCCACAATGAAAGGTTTAAATATATTTAGTAATAATTAATAAAAGAACAAGCCAATACTAACGTTATATTCTCAGTGACATCAGAGTTCAAAACCCCAGGAATTATTATAACAACATTGCAGGACAGTCTCAAATAAGTAAAGAAAAATATCTAAATTAAACTTTAGTATATTCCTCACTGTATCTAAGAGAATTATACTATAACCTAAGAACTTACTAATAGTGCAAGGCAGATCTTGTGGTGAATGGTTCTTGTCAGGTCCAAGAAGAAATACAGAATGCTTTCAGTATTACTAATTAATTCACCCTAAAGACAATACAGAACGTTTCCTAGTACAGAGATCATATCTCTTGTTGTATTGAAAACTGAAAGATACCATCTCTTATGGCCTAGCCGTAAAGTAATTTAATTTCAGGTTTTTTTTTTTAATTTACTAGACTGAGGTTAACCTCCTGTATCCAGTATAGTTAAGCAACTTATATGTTTGTATTTTTTGGTACTCGTAAATTGTATTTGTGCAGTGGGCTGTTACTTATAACATAATTTATTCTTTAAGTTTGCATTCCTTCTATAAATAAAATAAGGTGATTCACTTATGACATTCCTTAGTTTTGGGATGTTCTTTGAAACTGGCCAGTATTGATCTATAATATTTTTACAGTAGGTGTACTCATATCATATGTAACAAAGTATCTGTAGTTGTTCTGCTCTTATTCAACCATTTTGGGTGCTCTTATTTTAAAAAAGTGGCCTTGGAATCTGCATCATGCCTGCTAGTGATGCCCTTCTTGGTCTTAAATACTTTCTCTTCTTTATAGCCTCTTTCTGTATAGTCTTGTGCTGTGGTTTGTAACAGAGTCCATGCTGATATTGTCAGTGTTCAGATTGGCAACCCTCATAAGCTGATTTTTTAATGACATTATTTGGTTTAAGTGGTTTCTTATATAGTGTGACTCATATGTATCCAATTGTGTCTTTGCTTAAAGTTACATCTAAAAAATGTATCATTGTTAGTGATATCTCACTTTTAAATCTTAAGAATGCAGTAGTACTAGAAATGTGTGCTTTAAACTGCTAACAATCTGACAGATTGCTACCGCAAATGAGAAAGAGGTCATCAACAAATTGCTTTTAAAATTTTAGTTTATCCAGATTTAGTTGGTTGTTGAGTATGTGCTCCCTTTCTAATTGGTACATAATGTTGGTGTATGTGCTGGCAACCATAGTGCCCATTGTTACACCCCTAACTTGTTTGAATATTCAAAGCTGAAAAAGAAAAACACTGTTTGTAAGAACCAAATGCAGCCAAGAACACAAATTGCCCTTCACACTAGTTAGTAGTTTAACAGTGGTATAATTCAAGCTAAAGAAAAGTGTCACTTTTCTGGAGGAATATATTTAATTTTTAGTTTGGTATAATGTTATCTCATTGCTGATGTGTTCTAAATATGTATAGCATTTCTTACACGGAAAAAAAAGTTAGAAACCTATCTTTTACTGCATTTAGATATAAGGCAGTTTTGCACATTATCACACAGTAAGACCTATGCAGGCTTTCAATTGTTGCATTCGTTAATGAGGCATTAGCTTAGATAATGTACATTTTTTCATCAAAGTATCTAACACTTCTGCTTAGTTGCCATTTGCAGTTTGCTGTTCTAACTCTAAGCACTTATTCTGACTTTATGCTGAAGTCAGGTCATTTTGCTATTATCAGTACAGGAATTTTATTAAGAACTGTCCTTTTCATTGGAAAGTGAGTAAGGTCATTTGTTCTGCTCAAATGGTAATTCAGTACATATCTATACTAGATAAACATTGTATTCATCATGTTAAAACTGATCTTCACCAGAAAGAAAATATATTATTATTATTATTATTATTATTATTATTATTATTATTATTATCATAGCAGTTTAGTACACATATATTCTGTATATGCAATGCATTTCTCACCTAGCATAATAGTTGTATATAAGTCCTCTACAAAAACAAAATACTATTTATTTATCTATTTATTGCCATTTGTTAACCAGGTTAGTCCAACTGAGCCAGGAGCCCACTTTCAGTGAAGACCCGTGGAGAAAAGCTCCAGATACAGTTCACAATATCAAAAACAGAGATATTTTTACAATGGTAAAATATCAAGTTGTTATACATAGAAAATAAGAATCACAATTTTACAGAGTTGTGTACAAGTTGCGTAATGTTAGTGTAGAACAGCAATAAAAATTTTACATGCAGAAATATATACAGGTTTCAGCAATAACTTCATGTGCATCAGTATTTACAAGAAACAAGGTGTAGGTCTACAGTAATAGATGTATTAGAGAGACAAGTACAAAATAGGATATATGTTTGGAGTAAGGAGGTAGAATTAAGAGGAGAGCAATAAGATGTCAGGTCGGAGTCTGATAAGGACAGGACCAGGTCTTTAGTAAGTAGTTTTTAAGTTTGAGTTTGAATTGGCCTTTATGGGGGATACCTCTTATATTAAAGGGAAGGGCATTTCAGGTATGAGTGACAGAGAACTTCTAAAGGGATTTACCTATGTTTTTAGTTGGTTTGTAAATGTCTAGAAGATGTTTGTCAGATGTGCAAAGCTGGCGATGAGGGTTATAGAGTGATTCAAGGTTTGAGGTGGTGGGACAGGACGTAGGGTTATAGAGTATAGAATGTTTAATATGTAGTTGTGGAAGAAGAAGTTGTTTTTGGAATTCATGCTAAAGTAAAGACTTAAGGGTGAGGCAATGGTGTGATTTATATGGTTGACTGAAGGCAAATCTGGCTCTTTTCTGGTAAGTTTGTTCTAATTTGGAGAGGAGAGCTGACTGAAGGTCAGTGAGTATTGGAGCTGCATATAGAAGACAGAGTAAGAGGAGAGATATAGCAAGGGAGGGTTTGGTGGGGGGTGAGAATAGTTTATGATTATGGTACAGATGTCCAAGTGTTTGTTTGGTTTTCTTTATACACTGATTGATATGCATGTCAAACTTTAGTTCACCATCGATAGTTACACCAAGTAATTTAGTATAGTAGAAAGCAAACCTGCTGCTGCCAACCAAGCTGAAGTGAAATGACTGAAGTTGTTAAAATCAGTTCCTTTATTAACAAAATAAAACATAATCCTGCTGCTGCTGTCTGGATAAGCGCTTTCGGTTGCTGAACCTTTATCAAATCCTAAAGAAAAAAGCAGCTTCCTTTCATTTAAAAAGAGCTTCCTGCAGCTTATTAATTCAATCAACCAATAAAGTTTTGGTGTATGGACACACCTCTCATTCAGAGCGCATATTCTATTCACTTAGTGTTAGCTAAAAGCTTGGAGTTTTTAAAGTAAAATAACACAGGAATATTGTAAGTGCATAATTTCTTTAGAGCCTTTCATTTTAAAATGGGTTTGAGGGGTACAATTTCATTCAGTCCAGGTTTCTGGTCCACTCTAAGGTTCATAATCCATTTTTTTCATCAGTTTCGGTATAGTTGGCCAGATCCTCTCCTTGTATTGTTTCTATTAGCCTGCTTACGACTATAAATTTAAAAGTGTGGTCTCCATTAACTTTAATATGACCATATAGACCATTCGTATTTACTTGATTTCTGATGTCCTGACAGTGTCTCAGGATACGCTCCTTGAACATTCTATTTGTTTTTCCCACATAGAAGGTTGGGCAGTGTTGGCACTGAGCAATATAAATCACATTTTTGCTCCTGCAATTCACAAACCCTTTGAACCTGTATTCCTTCTTAGATGTTGGATGTATAAATAAATTATCCCTTTTAATATGTTGACATGCTTTGCAAAATCCACATTTATAGGTGCCTACTTTATTCGTGGGTGAATGTTCTGTGTCCAAGTTTCGATGATTCCCATGGCAAAAGAGCCTTTTCAGATTTTTCCTATTCTTAAAAAAGAAAAACTGGGTTTCTCCCCTACAGTGCTCCTGAGGTTCTCATCTGAAGTCAAAACAGACCAGTTCTTTTTTATGGTCTCTAGTATGAATGCATTGTCACTGCTATATGTAAGACAAAATCTCATCATATTTTTCCTTCTTATTCTTCTCATCTTCTTACTTACTCAACCAATGGGAAAAATATGGTCTTCCTTTGCCAATTCGTAAGTCTGAAGTTCTATTCATGCTTTTTATAACTTCATCTTTATTATATTCTCTTTCCATAAAGTTATCAATAAGCATTTCCTTTTCTTTTTCAAAAGATTCATCTTTAGCAGGGACATCGGTAGGCATACGCACTGTACGCACTTCAGTACAGTAAATGTAAGGGGGGTAGCTGCAGACTGACAATAATATTGCAACGGGACCCTGGCTGGAAGCAAGCTTACATTCTAAAAATTAAAAGAAATACACCAGACGAGTAGGGTACAAAAACACCTTGATTGAGACTGCACAGCAATTTACAGCTCTTTAGGTGTTAAATGTTAGCCATTGTTTAACAACCAGTCCGTTGTAGGGTGATAAACTGATCGGTTAACACAGTCCGGAAGGTAAGGGAAAGCCACAATAAATCAAACTGACTTCCTGGTTCTCATATGTGGCTTTCTCTCATCTTTTGCCGGTTCTGTTTCTCATATTGGTTGAAGTGCCAGGAATGACGTCAGCAGCAGAGGAAGTCCATGTGTCTTGGCACAAGCCAAAAAAACGTGTTTCTCACATTTTAGTACTAAACACCAAATGGGCACAGGTGCCTCTAAATCTGTCACCCAGTCCTGTCTTCATCCAAAAGAGTCTTTATTGATTTTGCCCTTGGCTCCTGGCTCTGCTAATTAAAGAAAAAAAAAAAAAAACGAGTGTTCATACTATTTATTTACATGACTTTTCACTTCTGCCCAGAAACTGCAGATGTACAAATCATCAAGAGAGAGTTTTTTTTTCAAGGGACGGATTTCCTCTCATTGGTTTGTCAGCAAAGCACTGTTTTATTGGAGCAGTGCTGTGTTAATGGGAGGGGGTGTGGTTAAGCAAGTTGCAGGTTTTGTTTTAAAAAGTGCGGGATTGGGCTTGTGCCTTTGCCATTACTGATACTGGTAGGCTGCTCCATTTATAATTAAAATAATGTGGAATGTCTTTCCCTCCTTAATACCAATGTTTTGAAAAAGATAACTGCAATTTATAGAGATCGTTTTTATCTATCTAAAATTAAATTAACTTAGAACTTGTTTTTGAATATAGTCAGATAGTGATTTAGAGGATTTGCGAATGCACAGACTACAGTGGTAAGTCAAGCAAACAAATTAATGTCAAATACTATTACTGTGTTGTATGGATATATATATATATATATATATATATATATATAGAGAGAGAGAGAGAGAGAGAGAGAAAGAAAGATGGCAGTATTGTGCAAACAAGCCAGTATAAAAAAAATAGAGCTTTTATATTTCACCTAAATTTAACAGTAGTATTTTATTCCTCATGCTGCGGTACATATAGGTTGCCCTTTGCTCTGCTGTATCTGTTCTAATGGAATGCTTTTTCATTTTCAGTGTTATGTTTAGTATTACATTTTTCAGTCATTTGCGGTTCAGGATTTAAGAGGCTGGTCTGCAAGGTAGTTTGGTTTGTACTTTATCTTTGGGAGTAAACCAAGACTCTGTCAAGCAAAGCAGTGTCACATTTCTGAAAACTAAGGGAAAACAACTTCTAAACATTATGGACAACAATTACAGCTGGTCTCCTAAAGCGAGAAATAGCAGTCTAAAGCAGATCGAAGGTCTTTCTTTGGAAGACTTTTTTCTTGAAATCTTAAAGCTGGTTGCCATTGAATATCAGATAGTTTAACTGACACATATTGGTGACATAAATGGAGCAGTTATTGTATGTTACTTTTTTCTTAATGTATTTTTGAATGATGCCATTTGGAAGCACGAATAAGCATAAAAAGCCATTCCTGTTTCCTGTAAGTTGTTAACAAGCTGTTTTTGGTTGCCCAGGATTTGATTGCCTCAGTCTCAGTTTACCTACTGCCCAAGTCTGAGTCCATTAGCCACACAGTCTTCACAGGCTAGGTCCCTGTGATTAAGAAATAATTCAAACAAAAAATTAATGAATGTGCAGAAAACTGATCACCTTTTGATGTAGTTCAGTCTGACTGCATTACCTACAGGACATACATGCTTATACTTGCCTCTTGCATCGGAACAGTGTATAATTATTTCAGATGTAAAAAAACATAGTTAAGCCCAGACCTTTGCATTGTAATATTGCTTGCCTGTTATTTGCAGTTGGAATAATGTTATAACTGGAGCTCTGCAATGGGTATATTTCTTGGTGTTTGACTACAGAAATGTGAACTGGACTTTTTTTTATGGTATCAATATGTGTACTCTGGGTATAGTAATGAGGGTACTGTTTGTGCTTGTATGACCGCAGAAAATGGATGTTGCTGGCAGGAAAAGGCCTTTTTGTTATTGTATAACAGAGGGCCGGATTCATGAAGGCTTGCACGGAGTCTAAGAGTAGTGTAAGACTCCATGCAGCCTTCGCGATCCAGGAACAGCCCAAAGTCCGTGTAAGAGACAAGCTAAAACGGCTCTTACACGGAGTGGACGTGGATAAGCTAATCACCTCACTTGCAGCCGAATAGCATGCAAATGAGGATGATTAGCGATCCAGGAAGCCCAGAACAGCCCGTGTAAGAGCCGTTTTAGCTGCAGAAATGTACTCAGTTGACAACTGAGTACGTTTCTGCAAAAACTGCAATGGAGCCATGTCAGCTCCAAATAAAGGGTGCATATGTGTCAGGCAGCATGCCAATGGCCAAATATGTGGCCATTGGCAAAGTAACCTGATGCAAATATAATAAAAATATTATTTTTTTTTCAGCGATTGCCGATGTTTAAACCCAGCGCAGCCCCGCGCAAATGGGCTGTGCTGTATAGAACATAAAAACGAAGGTTTTAAACCTACAAATGTAGGTTTTATGCAATACATGGAATGTCAATGCAGGGACCAGCAGACCAAAACCAACATGGCCACCATGTAGTGGTTGCTAAGGGGGGAAGCTGAGTCTAAGACATGTAACTAAGCATTAGTAGGCAATCTGATGCAAATGAGTGTAAGGATACTGAATTCCACTGTCACATAGCAAATGAGCACAGTCTGAGTAGTGTAAGAGTTACAGAAGGGGGAGGAACAGAGTAGGAGATAGGTGACATCACAGGGGGAATGGTAGAAAGAAATGCAGTTCATTGGAGGTCAGAGTTACATGGCAGATGTCAGACAGATATCATTGAAAGAGGTGTGCCACTAACTAAGCATGAGAAAGTCAAGAAATGGAAGGTGTACACTGTTGCCTACACCAAAGTTTCTTGCTGAATGTGTATGTGCACGTGTGTGCGCCATGAAGCGCGAGTAAGGCAGTGTGCGTGCGTGTAAGGCAGACTGAGCATGTGGGAGCGTGTTGGGAGATGTTTAACACTGTTTGCGCGGGCATGCACGCGTTGTAATCCGAATAAGCAGATTCTGAACCGTGTAAGCATGTGTGCGCGCGTGTAAGCCACTGTGAGCGTGTTTCTGCTGGTTTACACACGGCTCCACCCTGAGGAAACAGAAAGGAAAAAGGAAGCAACAGATTCAGAAGGAAGCTAGCAGGGAATACTGCTGGAGCTAGCAGGTGAAAACAATTAGATGCAGGCAATTACACAGGCAGAATAGTAGCCCAGCCCAGCACTTAAAACTCTGCAAACAGCAGTGCAGGATGTTTCTCTCAAGAGACACTGCAAGACAGGAGTTAAGTTATCAGAAGTGAAAACTGAAAAAGCTGAACTCAGAGCAGAAATGTTAGGGGCTGCCATAGCTGTCATAATGAGACATAGGCGACTTGCTGAGGGTGGTGACAATGCAGATGGTGCCAGACAACCCACAGTGAGGAGACGGAGAAGAGTGCACAGGCCCAGGGTCACCTACCACGGGTTACATAAGCTGGAGATAGTAGAGCGCTATAGAGTGGACAGAGACCTCCTGCAGCAAATAGTGGAGCTGTGCAGGCCACGCCTTACACACAAAACCAACAGAGGGGAACCCATCCCAGTGGAAACCAAGGTATGTGTTGGCCTAAGAATACTAGCAACAGGTACCTTCCAGAGACCAACTGGTGATATGATGGGGATATCACAGGCATCAGCCTCCAGGGTACTGCACCAGTTCCTGGATGCCATGTTAGCACATGTCGGTGATCATGTATATTTCCCCAATGCCCGTGAGGTATTGGCCAGCAATATGCATCTCTTCCAGCAAATAGCGGAATACCCTGAGGTAGTGGGTGCAATAGACTGCACACACATACGCATCAAAGCACCAGCCGGTGAGCGGGGTAGGGCATACATCAACAACAAGGGCTTCCCCTCCATCAACTGCCAGGTCATGTGTGATGCCCAGGGCATAATAATGAATGTGTGTGCTGGCTGTCCTGGGAGCTACCATGATTCCCACATCTGGCATTTGACGCAGCTGTACCAGACATTTGCCAATGGGGACATCCCGCATGGACACCTAGTGGGGGATGCAGGTTATGCACTGGAGCCGTGGCTGATGACACCCATCAGAAATGCACACACACCTGAACAGGAACGCCATAATGAGGCACACGCACAAACACGTAATGTAATAGAGCGTGTGTTTGGGCTGCTCAAGTCATGGTTCTGGTGTCTGGACACATCTGGTGGAGCCTTGCAGTACACACCAACTACATGTACCCAAATTGTCATGGTATGTGCTATGCTACATAATATGATCTTGCGAAAACAGCTGCAGCAGGACCAGCATAGGGCCGGGCCAAACAGCCCCCCACCATTGCCAAGGCCATCACAGGCAGAGCGTGACTCGGAGGAGGAACAACCTGAGCCTGCCCCAGTAGGCAGAAGGAGGCGTGCCCAGTATGCCCTGGCCTTGGCAAAGAGGCAACACATAGCACATACACTGGCTCAGTAGGAACCCTGGGAATGATACCCCTCTCTGACTCACTCATATAGTAACAGGGATGCCTAACATGACACAACCTGCTCTCAAACATGTACAGGGAAGTGTAATATGCGCATCTGACAGAGGCAGCCCTGCAGCACCACCTGAGGCATGAATGCTATGTGTTAAGTAATGTAACACCATGTACTATATGCACACCTGAGGACCCTGACTAACATCCTACCCTCACCAAGCATCATGTCACAACATGACAATGAGATGATCAAGTGCAATAATTGACTGAAGTATCGCAGTTAGTCAAAGGGGATCCAATGTGTGCCAGTCTGGGATGACATGCTGAGCATGACATTATGCACCACCTGCTAGGACTGGCGTGCACCTATCAGTGCAGGCCGTATGGATACTGGCAAAGGCTGTTGTTACCCACAGTGTGCCCTGAATAGGTAAGGCTCAAAACACAAACCTATCTCCATAGGTATCAGAAGGGATAAGAATAAGATAAGGGATAAGTCGAAACAGCAAGATGCATGCAGTCTAAACTCACCCAGTATGGAGAATGTTGATATCTGCACTGTAACAGAAAACTGAGCCAAGGCTCATAACAGCACCCTAACACTACCAGGTTACACCTCATACTGTGCTGTACAGCCTCAAAACATGGAACAAGCTACAAAAGGAGGGTGACTAGCAAGAATTGTCAAGGATAACCACACCCCATGTTGGTACCACAACAAAAAGCAGCATGGACTAGCCATGGTCAAGTAACAGTGGCTAAAACTGCCCCCCAGTTTATAGCCTGCTACAGACTA
This sequence comes from Protopterus annectens, assembly GCF_019279795.1. NCBI lineage: Eukaryota > Metazoa > Chordata > Ceratodontiformes > Protopteridae > Protopterus > Protopterus annectens. The sequence continues at coordinate 725,323,278 of NC_056729.1, forward strand.
CTGTCCCAACACCAGGAACTGCACCTGGCCTATGCTGGAATACATGAATATAACAAGTCCTCCAAACCACATTATATTGGGTGACTGAAAATACCCAGACATAGACTGGGAGCATTATACTAGCTCCAACAGTGTAGGACAAAAGTTCATAGAATCCATAAACCAAAAGGCCCAGGAACAACGTACCACTCCCACAAGAGGGGTAAGCATACTGGATGTGATAATCAGCAACATGGGTACTGGATGGCAAGATGAGAAGTGTATTGCTCACTGGTAAAACCAGACCATAGAGTAATCACACTGGATATACAAATCCTGACCACAGTCCCTGGCCAGAAAACCACAGTGGAAAACATGTGTTAAGCAATATTTGCACTCCTCCAAACTGATGTGGAATCCATTAAAGGTCCTGTGCAGGTGCAAAATATGGGCCACACCTCAGAACCTGTAATACAGCCATTCCATGAACACTGCCAGGAATGCTTGGATTATGCAATCCTAAATTAAAACAAGACACAATGCCATACACGAGGAATCTGGCATGGTGGACACCAGCCATAACCAAACCATGCAAGAGAATGAGGAAGCTACTACATGATAGAGCAAACATAAACAATGAAGTAATCACTGATCAGTAGTATGGCAATAAAATCTGTCCACACATACAATCCACTAAGGCCAGCCACAACAAGTTGAATCTGTGAATCCTGAGGCAATGTTACACCTGCCCCAAGTACACAGACAACCCCCAACTCCACCCAAGAAATACAAATATATGTGAGAGATGCAAACATCTATCCAAACTGGAGGCTGAGCTCCCTCAACTCAGTACTCCCAAAACTAGTCAGGAGGAGAAGGTAACCACACACACCACAAACACAGTCCCACATAGACCTATCACAACTGCAAACCAAACACATAAACACAGAAAAACATTCCCGGAGGCACAAATTACAAACACAGCACACCAACAGAGGCCTCTAAAGCAGACACCCAATCAAACAACCTCCAAACATAGCACATGCAACACATAGTACACAAAGCTGGTGTGCCAAACAGTCACAGGCCAGAAGGAGAAACAACATGCCTGATACAGTTGTAATAGGTGACTCCATAGTCAGACACACTGCTGTCCTGCTCACCAGACTGAACAAGGGAAAGGGTACAGTAAGCTGCCTGTAGGCTGCCACAATATGCCACATAACAGAAGTATGCAGGTCACTCCAAAGCAAGTAGAAATATGATGCAGTCATAGTCCATGCTGGTGTGAATGACCTGAGATGTACCTCCCTAGACTACATGAAAAGAGACATAGATGAGCTCTCTGATTATGTAGTCCAGGCCGGTATGACACTCACCATTTGCAGCATCCTACCCTTACCAAGAATAATGCCACAGTACAAACATGGAATGATCAGTCATAGCAAGTGGCACACTTACTGGTGTCATTCCAAGGGGATCCAATGTCTGTCTGCTTGGGATGTCATGCTTGACAAGCCACGCAGCTGTTCTTGGGATGGCTTGCATCTGTTACCCCTGGGCGTCTGAATATTGGATAAGGCCTTTGCCACCTCCATAGAGCCTTTTGTAGGCAAGGCTGAAAAGACTGACCCACCACACTAGAAAACATAAGTGGAAAGAAACATAAGGGAAATGCTGACCAATGCCAGATGTGTAAACCCCAATATGCATGCTCCCAAGGCCATCCCCAGTATGGAGAACATCGATGTCTTTGCAGTGACAGAAACCTGCTGCAAGCCTCCTGGCAGCACACCAGCACTACCAGGTTATACCACGTATCATGTGTCATGGCCCCAAAACCTGGAACAAAACATAAAAGGAGGGTGAGCATCCATAGTCAGCACAGACACCCATACGTCCAGGTAACTGACAATGCACAAGGCATTGGAGTCCACCCATGTGCAACTAACTGTAGGCAAGACTGCTGTACAGTCTGTAGCATGCTACAGACCACACTCTCACACACAGGAACCCCACCCAGCCGTCCTGAAGACAATGGACAGTATGAATGTCCCACCAAATACCAAACAAGGTACCACAAATTACCACATAGGTGGTAAACCATTATGTATGGAAGGAGTAACCAGGGACCTAGGGACACAAGTGGACAGTAACCTGTTATGTGACACCCACATTGCCAATGTGGCTAGGAAGACTGTCTACATTTGACACCGTATCAGGAAAGGATTCACATCTACGTCAACAGAGGTCATTGTGCCCCTATACTGTTCTCTAATCACACCCATAATCTAGTACAATGCCTCATATGGGATGTACCTTACCTGACACCTGCAGCAGTTAGAAAGACCTCAAAGGTACCTCACCAAGAGGATAAAGGGTCTCAAATATATGTCATATGCTGCCTGGCTGTAGACACCCCAGCTGAATGCAGTCACATACTGCCTACACAGAGGCATTGCATGCCTGTTGTAGATGGCCATGCCCAACACAGGAGTAATGGACATGCTCCACCCCAGAAAACTCAAATCCATCAGAGCTGTGAGAGTGAGAGATGTCAACCTCAACAAATAATGAAATAGGATGTGCTGGTGGGACAGATACATAATCCAGAGGCTCCCCACACCCTGGACCAGAATCCCACTCCATGTTAGGCAGAGCCCCTCACTGACACTCTTCAACAGGAATCTTGCCAAGTGGATGGATGATTGTAGAGTTACACTGGGGGTCTTCACTGTGTCATGTCCAGACAGAGGCACAGCAAAGCAAATCATAAATGGCCATAATATTCATATAGCAAGGGGTGGCAAAAGCCACACACACTCTGGCTAGGCTAACAAATGCGCTAGGGTGGATAGCCTAGTATGAACCTATGAACCTATGAAGATACAAATTGTACAGGACACTAAGGATAATCCCAAGGCTTTCACAACTGATGGTAGGAACCATGTTGGGAATTCACAGATATGCCCTGAATCACACAAATATGACAAACACACACACATATTGTCAACATACATCCTGACAGGTGCAGTGCAACCCCCCCCCCCGCGAATGCAGAATATCTATCCCAGCAGACTGCTGGCCCCCTGACATTGCAGATGCTGAGGTAACAGCCAACATATACAAAGCAAAACACACAGCAGCAATGGTATGAGATGGTGTCCTGGGCTTAGTGCAACATGGACTCCAAGATGAATGGAATGCCAAACCACACTACTGCTCAATGTCAGCCTTACCACAGAATATGTACCCAAAGAGCAGTGTACAACAACAGTGGTCCTTCTCAACAAAGGTGTTGCCTGAATGGATACTGAAAACTACTACCCCAGAATCCTGAGAAGCTCGGTCTGCACAGCTATGGAAAGGATCAGCATGTACCACAGACATAAAGATATTGGGGACCTACTGACACCGGACCCTACCCAGTGTGGCTTTCTCAAGTGCAGATCCTGCCCTTAAACATGTTTGACTCAATTGAAACAGTCATTAAGGTCATTGATGAGGGCAATGTGGTCCACACAGCGTAGCTGGACCTTGCAAAGGCTTCTATACAATACCCTACGTGTTCATTATAGATAAGCTCACCAGCTTAAATATAAACTCACATGTCAGTAGAGGGGTTGCAAACCAGACCAAGGACAGAACAGACATGGTCAGACATGCTGCAGCCATGTCAGACTACAAACCAGATATAACTGGCATCCCACAAGGCTTTGTCCTGGGATCTCCCTCGTCTGGTATATATGTCCCATAGGTACAGGCAAACATGGAAGGACTGTATCCGAACATGTTTGCAGAGGACTACAAACTGCTCACCACATATGATCCACCAGCTGACACAAGCATCCCACAAAAGGGCCACATAGAAACAGACAACTGGTGCCATAGCCATGTCAGCAAGCTAATTGCAGAAATGTGTATAGTCAACCCCCGTGGATATACAGTAAGTGCCCACCAATTACCACATAGGTGTTAACCCATTATGTAGTTAACATGTAATGAGAGACCTGGGGATACAAGGTGATAGATATCCTGCATTGGACAAACATGTGCTGTAGTGTTTACAGAAACATACCATATACCCACCTAATAATGAAGGTTGTCAGATCTAAATAAGGGGAGGTCATTGTGGCTCTGCAGTCATCCTTCATCAGTGGTATAATTGACTACAATAGCCCCTGTGGGATGTACCTCAGCAGACACCTCCATCAACCGTAAAGTCCCCAACAGTACCTCACCAGGAGTATCAAGGAGCTTGCACAGATGCCATGTGTTGCCTGTGTTGCTGGTATCAATAAACATGCTGCACCTTGTACAATCTGAATGGCAGTGAGCTATGCACATGAGAGACCTGAACCCCAGCACTGGACATAGGGCAAGCTGTACTGCGTGATCCATAACACAGAAGCCACCCCCACCCATGAGTGAACCCCCAGTACAGGCTACCCATAGAGTCACTTATCAATCTTCCTCAATAGGAATCTTGATGAGTGGATGGGAGATGGTAGCTTTATCCTGGGTATCACTGTCATGTCACAGGTAGACAGAGGCACAGTATACTAACCATGACATATGTCATGGCAAACTCCACTTACAATGTGTGTTGAAGGACAAACACACTCTCCAACTAGCATTAGACATGGACTAGGGCACATCGCTAGTGTTTGCAAATGTACTCCTATGTTGTGGAATACACTACCAATGTTGGACAAGCCTGGTTTAAGTAGTTCATATCTGAACAGAATGCAACATGGTCAGATGTACACAACTGGCCCCTAACCAGGCTGTTGTGCCCACTATTGAAATGTAAAGCAGTGATAGCACTAAAGCCCAGGATACTGTCCACCACAGTCAAAGTACTACCAGTACACTTTACAGTACTACAGTGTTAGGTCAGTGTGAAAGGATGTTGACAACTGTATGCAAAGTATCCCATGCAAACACTGCAGGCACAGTATAATCCTGTTGTGTTCACACACAAAGCAGTTGTACTGTAACTACACAACACGACACACAACACACAACCATAAACGGGTGATATTTGTTGAAGTTCACACTCATCCACAAATGTGGTGGGCTGCAGAGTCCAACATATGGAATGCTCACACTGGGCATGCTCACACACTTTGATAAATGAGACATATGTTAGACAACATGCCATGGGAAGGCTGAACTGGGCATGCTCACACACTTAGGCCAAATCTCAGTTTAGCAGTTGGACACACATATCTGGTATTTTTATGTGTTATTCCAGGAACCAACCACATTACAGCAGTCTGCCCAGTGCACACAGTTAAATGACTACAGAGACATACGTGATATAGTGTATCCCTCCCATATGCAAACATCTTCCACAGATGCACAAGTTGTTCATACAAACAGGGAATGCTATGGCAATAAAGATGTGCAAACAGTCTATCAGCAACAAATAATGTGCATTTGACAATTAAACATATGGGTGTAGAGGTCAACACTAGGCTGTTTGCCCTAGGGAATGACAGCTTAGCCAGAGTGTGCTTGGTGTCTGCCTCCCCACAGGATGCACATTCCCCTTTCTAAACACCGATGATGTCAGCACCCTATAAGTACAGCAGGAGAATGCGAATAGCGTGCTCCGCTAATGCGACTGTCACAAGTGTCATGACATAGTTAGGTAGGGGTTTGAATCCTGCAAATGCTCAGTGTGTGTGTGTGTGTGAGTGGGGTTGGTGTGTGTGTAAGTCTGTGGGAGAGAAATGTCCCTTTTGGCAACTAGGAAAACACAGTACAGGATGCACATTCCCCTTTCTAAACATCGATGATGTCAGCACTCTATAAGTACAGCAGGAGAAGGAAAACCTCCCAGTAATGCAAATAGCGCGCTCTGCTAATGCGTCCGTCTCAAGTATCATAACATAGTTAGGTAGGGGGTTGAATCCTGTGAATGGCAAGTGTGTGTGTTTGTCTGAGGAGGTTAGTGTGTGGGCAGTTGTGTGTGAGAGAAATGTCCCTTTTGGCAACTAGGAGAACAGACTACAGGATGCACATTTCCCTTTCTAAACACTGATGATGTCAGCACCCTATAAGTAAAGCAAGAGAAGGAAAACCTCCCAGTAACGCGAATAGCACACTCTGCTAATGTGTCTGTCTCGAGTGTCATAACATAGTCAGATAGGGGTTTGAATCCTGCAAATGGCAAGTGTGTGTTTTTGGCTGAGGGGGGTTAGTGTGTGTGAGGACAATGTCTCTTTTGGCAACTAGGTGAACAGACTACAGGATGAACATTCCCCTTTCTAAACACTGTTCAGCTGAAGGCCATGGCTCTGGCACAAGTTGTCTGTTTCTATGATGCCCCTTTGGAAGATGCTTGTGTCGGCTGGAGAGTCGATTATGGTGGCCAGTTCGCAGTCATCTGCATATTTGGTCAGCCACAGTCCGTCCGTGTTGGCCTGTACCTCCAATAAATATATACCAAACAAGAGAGGTCCCAGGACTGAGCTTTGTGGGACACAACTCGTAACTGGTTTGGAGTCTGGCATGGCTCCAGCAATGCTAACCATGTGGGTTCTGTCCTTGAGCCACTGTGCAATCCATCTAGTGACATAGGGGCTTATATTTAAGCTGGTGAGCTTCTCTAGAATGCCCAAGTGGGGTATTGTTGTGAAGGCGGTCCAGGTAGGCTGTGTGAACCACCTTCCCCTCGTCAATGGCCTTGGTGACTGTTTCAAAGAAATCAACCAGGTTAAACCTGGTAGTGCTGGTGTGCTCTCAGTAGCCCTGAACCAGGCATCTGTTACTGCACAGATATTGATGTTCTCCATGCCAAGGAGTGTTTTGGGTGCATGCATCTGGAGGTTTAGACTTCTGGCGTTGGGTAGCATTACTCTTAGTTTCTTATCCCTTGTGATACCTATGAAGGTGGGTTTGTCATTTGAGCCTTGCCTAACATAGGCACTATGGGGGTAGCAAGAGCCTTTGCCAATATCTGAAAGCCCAGGGGTGACAGGTGCAGGCCGTCCCTAGCAAAGCAGGTAGTTCAACAGAAGATGAATATGTGAAGGTGTAGTGCCTGTGATTAGTTAGCAGTAGCATATATGACTACTCAGTGGACACATGCCAGGTAAGTCATATGCACTGTGTCACAGGCAATGTACTTGTGAACAGGACAAACAGTGACATCCTGTCAAGTGGGACATGGACATACATATAGTAAGCTATGCAGATGGCACTAGGAGTCCACAGAAGCTCTATAACTATGCATTGCAGGTGTGATCAGTATTCCAGGGTAATTGCAAGCAAACATGCATGCAAACAAAGCTACAGTAAACAGGGCTGCATGTAGTCCATTGTACAACAAACAAGCTGTACCAGTTCCAGTAGGTAACACTGCAAATATGCAGGCACTATGCACATGTACATGGAAATACACGGGTCAGATGGCTAGGGTCCAGTCTCAGTGCACACAAGTGTACAGACCATGTACTGTCAGGATGTACAATAACTGGATGGAAACCCATGTGCTCATACCTGCAGTAATACACATGTCAAATAACAGACACTGAGCCTTCACTCAGTGGTTCCATACTTAGTAGGATGTATGCTACCTGGCCTGCCACCACAGTATCCCTGACATATATGGGGACTCTCCCTCCTGTGACAGTTAGTTATGTGTGTTGGGGCTGTCTAGCATGGTATGAGATGTGAGCATGCAGTGCTAGGGTGCTCCTGTGTGTCCTGTACCAGTCGTGTAGTACTGCACACATATCAACATCCTCAAACATCTGCATTGCAGAGTCCAGTGTGGGCAACATGCCACTTGCAATTTACATGTCCATCATTGTGTATTACTACATTCATTACCCTATCCCCTGTGCTACCTACATATGTAGCCTTCTGTTGACATCATTACCACCAGTATGCCAACATGTGCAGATGATACACTATGGTACTTACCATGGATGTAGACAACAGGACATGACAATCACACACTTACTGCATCAGGCATGCTGTGATATACCCACAATTAATTCAGCACACAGTACTGTTAACAACATGATACTATTACTACACATCTATGTGGTCACCCTGTGCATCAGCAACATGTTAACCTGTACCTGCACAGTTGTTACAGATTGCAGGAGGTGGCACAGTTTCATCATATGCACAGGGTGTGAACTTGGTATGCCTGAGTCAGCCACCGATACCACCAATTGACATGTATGTGTATGTGTGTTGGTGAGGGACAGCAGTAGAAGGTGGGGCAATGTTGATGCAGTGTGTGCGTGTACGGTAGCCCTAGGTGTTGTCAATTCGCATGTGTGTATGGATGCACACAGTTCCACCTCATGGCTGCCATATACTGGTGTTTGTGGACAGCCACAGACTGTACCTGCCAGGTCATACAGATCAGTGTCTCTGGCCACGGACACGGTACCTGTGCCTTGCAGGGGTGCTACGGACCGTATCCAGTACCAACCCAGACTGGGTACTGTCATCAGGAGCAGGTGTTCGTTGACTGGACACAGATCCCTGTCGGGCCTGGCCAGAGCCACGTGCACGTGGTCTCCTGGGGCAGTCTGATGACAGCACAGACCCAGCATTGCTGGGGCTGCTGCTGGCACTACGGGCGGCAGCGCCCTGTTGTCGTCCGCGACGACTGCCAGCTGCTGCTGTTGCTGGCATACGGCCACGTCGATGCCTCAACCGCCCACCATCGCCCTGGCTCATGAACATGTAGTTGTGGAACCGGTCTAATATGTCCCCACAACGTCTGTCTATGACATCGGTGAAATCACGGATGTCAGCCGCAATGTCACGCATACTGTCAGTCATGGCTGTGCGACATGCTGTCAGCTCCCTCAGACCCTGTCTGGTGTACCGTTCCATACGTGACTGTGCCGGCATGACAGCCCAAAACATAGCTGAGGTTGTAAGACCTCTGTGGGCATGTCTGACAGGGGCAGTACGCCCACGGATGCTCCCACGAGAACCCCTGGACATCTGTCTGTGTGGTACCATCTCTGGGCCATGCCCATGGCTGCTGTGTGGGGAGGCATGTGCCACAGATACCACATTACCCTGGTCAATGCCCACTGTATGCTGTCCATCACCTAGGGACATTGGTGACAAAGGGTGTATTGGCAAGATAACTGTGCGCATTGATGGGGTCGACAGCTGTGTACTGTCAATCGGCTGACCAATGGCGGACCCTGGCATACTTTCCTGTGCCATTACACAGATGTCATCATTATCAGTACCCACGGCACCTGACTCAGGTTCCCTGCTACATGACACCAGAGCAGCAACAGAACCTGTGGGAGGGAAACAGGAAACACAGTTTATAACGTCTACACATTATCAGTGATGCACACATGCACAGGTGCACACATGCACACATGCACAGGTGCACACATGCACACATGCACATGCACATATGCACACATGCACACATGCACAGGTGCACACATGCACATGTGCACAGGTGCACACATGCACACATGCACACATGCACAGGTGCACACATGCACACATGCACAGGTGCACACATGCACAGGTGCACACATGCACACATGCACACATGCATAGGTGCACACATGCACAGGTGCACACATGCACACATGCACACATGCACACAGTTTCACACAATTGTACAGTACTCAGTATGCGTGATATCAACACACAGACACAGACATACCTACATGCATACAAAGAGCACTACTAAGTGAGACAAATAGTACTATTACTATCAGCACTATTACAGGAATTGTTAATACACACTCACCAGCATGGATATGCTGCATTGCTGTTATACCAGAGGGTCCTGCAGATGTGAAGAAACTAATGTCAGTGGGCACAACTGTGCCATTGTTACTGAGTATGATACAGGTCAGTAGTACAACAGTCACCTTTCACAGGTCAGCTGCTAATATTGAGGATATCACACTTGCACATTAAATACTATGGTGACAGCTACAAACCAAGGACACACCTCACACATGCATTAACTACCAGTGTACACAACAGTCAACTATACATATGGCATATTACCTGCACGTTCACTGTCTTGCTGCTGCGTGGCTCCAGCCTCCATCATAATGCATGTCTGCTGCTGTTGTTGTTGCTGGCGGACTGGAGCCACTACACTCATGAGTAGTCCCTCCAGTCTGGTGAGTGGGGGATGTGTAGCCACCCCACCACCTGTGGCGACCTGTTGCCTGTGGATATCCAACGCACGCTGATGGACATGTCTGATTAAATCACTGCAGTGATGTCGTACCTGCTCATATGTCCTATTATGCGTGCCTATGTCATTTACCCGACGGACAAGGTCTTGCCACAGTGCAGCCCTCTCCTGCTGATTCTGGCTGGTGTGGGAAAAGAGTATTGCATAATCCCACACCAGGCTCTGGTGTATCTCCTCATCCTCAGCTGTGGAGTAGGTGGGATTCCGCGGGTGGGCCATGTACCTGAGAAAGAAAATAACCTGGTATCAGCAATATATGTCAGCAGAATTTGGCACACATACTACACATGCTACTCGACTGTTATGATACAACATATCTCACATATGTAGCATCTGTCTATTGGTGGATACACATGTAGATGGCCAGGTATCAGTGCTCAGCCAGCAACTGTGCAACAGTACCTGGCACACTCCATACGACATACTACCAAACCCCAGCAGTCAGAAAACTGATTCAGGTCAAGAGCACCTCCTCACTCTGGGGGTTTGTATCTAGGTACTGTATGGCCTACATCATCAACTACTGTGAGCTGACCACACACTGATTGCCCTGGATATACATATCCCACCTCCACCACCAGCACAAACGACTATAGTGCATAACATTACAGATACAAACTTTACACTTTGTAACAGTGACATGGTATCCTTTCAGCCCACTGGGCCAGTGGCAGATACAACTCACAATGCTGACCCCTACACAATTGCTTTCTACAGACATCTCCGAGAATGCATGGATCATGCAATCCCATATATGACCAAGACGCTCTCCACAAAGGGACAGCATCCTGTCTGGTGGACCTCAGCCATAGACAGATTGTATTCCAGAAGATGGAAGCTACTGCAAGACAGAGCATAATTCCATAAAGGGAGGGCATGTCTGAGCAGCACTAGTAAGGATCTATTTTCCATCATACAAAATCCATGGGCAACTTTGAGAGGGAAATCAAGAGGGACACTACAGATAACCAGAAGGCCTTCTTCAGTTATGTTAGCAACCTGGTCAGGATCCATCCTCTATGCCCATAGGTAGTACACAACAACAAATATTTCACTGACACCACAGATATCGACAACATTGTGGCAGACAGGTTCAGTGCAGGTGTCACCCCGCCCTCTCCCCCAAAATAAGGCATAGTTATCCCAGCTGACTATAACCTCCCTGTCATCACAGATGTCCAGGTGAGAGCCACCCTCAGGACAGCAGAATACACAACATGAATGGGACCTGATGGTATCCCCAGTTGCATGCTACATAAACTCTGACAGGAGCTAAACACACATATAGAAGTGCTATGTAACACTAGCCTGACTACAGGATATGTACCTGTACACTGGCGCACAGCAGCAGTGGTTCCACTCCACGAAGGAGGCACCTCAACATACCAATACAATACAACACAATACATTACATTACAATACAATACTATACAATATGCTATTGCCCCTGGAACTACAGCAGCGTACTGTTCTGCTACCCTGACCATTGTGACACATGTTGTGTGATGGTACCTGCTGCTGTCACACAGTTACACAGGGTGACTCATATGGCATATTACCTATCTGACTAACAATCAGTAGGGGTATGTGTGACATGTACTCATGGGGAGTCTTGCTTCTTAACACTGTGTGGTTTATTGCAGGGTATGTCTTATCTGTGGGTAGGAACTCTTACCTCCACATATGCACTCTATTGCAGTGGCACAGATGACACACAGCAGACATTTAGGTTGTGGATGGTGTGAGGTGTTACTATGGTTGCTGGACATCTGTCATGGGTGTGACTTACATATGTAAATCCGGGAGTGGTAACCTCTATGTGGGTAGCATATGTGTACTCTGTGGTGTTGTCAGTCACTGTGCATTGGTAATGTGTTTGAGTGCATTGTCACAGTGTTGTACATGTCACTGTGTCCTTCTCCATATCTGTAGCTGTCATGTGAGGTCCATACCATGGCATCCATTATGTGGTGTGGAGGGGTACACCGACCTACATGTCCATAGCTGACACACCATGTCCGCTGACACATACCATGTGCAGGTATTCCAGGGATAGTGTGCCACTGTGAATATCACTGGGGCCACAATTGTACACATTTATGACCCTGTTCACCCCTGACACATGCAGTGGTGGGCAGCCAATCACATATCAGGTGGTTACTGGTGTAGGTGATCTGGAATGTGGTATGGTACTCCGGTTTTGACACTGGTGTTCACTCCATGCCTTTGTCACCAGGCACCTGTTGCAATACATCTGTACACATGTGCCTCACTCAGACTTTATATACATCTCTCTCTCTCTCTCTCTCTATATATATATATATATATATATATATATATATATATATATTACTGAAAACTTCCGAACTGTTAAATACAAGAACAGAATTCCAATGAATAGACGCTGAGCCAGAACTGTTATTTGCTGAGCGCTTTCGTTCGCTTTATTGGTAACAATCGAACTTCATCAGAGCAAAATGTAATGCATTTGCAATACTCTGCAAGCTTTAAATAGTCTAAATGGTGTAAAAAATACTTCACTATGATTGGTAGATATTCTACGCCAATGCAGTAGTATTTGGACTAATGAGAGACACTGCTATAAAACAAAAGGTTTTATCTGCTAACATCCTGCCACTAGGTGGCGTGCTTTAACTTTTTAGTTGTACCACTTTAGTGCACATTTAATGTTGAGATTCTCATTGAGCCCTGGTGGTGTATCTGCTTCAAGGAGGAGTTGCCATCTTAATTCCTTCAGCTCCAGTAGTGTGTTGCAATCTCCAAAAAACTGCTGGACCTGTTCTACCACTAGAAATTTAAAACAGGTGAAGCCATTGCAGCTGGTGGCATGTCTGTTTAATGCATTGTAACTGTCATTATGCCTGATGGCTGCAAGGTGTTCCTTCACCCTGTCTGAGAGCTTTCTAATTGTTTTCCCAATGTAGAAGGAAAAACACTGGTTGCAGTAGGCTGCATAGACTACAAAAGTTGAGTGGCAGTCGTGCTGGGCTTTGAACTGCACCGTGATGTTGCAGTGTTGAAAAGTGTAGGATGTGCCTGAGTGTATGAAAGGGCAGACTACACAATGCTTGCAAGGTCCCATACCTTTGGGGTTTTGTGGGTTAGCAGGCTCATGGGGGTCTGTGCCATTCCTGAGTATGGGGGTCTCTCCTTTCAAAGGTTTGTTTAAGAGTTCTGGTCTTCTTGTATGAGAAGACAGGCTCATTACCTACTATCTGATGGGTGTTGTGGTCCGCTCTTATTATGTTCCAGTTTTTGCCAATGATATCCCTAATGGGTTGCATATCTCGGCTAATGGGGATGGGGAAACTACAGTTTCTGTTATTGGGTTCAGTAGTTCTGGTGGTCACCTGGGGGGTGAAGCCATGAGTAAGGATGGGTGGGTGTCTGTCTGATCTGTGGGAGGCCACTTCTTGAAACACATCCTCTACTAGTTGTTTGGGGTAATGTCGACGGATGAACATTTCTGAAAGGAATTGGCTTTCCTTGAGGAAGGTATCATCGTCAGAGATGATCCTGGAGAGGCGGATGTACTGCCCTTTGAGCACATTCTTCTTCATAAAGAAGGGGTGCTGACTATTGAAATCCAGGAAGTTGTTCCTGTAAGTGTTCTTCCGGTACACATTGAAGGTAAGGCTGCCAGTGCTGGGGTCAATGGTTAACTGAGTATCAAGGAAGGAGATGTGGGTCCCTCGTCGACAGACCGATGAACACCAGGAGCTCCACGAGGAGGTACTAGGGGAGCGGGAGTTGCAACTCACCAGCACACTTTTCAATTTAACTAACAGAAATCTCTCAGAGGCCCATGTGAGCTTATTAAACAAGGGCTTCTCCTTTTTGCCATCACAAAGAGCACAGATCACTGACGTTCTGCTGGATCTCAGGCTTTATCTCAGAAAACTAAATCTGAAAGTGCTTCTGAGTAACACAGAGGACACAGACTCAGAATCCTCCGACGTTCCTGATACACTTGCAGCCCCCAGAAAAAAGAGTCTATTCACCCCAGCCCTCAACAACACGCTTTCAGCCTTCCAAAGAGTGTGTGAGCAAGATCTCAGAGGGCTTCTTAATGAGTCCCACTCCCATAAATGGTACAATCTCTCACCAGCGGAACTGGACGCCATGCGGGACTTAAGCCAGGATCACAATCTGCGTATCATGAAAGCGGATAAAGGAACAGGTCTTGTACTTATGGAGCAGGAAACCTATGTACAGAAACTTAACAATTTGCTACTTAACCAGGACTTTTACAAGGCTGTGACCTTGAATGAAGTGAACAAAAGCTTCACTACCATTGATAAGCTGCTCAAAACCCTGGAATGCAAGCAGCATATCACCCTTGAGGAATTTGTTTTTCTGTCTGTGCACAACCCCAGCCTAGGAAGAGCATTCGGCATCCCCAAAGTACACAAGGACCCCACCAACCCCCCATTCAGGCTCATCGTCTCTAACTATAAAACCAAGACAGAGACAATATCGGAATACCTGGACTTCATTTTCAACCCGCTAGTTCAGGCAACGGATTTTTACATCAAGGACTCCTGGGACTTTTTAAACATTTTGCATGAGAGCAATATTGATTTTTCAAAATGCATGTTAGTAACGCTAGACGTAGTAGCATTATACTCCAACATCCCCCACAGGGACGGTTTGGAAGTGTTAGAACTGTTTCTTAACAAGCATGCTAAATACAATGTTTTTGAAACTGAAATGCTTATAGCTTTAACCACAGTGGTTCTGAAAAACAACTTTTTCTGCTTCAATGGAGCCATCTACCTACAGACCAAAGGGGTGGCGATGGGGTCCAAAATGGCCCCCTCTTTTGCCAACCTAGTCCTCAGCACATGGGAGAAGGAGACCTTGACCCATATACAAGGCTTCCACAAAGCCCACTTATACCGTCGTTTTATTGACGATATTTTTTTCATGTGGGAGGGTGACAACACCGAGCTGGACACCTTCCTTACGCCTCTCACAAACAGCATCCCATACCTAGACTTTGTAGTCTCAGGATGAGGGACCCACATCTCCTTCCTTGATACTCAGTTAACCATTGACCCCAGCACTGGCAGCCTTACCTCCAATGTGTACCGGAAGAACACTTACAGGAACAACTTCCTGGATTTCAATAGTCAGCACCCCTTCTTTATGAAGAAGAATGTGCTCAAAGGGCAGTACATCCGCCTCTCCAGGATCATCTCTGACGATGATACCTTCCTCAAGGAAAGCCAATTCCTTTCAGAAATGTTCATCCGCTGACATTACCCCAAACAACTAGTAGAGGATGTGTTTCAAGAAGTGGCCTCCCACAGATCAGACAGACACCCACCCATCCTTACTCATGGCTTCACCCCCCAGGTGACCACCAGAACTACTGAACCCAATAACAGAAACTGTAGTTTCCCCATCCCCATTAGCCGAGATATGCAACCCATTAGGGATATCATTGGCAAAAACTGGAACATAATAAGAGCGGACCACAACACCCATCAGATAGTAGGTAATGAGCCTGTCTTCTCATACAAGAAGACCAGAACTCTTAAACAAACCTTTGAAAGGAGAGAGACCCCCATACTCAGGAATGGCGCAGACCCCCATGAGCCTGCTAACCCACAAAACCCCAAAGGTATGGGACCTTGCAAGCATTGTGTAGTCTGCCCTTTCATACACTCAGGCACATCCTACACTTTTCAACACTGCAACATCACGGTGCAGTTCAAAGCCCAGCACGACTACCACTCAACTTTTGTAGTCTATGCAGCCTACTGCAACCAGTGTTTTTCCTTCTACATTGGGAAAACAATTAGAAAGCTCTCAGACAGGGTGAAGGAACACCTTGCAGCCATCAGGCATAATGACAGTTACAATGCATTAAGCAGACATGCCACCAGCTGCAATGGCTTCACCTGTTTTAAATTTCTAGTGGTAGAACAGGTCCAGCAGTTTTTGGAGATTGCAACACACTACTGGAGCTGAAGGAATTAAGATGGCAACTCCTCCTTGAAGCAGATACCCCACCAGGGCTCAATGAGAATCTCAACATTAAATGTGCACTAAAGTGGTACAACTAAAAAGTTAAAGCACGCCACCTAGTGGCAGGATGTTAGCAGATAAAACCTTTTGTTTTATAGCAGTGTCTCTCATTAGTCCAAATACTACTGCATTGGCGTAGAATATCTACCAATCATAGTGAAGTATTTTTACACCATTTAGACTATTTAAAGCTTGCAGAGTATTGCAAATGCATTACATTTTGCTCTGATGAAGTTCGATTGTTACCAATAAAGCGAACGAAAGCACTCAGCAAATAACAGTTCTGTTTCAGCGTCTATTCATTGGAATTCTGTTCTTGTTTTTAACAGTTCGGAAGTTTTCAGTAGTATAAGTTTATTTCTTCCTAGTCTTATTCGGTTTTGTTTTTATAAATATATATATATATATATATATATATATATATATATATATATATATATATATATGTCCGTATACATATACACATATATATATTGATGTACATATATTGCTATAGATGTGGAGGGGGGGGGCACAGAGGGGGTGTGAGTGACAGAGGGGGTGGGACAGGCTGTGTTGCAGGTCGTCATATACAGTCATACCTGTAGGTAGTCAGATCAGTCTGTCTATGTATATGTATCTACATATATCTATATCTGTATGTGTGCATTACATAGATATGTTTGTACAATATTCTATCTACATCTGTCTATGTATTCCTACATCTCTCTCTCTCTATGTATGTATACATATATGCATATATATATATATATATATATATATATATATATATATATATATATACACATACATATGTTGACATACATACGTATCCATATGTTAGACAGGTATATCAACATATTTGTCTACCATACTGTATACACACACTAACATACTGCTAAACATACATAACTGTGAAACCTACTTTGTACATGGCACTACAACCTACAATCAACCAACATTGATATGTGCACATAGATGCTCTCACATACAAATGTATGTACAGCCTTCACTGATAGTTGCTGTATGTCCTCTGCCCTTTACACATCTTCATATACATATGGATACAGACCAATGACACATATGGAGGGTTCACAGTATGTAGACCTTTATAGTATTACTTTACATTACCTGTGTTTGTCACAGCTGCTTGTGTTGCTGTCTGGTTCTCTGTCCTGCTCCACTTCCCAGTTGTCAGCTTTCAGGTAGCTGTTGCTGTACAATTTGTTTGTGTCTGCTTAATTGCAGTTTTCTCTGTCTCTGTCTCTGTCTCTCTCTCTATATATATATATATATATATATATATATATCTCTCTCTCTCTCTCTCTGTCTGTCTATCACATCCTTCTCAGGGTGCAATGAAAGTATTGCATGTGTGGACTGGGAGTACAGCATACTTTTGTAGGTATCTGCATATGCCCATGTGATGGCCTCTGCACCAATTGTTAGCCAGCATTTGCTAATTGCATGCAGCCAGTTGTGTACTGATTGCAGTTCTCACTGTGATTTCAGAACAGTGCTATAAAAAGGTATGTGAGATAGGCATAGCCCTTTCAGATTTTAAGGCCAGGGACCATGCTGTTATGCTGTGGACAATGTTCTGTGAGTGTAAAGGTTGGTATCTCTCTCATATTTCCAGGTGTGTTGTAGATTAACATTCCTCCATTCATTTCTCCATTTCCTGTACTAATTGTGTATGTACACTGACACCTACAACTACTACTACTGTTAATGTGTGTGTGTGTGTGTGTGTGTGTGTGTGTGTGTGTGTGTGTGTGTGTGTGTGCTTTCCTTTCACTTTTGCTTGCACTTTGTTGCTAAGGCTTCAATAGTTGCCCTTTACAGTCACTACTTGTATACCTGCTAGGTGTCTTGACTGTAGTGTGCTGCTGTAGCTTTCCTATTTTCCATGTACATTCACACCTTGGAATGCTTGCTATATCTGCTAGGGTGTTACAGCATGCAGTGTGGTCTCGCCATGGTGTGGGCCTTGACATCTATTAGGGTATTTGAGTATGCTGCTGAGCAGGCCCCAGAGACTTTCAGGTTCAGCTGTTATGTGCCTCATGAAATGGTACATATCAGTGGGGTACACCCATTAAAATGTCTGGTATGCTGCAGTTGTGACTGTGGGTTAGCATGAGCATATGTATTACTACACTTTTTCTGCCATGCAAGTGATGAATACTTTCAGGACTCCATAGTTACCATTGCATGTGTTACACCTTTCTGCCTACTGTTTGTACATTTCAAATGGGGTCTGTGGGGCATCCCTGTAAGTCATTCACTGTTGCTATGTCTAGGCTCTTAACTATTCAAATATGGTGGTGTCAGACCTGTCATGTGTACAGATATTTGCAGGTTGTCCACATTTCTGCCTCATATTTTGGTCAATATCTCATGCACACCTTTTTCTGGCAAGTCACTCTGGGCTCAATCAGAATATGGTGACAAACATTCAAGTTTCAGACTGCATACCCTTCCAAACATCCCACAAAGTGCAGACCCTGTTACTCTCTGAACTGTCTGCGTTTGTTGTAACATTATTTGCAATGTGTCCCTGGTTTTGGGCCTTTGCTCCACATATTTTATTACTTGGTCCAGATGTGTTCCTGTAAGAGGTTGTGGGGTATGGGCAGTGCTTATCCTGCTGTGAGTATGTGTGTGGCTTGCAAGGCGCTATAGTGACATTATTACCTACTAGCTTCCAACTAGCATGGCTGTTTCTGTTCACACACTACTATTATGGAAATTCACTAGTTTTGATAGTAGTTCTAAATGGCATGCTTTGTGTACTACACATCTATATTCCCTTTACATTCATTCCTACTATTACATGATATATTTATTTTAGCACAATGTTCTTGTATAAGAGTCATGGCTTAGTGGTAAGTCATGCAGACTACTGTTTCCAAGGTCCTGGGTTCGGGGCTCACAGTGAGATTTTATTTTGCTTTCGAACTGAGTACAGGACCTGTCAATCAAAGTGACTAAGGCACTTTTAAGCAGTTGTAACCGGGTTAGCGCTGGTTTGCGTGGAGCTCACGCATGCGCACTGGCAGTTAGCTCTGCGCACACCCGCTTACAACTGCTTAAACGTGCTTACTCTTGCGCACACCCGCGCTATTTTCTTTGAAAGAAAAGAAAATGGGGAGACAGGAAAGTGGTGAAAAAGGGGTCACAAAGAGGGTAAGACAGTAGGGAAACAAGCTTGGGATGTGCAGGAGGGATGTAGGTAAGGCCCATAGCTGCCCATTTCTTCATCAGCAACAGCTGTGCATATGTATGTAATTTGGTGTGACATTTGAAACCTTCCACCCCTGAGAGAGGTGTCAGGACAACAATAATACTTGTTGTACAGCCAATTGTAATCGATAGGTTCCATGTCCAGTAGACATGTGTGCGGAATGGGCAGCTATGTATGGGGCATAATGTTTTTGTGGGTACAGAGTGCCCTTTTTTTTTTTTTTTTCAGGTGAGAGTGGTATGTCAGGTGAAGGAAGTCGGTACAGCTGGGGAGGTAGGTTGGGTAGGTAAACAGACAAGACAAGCAAGATGCATACAGGGGCGGTGTATGACACGTGTGGGGGGGGTTACACAATTGACGGGGATGGAGGTATAGATATCCAGAGCCCATGAGCCCACAGATGGCAACAGTGGAACTGATATCCCCACCCATAGGCAGTTGCCACTGTTCCTTCACTGCCCAGGACAGGGCTGTGCTGGGGGCTGTGTAGGCGGGGCAACAGGCATGCCCGTTAGTTGCGCCACCCATGCCTCGAGCTGGCGTAGGGGCTCGAGAACAGAGTCCCGAATCTCCCTACGCACCACAGTCCGGATGCTACGGAGGGTGAGTGGTGGTTCTCCTCCAGCCACACTTGCAGAGGGGGGGTGAGCCCCATCCCCTGCAGCGCTTCCACCCGCAGGTGGCACAGGGCCACCGGAGGAGGGTCCGGACTCGGCACTAGTGCCAGGTGCACTCGCCAGCTGAGATGGGAGAGGTGGGTCCGCTGGAACCCGCCTTCCCTGTCATACTATGTTTTGCATTATGTCATGACAGTTTGGGTTAGTGACATATAATACCATTCACAATTAGTTGTAACAGCATGCATTAGTATTCCCATTAACCAAACACCCAGATATTCACACCATTGAACAGCGTGCATAACACATGCATAATTTGAACAGAAATACACAGTCCAACAACATGCAGGGTTAATTGATGGCAACAGGCCATCAGGTGTGGATGTATGAACAGGGCAGATGCATCAACAGACATGCAAATATATATGACCCAACAGGACAAACGTCCAGGGGTGTTAATTGTGATTGCACATACCATTTTCACGTGGAATGGGTTATATGTGGTTATAGGGTGGGGTGAAGAAAGTAATATTAACACATTTGAATAACAATACATATGCTGTACATTTCTAATAGCTACAGTTATATACACACTACTGTTCTAACTACAGTTTCCTATATGATAACTATTTCAACTTGGTGATAGGACTGTTACTGCAACATCAATATACATTTTATGGTTCTTCATACACATTCATATCTAGCTTTTTTCAGCTACATCATCCTGCTACATTTGCTTTATATAGCTGTAGACAAGTGTGGATGTTTGGTATATCAGACAAACATCCTATCTGCATATTGCAGACTGAGAGCAACATATCCTGATTTTGGGATACACATTTCAGATGCAGCAACACTTTGAACAGATTTTGCTGTTTGGTTTTGAATCTCACATGCATTTCATTCTGTCTTGACTGCAGTATACTTAATTCAGGGGTTATTACTACTGTATTGCTGGATTCATGACACTTTCTCACACTCTCTCACTTGCTTTCATTTTACTATTCAGGATGGTACTTCTAGGCTTTATTGACATGTTTTACCAGTAGTTATTACAATCCTTTCCAGCAGTCTCTCTTCTGTCATGTTTTAGTATTTCCACATGGATATATTTCACACATGTGATTTCATCATCTTCTGCAGCTATACTTTTCAGCCTGCTGCAGGTTGTGTACTATTTTCTTAAAGGCAGGGCATTTTTATTTCAGAATATATGTCGGACAGTTTCATGTTTAGGTTAAACTTACAGGCTGGAACACACTTTTGTAATCAAGCAATACTTGCATACACTTTCACACTGTTACTTGCAGATTTTATTCCTTACTGACTACACTGCACTCTTTTGCTGACTGTCATACTTTTATATTTCTTTACAGTTACTGGTAGTGGATTACTGACCTGCCTGGTGGCGCAACCGCACCAGCCTATCGCCATAGGCTCTGCGGTTCGCAGAACAGACACCTGCAGCTGTAATATAAATGAAGTAATATTGGAATACACATCTCCATAATATCAGCTAGTTTAATTTCTTACATACATAATTAAATGTTACTTACTCAGTAGTGGGGCATTGGGTGTTTGCCGGGCCTCCTGGATCCAAAGGTTCAGTTGGTCCTGCTTGTGTCTCTTCAGGTCCACATGGTGGTGACGGACCTGCTCACCAGTCCTTGGAATCCCTGTGGCACTGGTGAGATCATGAGCCAACCGGTCCCACGCCTCAGCCCTGTATGCTCCCCAGAGGACCTGGCCCTGCATGAGTTGGGCCTCATGATTATGGACTAGGAGCCAGACCATATACCTGGACTCCTCAACACCCCACCTCTGTGCTTGAAAGCGACTACCCTCTCCTACTCCTGTCATTCTGCCTGCAGGTCAGTTCTACAATCGTTTATGCTGTGTATTCCCGACTATGGGGCTTATATAGTCCGTTTTTCCCGCACATATCTGTGATTGGCCATTTTGGAATTGTATCAACTTCAGTAAACCTGCATTGTCATGCTCTAGTTTGTATTCATTCCTATATATTAGCTATTATTGCATTTACAGGTACTGCTGTCATGGCTTAGTGGTTCTGTACCTTGACTATGGTGTATAGTATCCTGGGTTCGAACCTGGCCACTGCTTTTTATTTTTCATGACTGTCTAGACATGCTGAGGGGTGTGTCTGTGTAAAGACAGTTTTGATACGGCTTGCTCAACGTTGCCCGTCGGTTAGCTAGTTTGCGCGGTGCGCAGCTCCGCGCAAATGGGGTACGCTGCTTTAAGCCTCATTTGGCTATCGGCACGCATATTACACTCAGCTCAGTTAGGGGCACATAGATTTAGCATGTTAAACCACTGCTCAGCTACGGGCACTCATTTTGCACCAGTTAAACCACTGCTCATCTAAGGGCACATGCACTCACTCTGTTAAACTGTAGCTCAGCTATGGGCATATCTGAAATTTTTTCTTCTTTTGTTACCTCACATGTCTTCAATATAAATGGGCTATTTCATTACATTTTACATAACTTGTGGTTTTATGTGTACATATTTGTCAGGGACTTGTTTCCTGCTTATTTTGCAAAAAAAAAAAAAAAATGGTGTTGTGGGGGCTCGAACCATGAATGCCTGCTCTTCAGCCAACATCTCTACTGCTACGCTATTGCTTCCAGGCTTATTTTGCATATTTAGTTCTTATATGCTTTCCCACTGACTGCTAACTGTAGCTGCGCTACGGGCACGCCCGCGCAAACGAGCGCACTCACGGTTAAACATCTTTACAATTTAAAAAATATATATAACATGTTCATTTATATATATTTTATGTTCATAGTCTGTGGGGGCATGTGTTGTGTTGTGTTTATTCACATTTCCGTGGACTCTGTTGTGGGTGTTTACTTCGGGCACTTTTACACTTCTGGGGGCATGTCCGCTTGCAGGGCTCGGCCTACGGACACGCCCCCCTACTGTCTTACATGGACCGTGTTAGACTTAGGTGTGATTCAGCATGCTCTCATGAATATGCAAAGCATGCTGACATCACTCCGTTTAACTGCAGCCTTCGTGTAAGAGTTATAACTCTTACATGGAGGCTTCGTGAATCCTGGGGAATGACTTTTCAATACTGTGTACTGGTATTTGTGTGAATGCATCTCTGCGATTAGCTACCAAATTGTGTTACAGAAAATTCAGGGTGACTCAATATGAGTGAATCTTTGTGGGAATGGCTACAATGATGTGGTACATAGGCTTGTCAGTGCAACACTGTTACCTAAAGCAAGTCTGTGTAATAAAGAGAAGTACATCCAAGAAAACAGTATTTATCAGGAAGAGATTGACTACATATCGCAACACCATAGCATGACCTATACCTTTTTAGAGGTGTGCAATATGGCACTACTTTGCACTGCAGTGTCATGGCATAACCTGCAAATTTTGTGGGGAGAAGGAGGCAATATGGCATTAGTGTGTACAATTTAAAAATCCTGTTTGTAGCCTGGGCATTTTTGGCAGATTTCTGGCAAGAAACCAGAGCATCATAA
This sequence comes from Protopterus annectens, assembly GCF_019279795.1. Taxonomy (NCBI): domain Eukaryota; kingdom Metazoa; phylum Chordata; order Ceratodontiformes; family Protopteridae; genus Protopterus; species Protopterus annectens. Next base: position 725,346,903 of record NC_056729.1, read on the forward strand.
GCAAAGCCTTCAGCTGTCCGTGACTGTACCTCATACTTGTGGCCTGTTCCTTGTAAATGTAGTGTTTTCTTGCAAATTGTTAAGGATACTGCATTCACTAAATAATGACAGACATATTTCTTCAGAAAATGTATGCTAATGAAAACATCTTTTTTATTCTAGAAACTTTCTAAGTATGTAGAGCAATCTTTAAAATCTGTTAGTGATTCTTGCAGTACTTGTATCTTTGTCCCTGATTCTTTGCCTATTATATTTAGTTGTAAGAAGTCAAGGCTTCTAGTATCGTACTTCTCAATTCATCTTGATTATTTCTTCATATTTTGGGGGTGCAACCTTATAATATTTGTGGATTTCTAGGAAATCAGTATTTTTTGTAGTCAGTAAATAATGACAGACATTTGAGTTTCAGAAAAATGCATGCATATATCTTTGGAGCTTTTCTCCCCATGCCTCTGCTGAAAAAGGGCAATAGCTCAGCTGGACACTCCCAGTCAACAAATGTAAAATAAATAAAAATAAAATAAATAATACAAAGCCAGCTATTCTAGCAAATCTCTAAGTATGAAACAAAAGAAAGGTTCCAGGTCGCCAGTGAGATAAATCTTCAGTTCTTTATTCTAAATCCAACAACAAATGAGCACTTTCGTCTACAATGTTAGACTTCTTCAGATAAAACAATACTGGTGCCACTCTTAATTTATATAAAATACCTTAATTAACCTAATTATCTAATAATCAAAATTTTAAAATGCCTAAGTATATAAGAGCAATATTTTAAATTTGCTCTTGCTTTTTTTGCCTTCTTTCCTCACTGTTTTTGATTTGCCTCCAATTCCTTAACTATGAGGTTGAGAACTGCATGTGGTCTACTGTCCAAAATAGAATACACAATTTTCATAGTTATTCACATTTTCTGCGATCAACACTAGGAGTGCCCTGCAGCAGAGGCAACTTCAATTACATTACGGTGGCTTTTTTTTATGTCAGAAGTGGCTGTCTGTTTGGGAGCATATGTTGGGAAAACTTAAAGGGCTGTTAGAATAGAGTAAAGGTTTATATTACATTGTAGAAAAGGCGTCATATTGAATGTTATATTGAAAATTAGTCAGGTGAAACATTCACATAAGTTCCCAATAATAAACACTGGCCAATAATTTCCATTCACAAATCAAGAGAATGTCAGTAGAATGCAAGATTTTCTGTGCCACAAACTCCTAATCAGTCTTCTCTACAAATCTAAATGTCTGTTATTCTCAAAAATGCACCTACTGACAGTGGCAGCATGTGTGCATTTGCCATCTTTGTTTAGGGAATCCTGAGGTGTGCAAAAGACCATTAGAAGCCCTTAGTGCAAAACTGATCGTCTCTTGCCAAGATCATTATGGCTGTTATCCCCAAAAATGCACCTACTAAGAGTGACAGAATTTGTACATCTGCCATCTTTGTTAAGGGAATCCTGGAGTGTGCAAAAGATGACAGTTAGAAGCCCCTGTGCAATGAACCCTTAGTGCAAAACTAATCCTGTCTTGCCAGGATCTTTACGGCTGTTAGTAAAATAATCATGGCGACAATACTCTAGATGTTCACCTTATTAAACTGTCTTGAAATTTGAACCACTTCGCCATCACTGGAGGAAACTAAAGCAATAACAATATAACCATTTTCAAATAATTTCAGGGAAATAATTTCTGTCCTTACCTAAATGTCACTTATGTCAGCATCCCTAATAATAACAGGACCATTCCACTTCCGCCATTGGCTGCTTACCCTACAAACAAGGGGCCAGCAGTATAGCAGGCATTGTGTGCCTAAAAAAGAATGTTAGATGTCAACCCTTTGTCTAATATTCTGCTGTAACTTTCTTCTGGTGTTGGTTTGTAAAAAAGTAGTCTTACTTTAGTCTGTAGTCAAATACTCAAGGAGAAAATAGCCTCTTCATGTCAGAATTCTAAGCTGTCATTCATGTGGAATTTCACAGTATGTGCTGTTAGCCTTTCAAAGCAATATTTCCTTTACCTTTCAATACAGTGCCCCTTCTATGATAATGGGGACTTGCCTTATTTACTTTTAACAGAATGTGAGGGGCACCACACCTCATGAAATACCTATGTTCATGTCTACAGAAGTAGGAGACGTGGTAAATGTACTCCTTTCCCCCCACTAAGGCCTACATAAAAGTGCTGCATTAACAAACTGACATTCTGACTCTTAGTAAAAAAAAGACTGGCAAAAGCAAACAAATCTTGATTTGTCTTAATTAGTACATACTGTCATGTGGATCGGACACTCTAAATTGGCCCTAGGTATGGGTGTGTGCATGTGTGTGCCTTCTGTGGAAGGTTGGGCACTGGGCTGGCAAATCGACACCGTAAAACTCCACTGCCAATCATGAGCGGGTAGGTGATCTGCTTTGGCGACCCCTAACTGGGAAAAAGCCGAAAATAGAAGAAGAAGAAGAAGAAGTACATACTGTCATGACTATTAAATATGAACACATGTTAATGCTTAATTTTAACACAAAGGTCCAGAATTATGAATTTAATTGATTATTTGTAATTGAAAGTGATTTTTTGTATTTAATTGCAAGTGATAAAATTATAGTAGCTATTTTTCCTAATCTCTTCTTCGCTGACATAATTGTAGGACGCATGCTGCTCAGGTCTATGAAGTAATAGCTGGAGTTTGGGGCGGAAGCAAAATAGTCATCGGATATAAATTTCAAAGCATCATAAATGCTACTGGCATTGGTTATTTTTTATTGGTAGTATAGAGGTGAGATGTTAGTATTTTCTTGTTGACAAAGGCAACCAGAAATATAAGGTTCTTAAACATAAGAATTTTCAACTATATTATTAGTTATAATCCACCTTAATGTCAAATATTTCTGTGTTTAGAAGCCATTCCATAGCAGAAAAGCAATGAGTAATCATGTCACCAATGACCTGAGTTTGAAAGTGGAATCAGGAAGCCACTGGGATCACTGAGGAAGGGAGAATCAAGCATTCTAAGGGCAACTTTATTTTCCCAGGTGTTGGTGGGATTGAAACTATTGTGCTGTTGGCAGGTACAGAACAGACCAGATGAGCATTCTGTACTCATGGAATATTTGGGTACATCAGGAAGGGTATGGAGTGGCACAGTGGCATGCGCATCTCCTGGCCATGGTAATAGTAAATACTTAGCTTGGAAGAATCAGAGGAAAAGCTGGATACAGTATGTTCCATTACTCCTCTGATATGTTCACCACTGACAAATGGAGGACTGAATGTAGTCTGAATTGGAAGAGAAAAATCTTGGCCTGGAGACAGAACTGAATAAACGCAGATGAAATGGAGGCAGTATGGAGTAACTTCAATGTAGGAGGGATTAGAGACCTAGAAAGGGCATAGAATTATGCATGAATATCAGTGTAATATGCAACCCAATAAAATAATTTAAAATGTGATTTTTATGCTGCTTGATACTTTTATCACCTTTACTTTCCTGCTGGGGGATGAGTGGGATTGCAAATGGCACTGTGACTTGGAAAGTAGTGTGTGTATATTGTATGACATGCTGGTGGGGTAGCATCCTGGGAACTGTGAGTACAAATCTGAAAATCCTGGCTACACCCCTGATCTTTAGTGCATAGTTTTGATATATATTTTACTTGATTCTCCGTTATATTTTTAAAAATATGCTTTGGGTGCATACTGATCCAATGGAGCATGTGATTACGCCATGTTGTCTTCCTGTGCATAGACGTATCTATCCATATACATGATCCAATGTCAGTTGGATATCAAGGAAATTGATGGTAGTATCAGAAAAATTCAATTCAAATCTTAAAAAAGATGTGGTGTTACCCAGGAAAGACTCAAAACGTCTGAGAGAGTGTTCATCACCTTCCTATAAAATAAAGATGTCATCAACAAAATGTTTATATACAACTGTGTTGTTATTCCAGCTATTGAGGGTATCCAAGCACCATTCTTCCTCCCATTGTGCCAACACTATGTTGGTATAACTGTTGGCGCATGGGGTTCCCATGGCCACTCCAGATTTCTGCCAATAATATTCATTCCCATACACGAAGATGTTGTTAGACAATATTTCATCTAGAAGACTACATATCAAGTTTATATTATCATTGGTCTTATATTTATGTCCAACTTGTCTAACTGCTTCTATTCCATATTCGTTTGGTATTGATGTAAACAGACTATTCATATCCAGAGTTGCCATTATGATAACTTCATATGTTATCCTCATTGTTATGCTTTCATAAAGACATTTTAAAAAACCTTCAAAATCTTTCACAACTGTTCTTGCATGTGGTAGTAATCTCTCCAATTCTTCTTCCACATATATAGAAATGGGTTCAGTCATCCATCCTTCTCCATTGACAATTGGCCTTAAAGGTGGATCAATCAAATTCTTGTGGACCTTGAGTAATCCATTGATGTTAGTTATCTTCGGATGCTGTGTGTAAAAATAATCATACAATTCTTTCGTGATAGTTCTATTCATTAGCTTTTCATAGATGCCATCATTCCCATTCACTATTATTTTATTGACATCCTTCTTTGATATTCTTTGATAGATTACTATATCACTTAGCATTTCCTTCATCTTGTTGTCATATCTTACTGAATCCATCACAATTACAGCTCCTCCTTTGTCTGCTGCTTGCACCGCTATGTCCTTCCTTCTTTGAAGTTCATTCAATGCTAGCCTTTCTTGATAACTTAGATTATAGAAAGGTTGTCCTTTTCCTTTCAATCTATATTGTTCTACATCTTTTACTCAAAGCCGCATGAAAACATCTACAGTGGGATGGCTTAATGGAACAAAGGTGCTGGATCTTTTGAGTATGATTTTATTTTTATGCTCTTGTGTCTCAGTATTGCCAAAAATATTCCTTAGTGTCAAATTCCTTCCAAAACACCTTATGTCTGTCATGAATTCACTCAAGGGTGATCGTAAGGAGGGTATAAAACTTAACTCTCTCCTTAAAATGTTCATTTCATTCCTACGCAGTTCATGTTCAGATATATTTAATACCAGTGAATCTACAGTTTCCATCTTTATACTTTTCTCTTTTACCTCTCTCTGCTTATTGAGTGTGACTGTTGTGCATTATTCCCTTGTAATAAAAAAAAGTATTTACAAGAAACAAGGTGTAGGTCTACAGTAATAGATGTATTAGAGAGACAAGTGCAAAATAGGATATATGTTTGGAGAAGGAGGTAGAATTAAGAGGAGAGCAATAAGATGTCAGGTCGGAGTCTGATAAGGACAGGACCAGGTCTTTAGTAAGTAGTTTTTAAGTTTGAGTTTGAATTGGCCTTTATGGGGGATACCTCTTATATTAAAGGGAAGGGCATTTCAGGTATGAGTGACAGAGAACTTCTAAAGGGATTTACCTATGTTTTTAGTTGGTTTGTAGATGTCTAGAAGATGTTTGTCAGATGTGCAAAGTTGGCGATGAGGGTTATAGAGTGAATCAAGGTTTGAGGTGGAGGGACAGGACGTGGGGTTATGGAGTATAGAATGTGTAATATGTAGTTGTGGAAGAAGTTGTTTTTTGGAATTCATGCCAAAGTAAAGACTTAAGAGTGAGGCAATGGTGTAATTTATATGGCTGAATGAAGGCAAATCTGGCTTTTTTGTGGTAAGTTTGTTCTAATTTGGAGAGGAGAGCTGACTGAAGGTTAGTGATTACTGGAGCTGCATATAGAAGACAGGGTAAGAGGAGAGATATAGTAAGGGAGGGTTTGGTGGGGGATGAGAGTAGGTTCTGATTATGGTACAGAAGTCCAAGTTTTTCTTTGGTTTTCTTTATACACTGATTGATATGCATGTCAAACTTTAGTTCGCCATCGATAGTTACACCAAGTAATTTAGTATAGGGTTCAGGTGTGATGGTAGTATTGTTAAGTGAGGTAATAGAGAAGGAGGATTTAAGATGTATAATTTTTTTTGGAAGGAAAAGTAGAAGCTTTGTTTTTTCTGGATGAAACATTAGTTGATTATCAGTGAGCCAAGTTTCAATGGTGGAGAAGGTGTCTTGGGTACATACAAGGAGTTCTAGGATGCTGTTAGCAGTGGTGATAAGGGCTGAATCATCAGCATATTGTAAGAGTGTAGAGAGGTTAGTAGCATTGTGTAGTGTGTTAATGAAGATATTGAACAAGAGGGGTCCCAAGATGGAACCTTGGGGAACATCAGTGATGATGGACAGAAATGGGGAGGTGACCGATAGCCAACGTATATATTGTTTGATAAGTAACCAGAGAACCAGTTTATAGAGGGGGTAACAGGTGGAGATCAGAACATTTGGATATCATTTTGGGGTGAGAGACTGTGTTGAAGGCCTTTGAATGATCAAGGAACAGACAGGAAACTAGGTGGTTATTATCCTGGGCTTCTGCTACAGTTTGGGTGAAAGAGAGTAGTGCAGTAGATGTGCTGTGGTGGGGTCTAAAACCATGTTGGGTGGGAGTTAGAAGATTGTTGTCCAGCAAATGTTTAAGTAGTTGGGTGTGGACACACTTCTCAATAATCTAGGAAAATGGGGAGAGAATGGAAATGGGACGATAGTTGGATGGGTCTGTGGAGTTATCTCCTTTATGGAGAGGGATTGTGAAAAGGATTTCCATATGTTAGGGACAAGGGCTTCAGTAATGGAATAATTTAAAAGGATAGACAGGATAAGCAATTGAATTGGCAGTGATTTTAATTAATTGTGAGGTAATTGTTTGACTGAGAGAGAACAAACTTTGAGTTTATTCAGTTGTGTTTTAATGAATGCAGTGGGAACAGGTTGAAAGGAGAAAGTAATGGGGGAAGAGGGAGTGGGAGGTAATGGTAGAGAAGAGGCAGTGGAACTTTGTTGTGTTAGTTTTTGAATAGATTCTATGAAGTGTTTGTTTAAAAGAGCTACTGTCTCTGTGGCTGTACTGAGAGGGAAGGGGTTAGAGGTTGCAGGTTTGCTTGGATATAGTATTCTATTAATTGTATTCCAAAATTTCTTTGGGTTGTTGTGTGGGCTACTTTGGCTAGAGTTAAAGAATGTTTTTTTGTCTTTAATGACCATTTTTTTACACAGGTTCCTAATTTTTTTTTAATGTTGGAGTAGGGGAGGGGGTTTAGTTTTGATCCAAGTTTTCCAGGCAATATCCCTCTGATGAATAACAGAGCATGTTTTCTTAGTGAGCCAGGGGTCACAGTTTGCTTTTATCCTAAATTTTCTGGTTGAAGCCATAGAGTTCAGAACATCAAGGAATGTCTTTTTGAAAGTAGCTACTGCATCATTAAGAAGGAGATTATGAAGGAAGGTCCAGTTGATGTTTTACAGTATAGAGTTGAACTTAATGGCGTCAAATTGAGTTAGATTGCAACATTCTCTGTAATGATGTTGTTTGGGATAATGTTTAGAATTTCTATAAATATAGGTAGGGGAATGGTTGCTGAGTGAGTTAGGAAGGATGCCAGGGCTATGATAGAGACTCGGGTCAGAAGTAAGGATCCAGTCTTTTATGGAACCGGTAGCAGAGTTTTTGTTGATCCTGGTAGGTGAGGATATAAATTTGTGGAAACCAAATAGATTGAGGCTGTGAGCTGAAGAAGAGGAGGATAGTGAAGTCCATTCAATGTTGATGTCACTAAGTATAATAGTTTCATAGGGAACATGTTGTGTTATCCAGGAGAGAAAGTTTTCTAGAATAGGGATGTTGTCATCTGGGGGGATATAAATGGAAACAATGGCAAATTTTTGTGAGGGTTTAGATAGTAGTTTGCAACTAGGATTTCAGCAGGGGCAAAGCTGGGTAAGGAAGTAGGGAGTGGAGAAAGAGTAAGGTGGTCAGAATACAGGATGGCTACGCTTCCACCTCTCTTGGAATTTTACAAATGACTGTCTTTATTGGACAGAATTTATTGGATAGGCATATAAGGCTATATCATTTGAACTACCTGAAATTTTAAAATAAAAGTTTAATTGGAAATGGGTTAATGTTTATGGGTATAAAATCGAGACATACATTTTCATTTTAAAAATGGATGGCTATTCGCCTTTTGTCAGTATAGGCTTCATTGGTTAGCTTTTTCAGTCATCACACTAGTATAAAAAAGTCATTTATTTGACTGTGAATATTCCATTCACTGATAGAATGCAGCTAGAAGTGGATGACATGATGATAAGGATGTGACTGGAAACCCTATGTATCCAGGAGACAAGGTGGAAGGGCTGTGCAGTAGTCACTTGGCTTGGGATAGAGAGTTTACTACTCAGGAGGAGGAGAGGCTAGAAATGGTGTGGGAATTGTGCTGAGAGAGGGGCTTCGGAAGACAGCGAGAGATGTCACTGGAATATGATAGACATATGGCTGTCGAACTCTAGAGTAATAATAGGGCAGTATTCATAGTCTCAACCAACACAACACAACAGGGGTGTGATGGTGAGGAAAAGATTGCACTCTGGAAGTATTTGCAGGAATTACTAGATAAAAAATAATGTGAGTTAGTGTTGATAATGGAGGACCTGATTGCTCATATCAGGGCAGACAGTAAAGGGTATGAAGAATAGCTGTCGCAACAGGAATAAAATACAAAAGGAATGGAAAGGCAAGGCAAGGGTATTCTAAACTTCTGGCTGGCAAATGACCTGATACTGGCCAATGGATTATTTAGCAAGATAGACAGTCTCAAGATTGTATATATAATATATATTTTAATATGTTGGTTTTAGTAAATGTGTGATGTGTCCTTAATATGTATACTACAGCATAGAGTAAGAGAAACTTCCCAAAGCTATTACTCAAGCAATCTACATCAGCCAGACAACAATGCACTGATTGAGGCACATGTTGGGACTGGCAAAAAGTTGGTGCAACTACAATCTCAACTAACAGTACTAAGCAATGTAGCTGCCAACGCCATGGCTGTACCTACTACTGCTAACCAGTAAGGGTTACCCAGAATCCTATTTGGTGACTTTTTAGTGTTATGTCATCACACACAACTGGGTCTGAGCATATTGGGCAAAAAGCATGTCTTCAAAATGTGTATTGCCATCATGAAGACTAATTACATTGACTATGAAAAACTTAAAAAAGAACTCTCGGCTAGGTGCATTATAACCATTGAAGCAGAAGCAATACAATTATATCACATGACTATCTATGTTAAAAAGAGGGTAACAGCAGTGATACATGGTTTAAGGTATATACATTTTTGGCTATAACTTGGCAGCAACATTCAGCTGAAAATTATATAAATCTTAGCACTAAACAGATAGAAATTCAGACAGTTCTAAGAAGAAAGTGTGACATCTAGTGGGCATAACCCTTGATTTAATTCATAATAAAACATTAGGAAAATATTTTCCCCATTTAAAGCACTATGGAGATGTAGGAGAAGGGAGACTTCATAAATACAGTATGGAATACTGATACATTTAATAAAAAGAGATAGCGAAGCAGCCTGAAAAAAACAATTTAATGGAAGATTAGAGATGGAAAGCAGAGTAGTAGCACTCATATAAAGATTGAGAATCAAAACCAAGTTAAAAAGTGGCTAGAATTTATCTATCTATCTATCTATCTATCTATCTATCTATCTATCTATCTATCTATCTATCTATCTATCTACCTATCTATCTATCTATCTATCTATCTATCTATCTATCTATCTATGTATTTCAAATGTGTTTACCGAGGAGGTCTGGCTGCACTTGTAGTCCATTTTCACCAGAGGCTGAAGGAGAAAAGCTCCACATATAAACAATACAAAGTTTTTAAAAAGTTTTAAAAATGTTTAAAACATTTTAAAACAGTATAGGTTTTAGACCAATAATCAGAAACAGGTACAATCATTTCGGTAGTTATCTGATCAATACTTAAAACTGCTTGTTTTCACAAAATTAAATAACACACATACTAGGGCTTATAAAGTTAGTTTACAGAAGTCAAAGATCATCATTAAAGAAAAAATATTCTAAACAGCAATGAGATATTCAGAAAAGTATTACAATGTTACAATGTTACAATGTTCAATAAAAAGTGTGGATGCAAGTATTAACACAGTTGTGGGCAATATGTTATTTTCTGTTATCAGAATCATGCCCCAATGATACATAACAAAAACCTAAAACTTAAATAGATGTCAGTGTAGGAGCTGAAGGAGAATGAAAAGGAAACTCAAAAGTAAAAATCAGTACCAGATAAAAGTCACCACAAAGAGTTACAAGAAGTGTTAGCACAGAAATTGAGACAGAAACAGAATAATTAGGACACTCAAGTAAGGAACTGTTGGACAAAATGATTATAACAAGAAAAATAAGCAGATAAATACAGAGTTCTGCACTTCTTCCAGTTTAAAGCAGAAAATTCTAATTAATTCATACTCTAAGCAACATGTATCTGTAGGCAAGGAAAGGGAAACAAAACTGACAATATATTTTCTTAGGTATCCTTTACAGGGTAAGGACAACATAAAAAGGAAAATAAAGCAAGATGGTGGTGCTCACTCACACATATGTACTGCACACCCTCTATTGTAATGTCTTCTCTGGTAAGGTCAGACCACAAAATAGTCTCCTTTGAAGTAAAAATAAAACCTGACCCCCCAGCTAACCTTGGAATGTTCAGGAACTATTCTAATGCTAACATCTTGCTATTAAGTCATAACCTGGCAAAATCTGAAGCCCCCATAAACCCTGAAAACAATGCTGCCTGTGCCGATCTTTTCACAGAAGCCCTATATAAGCATGTTAACTCATTCACTCCAATGGATCTCAAGAAGTTTGCACTGTAACTTCCAATGGATGGATCCTAAGCCTTTTGACAAAATCAAAGTATGTCCTCACATAGGTTCATAGGTTCATAGATGTGTACTAGGCTAATGGCCCTTGAGCCTTTACAAGCCTAGCCCATAGAATTAACCTGGCCTCATGTCACACGACCTTAGTTCTCAGTGCCTCTGTTGAGTAGAGCCACTGAAGTGATCCCTGGGGTGAATTTTCTACTTCCCATCCACTCATAAAAATTTCTTTTGAAGAAGGCCCGCGAGGTGCTCTGTTTGACATGTATGGGAAGTCTATTCCATAGCATGGGTAGTCTCTGGGTTATGAACCTGTCCCTCCAGCACATTCAGTTGATTGTGGTAATGAGGTTGAGGTCTCTGGAGCTTGTGGTGGAGAGGGATTGAGATTTCTTTAGCTGTAGCATTTCTAACAGAGCTGGGTCAGACATGGCTTGGTAACTCAAGCAGAGATCACCTCTAAGTAAGCGATATGAGACAGAGAATAGTTGGAGTTTTTTGAGTCTGTCCATATAGGACAAGTGTTTAAGGCTTAGGATCCTCTTTTTTATGTACTTTTGTGGGCTCTCCAGTTGTTGCAGGTGTCTAGTGAGGTACATGCCAAATGGGGCATTGGATTCCATGACTGGCCTAATGAGGGAAGAGTAGAGGGAGACAATGAAATCTTTCTTTCTGAATGCAAAACCCTTAGTAATGAGATGTGCCACATAGAAGGACTTTCTGACCACAGTGGCAATGTGGTGGTCAAAAGAAAGGTTGCTGCCAACCTATGTTCCTAGATCTCTTATAACACCTTCTGTGTTCAGTGGATGACGACACATTTTTTGGCATTGAGCTTAAGGCCATGGTTCTGACACCTATCATTGGTCTCAGTGAGGCGTTTCTGTAGGATGTCATCATCACTTGGGGAGTTAATAATGGCTCCCAACTTGCAATCGTCTGTGAACTTTGTCAGCCAGATTCCCTTCATGTTGACCTGGACTTCTGAGAAGTAGATACTAAACAGGAGAGGACCCAGGACCGATCCCTGTGGGACTCCATTCATGACTGGTCGGCAGTCTGACTTGGAGTCAGCTACTTTCACACTGTGGGTTCTATCCGTGAGTCACTTTGCAACCCACCTACTGATATAGGGGTTGATGCCTAGCTTAGTGAGTTTTTCTATGATTCCTGAGTGGGGAATGGTATTGAAGGCCTTCGCCAGATCAAGGTTAGATGTATGAACCAAGAACAAACCAAATACACGCAAGGTGGAACAAGTGCATGGATCAAACCAAGAACATCCAAGTACAGCAAAAACAAACCAGCACAAGGGAGAAAAGTGCCTAAATCTTATTTTATTGTGGCAATATCTAGAAACTTCATATTGCAAACTGGTTTCGGCTATAAATCCAGCCTTCCTCAGTGCAACAAAAATAGTACTATTTTTGTTGCACTGAGGAAGGCTGGATTTATAGCTGAAACTGGTTTGCAATATGAAGTTTCTAGATATTGCCACAATAAAATAAGATTTAGGCACTTTTCTCCCTTGTGCTGGTTCATTTTTGCTGTATTAAGATGTATGAACCACCTTGCCTTCATCCACAGCTCTGGTGACTGACTCAAAGAAGTTGACCAAGTTTTGCAGGCATGGTCTACCCTTCACAATAAGAAACTGTGTGGGATCCAGAGTTTGGAGATTACCTATATCCTTGTTTATTAGGTCCATGATGATACATTCCATAGCCTTGCATATCATACTTGTCAGGCAAATGGGGCGATAGTTCCCAGGGTCTGTAGTCACTCCTCGTTTGTGGAGAGGGATGACTATAGCAGTGCACCATTCAATAGGGACAAAGCCTGAGGTGAGGCTGTGATTGAACAGGGCAAACAGGTGTGCCAGTTCACTCTGTAATTCATGTAGAACACAGCCAGGGATATTGCCAGGTCCCATAGAAGCTGTATTCTTGGCCTTGGACAGTGCTTTTTTAACCTGTGCCACAGTAATACTGGGCACCTGGGAATTTACTGGTATTGTGATTGGTCCTTTGGGGGGCTAAGAGGGGTTAAGTTGGCACTGAATCTGTCAGCTAGTATATTGGCAATATCTGTTAGCTCAGTATAGGAGGTACCATTGTGCAGTATCTCAGAGGAAATCTGGGTATTTTTGTGGATATTCTTTGCATAACTATAGAAGGCCTTGTGATTGCCTTTACTATCTGCTGCAATTCTGTTTTCATAGCTAACTGTAGAGTATTTGATGAGGGATCTCAACTTTTTGTTGAGGCTGATAAGGGAGTTTTTCCATTCTGGGACTTCACCTTATTCCACATCAGTTTCAGCCTTCTGTTGTAGAGTTTGTTTATGGCAGGGGACCATCAGATTGGCTTCCTTTTTTTGGAGTAGAGCGTCTTGGTTCTATTGAGTATGGCGAGATACATGCATTTGTGTACGTGTTCGTACAGTGTGTTGGTGTATGATTCTGTGGTCATGCAACTATTCTCCATTTGCATGGGTACCGTGAAGTTAGCCAGCTCTGTTTTTAGGAGCCCAAAGTTAGCTTTGGAGAAGTTTTTCATAGTGGTTACCTTTGCAGGGGTGGGGGGGTGGGATGTGGATTTCCAAGGTGATTAGTTCGTGGTCGGTTCTAACCAGGGAGGAGTTGACTATTGGTGTAGAGCAATGGTTGCCCATGTTAGTAATGAGGGTTAAGGATGTTGCTACCTCTAGTTGGGGTAAAAATGAGCTGGTGCAGGGCATTGGAATTAATGAATTCAAGGAAATGTTGGGCAAGTGTATTGGTACATGAGTAGTTTTCCCAGTTAATGGAGGGGTAGTTAAAGTTGCCCAGTATGACAGTGTTAGGTTGGACCCTAATATTTTCCAGGGTGCTTAGGAATGTGGAGTGTGAGTCTCGGGACATGGCTGGGGACCTATAACAGACTATGACCTGAATCACTGTCTTACCCAGTGTTAGCTGCATGTGAAGTTTCTCTGATGCGTTATTTTGGGCTACTAGTCTGGAGGTGAGTACATTCTTTATGAATATGGTAACACCACTGCCTTTGGAGCTTTGGTCCAAGTTCTGGGGCCGAAAGCTGTGGAATGAGTTATAGCCTGATAGTGCAGGGATGCTTTCTGCTGGCATGAACCAGGTCTCTCTAACAGCACAAAGGTTGATGTTCTCCATTTTAAGGAGTGCTTCAAGCGAGTGTATTTTGAGATATAGATTTCTAGCATTGAGCAGCATGACCCTCAGATTGCATTTGTTTGTAGCGGTTATGGTGGTAATTTGGTCTTTGGAACACTGCCTAAAAAAGGCACTATAGGGGTGGCAAGAGCCTTGGCAAGTATCCGGAGGCTGAGGGATGACAGATGCAGGCTATCTTTGGCAAAGTATCGAGGTCTAAATCCCCTTAGAATGACACCAGAAACTTAGTCAGTTGTTGAAATTAATCATTTTCTGCTTGTGCTATGGTATAATTCTGGGTAATGGTAGGATGCTACTCAGGACTAGGGTCATACCCACCTGGGCGACATAATCTGAGAGATCCTACATGTCTCTTTTCATGTAGTCCAAGGAGGTACATCTCAGGTCATTCACACCCACATGTACAATGACAGAGTCATATTTGTACCTGTTGTTAAGGAACCTGAGTGCATGCATTATGTGGTGGATCATGGCACCTGACAGGCAGCTGACTTTTACTTTCTCCTTATTCAGCCTAGTGCCACTTAGTGCTTACCACTCCCACTGATAAGCTAGAAGGCTTCCCTCCAACACAGAAAAGCTTGGCGGGCTCAGAAGCTTACATACAGCTCTGAATACAGCAAATCTGTATCTGGACTTGACTAGCTACAGGAAAGACAAAAAAAGCTCAAACGTGGACTTTTAGACTAGAAAGATGAAGGAGATGGGAAAAAACTGCCGAAATGGCCAATAAACTACAATGTCTGGGCAAGAAACCACTCCTCTTGTGGTAGATAGGCTACCTAGTGCTTACCACTCCCAATTATAAGCTAGAAGGCTTCCCTCAACACAGAAAGGGTTGCGGGGTTCAGAAGCTTACAAACAGTTCTGGATACAGCAAAACTGTATCTGGACTAGACTAGCTAAAGAAAAGGCAGGAAACAAGCGCAAACATGGGCTTTTCGACCAGAAAGTTGAAAGGGATGAAAAAACTGCCCAAACAGCCATAAAATTACACTTTCTGGGCCAGAAACCACTCTTGTGGTAGATAGGCTACCTAGTGCCTACCACTCCCACTGATAAGCTAGAAGGCTTCCTTCAAACACAGAAAGGCTTGGGGGGCTCAGAAGCTTGCAAACAGTCCTGGATACACATACATATTACAGAAAAGTAGCTAAAACAGCACTAAAATAATTCCAGTGCAGTGCAAGCTAGCACACTTGAGTGTGTAGCAATATTAAAGCAAATACAATTTAATTAAATGCAATTTAATCAAACTGTATTCTGAACTGAATGCAATTGTTTTATTCAACTCGGAAGAGTTAAAAAGTGCCAACAAATATACTTATCAGCTGAGAAGCACACTCAGTCAGAACATAAGGAGATTTTTTTGTAAAGTGGAAAGGGAGAAAGGAGAAACAGAATATAATTCAAGGTTAAGAACCTAAGTGGGTTGGCCTTCTCACATGTTCTCTCTGTATTAGGTAGAATGATCTAATGACACTAGACTGGGATAGAGCTGAATGGATGGGACTGGTAGGAGTGTCTGAAATCAAAATATGATCTCACTGTACTCAGTTGAGTGAGCAAATGAGATGGACCCAGGAGGAGTTTCCAAACACAAATTTACAGGAGGGGTGGGCAATTACAAAGCCACCAAGATTAATATCACAACAGGAACAGGGAGGGAGGCTGGAAAACTAACTGCAGAGAGACAGAGACACCACAATATTCAGTGAAATGAAGAAATAAACAGAAAAATAAAATGCAGTACTATCTTTAAGACAATATTCAACGAAACAAATAAATAAACAGAAAAATAAAACGCAGTATTATCTTTAACACTGCAATTTTGTACTTATCTCAGATTGTAATACAGTTGATGTAGGTATACAGCAGCCAGCCAAACAGCACAGATATTCAGCAGAAAAATTCACAGATAAGTGAGTAACACTTAAAAGCACAGAGAAACCCTCTAGGCTAAGAGTTCAACACCGAATATCACTGAAGTGAAAACAATAACCCCCACTTACTGCAATGAGACAGAGAGACCACAATAGTCAGTGAAAGAAAGAAATAAACAGAAAAATAAAATGCAGTACTATCTTTAACACAATATTCAATGAAACAACTAAATAAACAAAAAAATAAAATGCAGTATTATCTTTAACACTGCAAGTTTGTACTTATCTCAGCTTGTAATACAGTTGATGTAGGTATACAGCAGCCAGCCAAACAGCACAGATATTTAGCAGAAAAATTCACTGATAAGTGACTAACACTTATAAGCACAGAGAAACCCTCCAGGCTAAGAGTTCAACACCGAATATCAATGGAGTGAAAACAATAATCCCCACTTACTGCAATGAGACAGAGAGACCACAATAGTCAGTGAAAGAAAGAAATAAACAGAAAAATACAATGCAGTACTATCTTTAACACAATATTCAATTAAACAACTAAATAAACAGAAAAATAAAATGCAGTATTATCGTTAACACTGCAAGTTTGTACTTATCTCAGCTTGTAATACAGTTGATGTAGGTATACAGCAGCCAGCCAAACAGCACAGATATTCAGCAGAAAAATTCACAGATAAGTGACTAACACTTATAAACACAGAGAAACCCTCCAGGCTAAGAGTTCAACACCGAATATCAATGAAGTAAAAACAATAACCCCCACTTACTGCAATGAGACAGAGAGTCCACAATAGTCAGTGAAAGAAAGAAATAAACAGAAAAATAAAATGCAGTACTATCTTTAACACAATATTCAATGAAAGACCTAAATAAACAGAAAAATAAAATGCAGTATTATCTTTAACACTGCAAGTTTGTACTTATCTTAGCTTGTAATACAGTTGATGTATATATAGCAGCCACCCAAACAGCACAGATATTCAGCAGAAATAAATTCACAGATAAGTGCTTAACACTTATAAGCACAGAGAAGCCCTCTATGCTAAGCGTTCAACACCAAATATCAATGAAGTGAAAACAGTAACACCCACTTATTGCAGTTCAAATAAATGCTCATATTTCTTGAACCATAGGGATTGCAAAAGAAGTATACATGGCAAATTCTTCAGTACAAACTATTTTTATAGTGGTAGTATTCTTTAGTTTCTAGGTCTTA
Organism: Protopterus annectens; assembly: GCF_019279795.1. Classification (NCBI taxonomy): domain Eukaryota; kingdom Metazoa; phylum Chordata; order Ceratodontiformes; family Protopteridae; genus Protopterus; species Protopterus annectens. The sequence continues at coordinate 725,364,013 of NC_056729.1, forward strand.
AACCAATTTTTATAAGTCACAATAACCACAGTAACTATTAGATTTTTAATAGTTTGTAAACAACTTACAATATCTCAACAACCACTCAAGTTACACATATACTGTTAGCAGCATTTTATGCATCTAGCTGAAAGCTTTCATATGAGGCTAAGTAGTTCTGTCTCATTACTTGGTTGTTGAGATATTTAGAAAATTTTGAAAATGATATATATATAAATACAACAGTTAATATCTATTTACCTGCACTAAACAGAGGTCAAATATTAATGAAGTTGAGTTTGCTATTGTGTAAGCTTGAAGATGAAACCTGTTAAAAAACTTCTACATAGCATAGTTTTGGAATTATTGATGCACATATGAACAAGTAATATTTGATGCCTAAAGACTTCAGTTGGAGTTAACTGCAGATGCCCCTGGAGGTGTCACTCATATGTAATAGCTGCACAGAAGCAGCTGTACCCACCAGGAAGAAGTACAGAATTAACTATTAAAACAAGCCACCCTGGTAGAATCACAAAATCAATAGGATGTATAACAGAAGGAAGAAAATCATGGCAAAAATTAGGAGGTGCAGCACCCAGCAGGCTAAAAGCACTCTCATCAAATCAAACAAACAACTCAGAAGACAAAGTCTACCAAAGCAAAATTTGAGGTAAATGTGGCCTCCCAGGCAGCAGAACCACTAGGCTATGTCTACAACCTTAAAAGCAATACACAATTGTGTGTAGAGCTCATTGTAAATGGAGCCACCTATGCTGAGCCAGAAGACATAGCAAACCTACTATTAAACAAATTCAGCTCAAGCTTTAACCCCCCCCCTCCCCGTTAACCTTCCCCCAGGAAATACCATCAAATAAAACTCCCTCTGCTATCACTAGGGAACAAGTTCTTAATACTCTAAGGCCAAGAACAAAGCATCAATGGGTCCAGACAATATCCCAGGATGCCTTCTAAATAGCATGAACCATTTCCTATCAGGCCTCTTGTATTTGTTATTTAACTGCAGCCTCCAAACAGGTTTCATGCCTCATGAATGGAGACCAGCAGCAAGTCATCCCTCTACATAAAGAGCCATCTATAGACCATGGAAACTACAGACCCATATGTCTCACTAGTCTTATATACAAAGCCATGGAAAAAATGATCATGGAAATGATCAATAATGATACAGCAAACCTCCAGACACTGGACCCAGCCCAGTTTGGCTTCATCAAGGGCAGATCATGCCTACTCAACCTGGTGGACTTCTCTGAGAAGGTAAAAGTAGAAACTGCACGTAGACATACAGAGCAGAAACTTTAATAAAACAACAAAAAAGCAAAGGTAAGCGCTTTCACGACTCACAGGTCGCTTCTTCAGACAATTGTACTTGCTAAAAGCTTTTAAGCTGTGATGGTCAGCTACTATTTAAATGAATGTTTTTAGCAAGTACAATTGTCTGAAGAAGCGACCTGTGAGTCATGAAAGTGCTTACCTTTGCTTTTTTGTTGTTTCATTAAAGTTTCTGCTCTGAAGTCTATGTGCAGTTTATACTTTTACCTTTGCACATTTTTTGCTGCACTTGACTGTACTCTGGATTCGGTTTTTTGATTCTTGTTCTCTGAGAAGGTCACCAAAGCAATGGATGACGGCAAAATGGTTCATACTGCCTACTTTGACCTGGACAAGGCATTTGACACAATACCCCACTTGAGTATTGTTGACATGCTCAAGAGGTTAGGTACAAACCCGTGTGTCATCATATCGATAGCCAACTGGTTCAAAGACAGGACCCAGGAAGCTAAAATTGGGGATTCTACCTATGCAAATAGGCCAGTCACAAGTGAAGTCCCTCAGGGACAAGTTCTTGGACCACTCCTTTTTGGCATTTACTTCTCAGAAGTCAAGGCCAATGTCAATGGTCTCTGGCTGACTAAATATGAAGATGATTGCAAGTTAGGAGCTGTCTTTGAATCCCACACTGATGCAAATGTTCTCCAGGAAAAGCTGACAAAGACAAACAACTGGTATTAGAGCTCTGGACTAAAACTAAATGGTAAAAATGGGAAGTCATCTACCCTTGGTAACTATCATATTGATACACCCCTAAGAGCTAACCCAGTAGTCAGGGACTTGGGGACACACATAGTAAGCTAGCATTTGGCCAGAAAGTGTTTACAGTAGTGAGGAAATCATTATATGTTGCACAACTTATAAATAAAGGGATGGCATCTAGGTCCAAGGAAGTCATTGTTGCACTGTATTCAGCATTTATCAGACCTATCATTGAGTACAATCCCTCCTTTGGTATGTACCTAACCAGGCATATCCAACAAAAATGGAACATCCACAGAGGTTCCTCACAAAAAGAATACAGGGTGTAAGTAAAATGTCCTATGCAGCCCACCTCAAGGCCCTATCCCTGCATTCTGTCTATGACAGGCTGTTGATGGGAGATCTATGCCTGGCATACAGGGTATTGTCAGACCTCACTCTGATGGACATCCTGCATATCAGCTAAACAAACAACACCAAAATGACCTGTTCTAAAGAACTAAACTTGCCTGTGATACAAATAGGACCTGCTGGAGAGACAGGTATGTATCACAGAGACTACCCCATCTCTGCAAATAGTTCCCCATACATGTGAAGCAGAGTTCCTCCCTAACCCAATTTAAGTGTGACTTGGACAACTGGATGGGGAACAGGAAATTCATCCCTGGCTTGGCACCTATGTCTGTAATGGACACAGGTAACCTGTAAATGGTTAATCTCCCAGACCCATGCTTACACCTATTAAGGGTACCAGAACTTGTCAGAGATTTGGGATGCATGGCTAGACTTAAAAAGGCTCTTGTGGTCATTAGCCTAGTAAACATCTATGAACCTATGAGTCTGTAAGTATAATCTAAACAAGAGAGCACTAAAGAAGCCTGTACTAATAAGAAAAACAATAAAACAGAATGTGACTTTTGTTTAGAACTTCCTTTTTCAGGAAAATTTGGAAAAGGTTGCAGTACCTGTACTTTGGGGTAAAATTTGAACCTTCCAGCTTGTGACAAATTACTAAACAAAATAACCCTGAGTAAAGGAAATTACAAGTCAATCAGATAAACATTGAAATTGCACAGTGGTAATATGGTACTTAAAAAAAGAGAGAACATAACCAAGGTTGCAGATGAAGCTAGTGAACTGGATGTTTCTATTATTTTTTATCCCTGTCTTAAGTTAAAAGATGACTCCTTACATATAATAAGTAAAGAAAGAGAAGAAACTTTTCATTACTTGCTAGTGTGAATATTTCATAGGATGCTAGTAATGAAGCTATGTCTTAATTATGTGTTGGGAAGTTACCGGAGGATAGAGACAGTTAAAACTAGAGTACTACCCAGATTTTACTAGCCAGTCATAATGAAAGCAATATTAAACTTCTGGGCGTCTTGTCCAAAATGTCCAAAAACTCTACCCCATCTTGAATATAAAAGTCCCTTGATTTCATTATAGCACTACCATTTGAATGGAATGGAATGGTATGGACACCATGGGGCCACTAGTAAAATCCAGCAATCAGTATTTGTCTATGCCAAGCACAGTGGACTAAGTTACCTAATTTCTAGAAGTAGTGCCAATATGCAAAGCTAATGTCAAGACTACTTTCAGAAAACTTCCCTGGAGCCATCCTTAAAGAGATAATTACTTAGAAGGCACTTTCTTATATCAAAAGTACTGCATCAGTCATGTCTGTGCTTTAAAGCAATAGTTGAAGACATCATTTTACCATCCACAGACTAATGAATTAGCTAAGAGGTTTAACAAAGTACTGAAACCCATGTTAATTAAACTTATGGATGTGGATGGTTAAACTGGGGAGTAGTTGTTGACTTTCTTATTCTTTGTTGTAAGAGAGGTAACACTAGTTTTAACTATCTTTACCCCTCATTTGAACTTTTGTATGGCTGGAATCCAGGAGGGATATTAGACACTGCTAACAAAGGTTAGGAATAAGAAAATACACCATATAAAAGTGTGACATGGTGCTCTGTTAGTTTGTAGGATAGATTAAAGCTGTTATGGCTCATAGCAAGGGAACACAAGCACAGAGTCCACGGAATGCAACAATGAGTTTATAATAAGAATGCCCTACTTAAAGAATCTAATCCAGGAGATGATGATCTAGTCCTAGTGCTTGTGCACAGAGAATACATTTCTGAATACAGTAAAGTCAATTCAAGTTCAGCAAAGAGTGTGTGCAAGTGTGTGTATATCAATGTCTACAGGGGGATCAATGAAAATATCTGCATGCAATCTGTATGTGTGTGTGTGTGTGTGTGTGTGTGTGTGTGTGTGTGTGTGTGTGTGTGTGTGTGTGTGTGTGTGTGTGTGTGTGTTATTGACCATAGGTGTATCAATGGGAATGGGAATGTGTGTGAATGTCTGCTGGGTGGTCATAGTACAGAATCAAGAGTACAGATGTGTGTTTGTGTTTGTCACAGCATATTTGTGAGTGTGTCAGTGAGCACAATGGAGTGTAGGCAGGGTAGTGTGTGAGGTTGAGTGACTGTGTGTGTGTTTGTATACAATGTGTATGAGAGTGAATGTGGGGTGGTGCCTCTTAAACATAATGCAAGGGCTATCACAGTACACAACTGCAACACTTGCTCATTAAAATGTGTGGTAGAAAATGTGATTCAAAGACATGCAAATGAGCCAATAATGAGGTCTTCCTCTCTGCAGCAAAAATTGTTTCTAAATCCCATGTTTTTCATGGATTCTGTAATTTGGCTTACCTGCATTAAGCAATTCACTTCTCCAATTCTTAGGGATTGTGTATTGGAAACTAAGTTATGATAATCTTATTGACTTACCTATTCTTTGTTGTTATAGAGGAGACACTAGTTTTAACTGGCTTTACCCCTTATCTGAACTTTTGTATGGCTGGAATCCAGGAGTGCATGGAAAATACATTTCTGAATACAGTAAAGTCAATTCGTCACATTAATGCATCAAAGTTATGAAAGGAAAAATAGAAGATAATTGTGCATATGATTAGAAATAACCAAAAAGTAGAGCTATTATACACTTATGATGGTAGAAGGGAATATCTCTTCACCAACAGTGAAATTTAAAGAATTCAGGAAAAACGATTACATTTTGTCTTGCAATCCCTTATTTGATTCCCAATTTTATATTAGGAAAAGATTTTCTCCATTTTAAAGCACTGTAAAAGACATTGGAGGAAAATTTAGAGGCAAAGTGTGGTAGGCTGTCTCGCTTAACAAGAAACAGATAAAATGACATCTTCACACACTCATTCAGTATTACAGAGGGGGAGAACAAGATAGTGATATCCATACTGAGGTTCAAATGAAACTCAAGAGAAGGTAGTTTGTGCTGAATTTACAAAAGAGGCCACAAGGTATTTGTGGTTAGACAGTAAAAGGAGAGAGAGAGAGAGACACAGGTCCTGATATTAGAACAACAGAAACCGAAAACTGTCAGTAGAAAAAAATAATGTTGAAGTGTGCACAACCTTGAAGTATCATTATGAGGCAGAAGTCTGAGCAGAAACTTTCAAACACTTTTAGCACAGAAACAGAGTGGACTAAAGCAGAGGAAAAAGGATGAGTGCTGAAAGTGAGTTGGGAAGGAAAGTTAAGAGATCTGTACACATTACTATTAGTCTAAAGCAAAATAATAATAATAATAATAATAATAATAATAATAATACTAATAAAAGAACAAATAAATAAATACTGACTTCACCAACAAATACCTGCAAGTAAGGATGGAATTAAAACTCGAGATAAAGTGTGTTCTGAGACATCATTTGCAGACTGACAAAAAGAAAGCAAACTGAGAGCGTGGCAGACATTTAGACAAAGGGAGAGCAGCTTAAATGTAAGAGGATGCTGAAGGAGCTTATAAAGACAGTAGAGACAATAAAGCAGAAAGTGATTACTGCCCTTATTTGTTGGAGACATAGAAGAAGCTGTGGTGTAGGTGTCTATTTTAAGAAGAAGATGCTATACCTTCCACATTAAAAGAAGCAATGGAGGTGGACTTCCAAGACGGCTGCACACTGATCAGCAGCTTAATTTCAGCTCTTCTTCCTCTTCTCCTTTTGACTGCTCCTGTTAGGGGTCACCACAGCAGATTATAGGTATGCAGAGTGAGTGACAGTAGAGTTTTACAGTATCAAGCTGCCAGCTTGGTGCCCAGTCTTCCTCACAAGGCACAGACATGCACACACTCATACCTAGGGAAAATTTAGAATGTCCAATCCACCTGTAGCATATCTTGGGAATGTGGGAGGAAACTGAAGTATCCAGAGTAAACCCATGAAAACATAGGGAGGCCCTGCAGAATCTGCACAGAAGGCACCGCAGCTGAGAATCTAAACAGAGAACCTCTTACTGTGAGGTGACTACACTAACAACTGCCCTGCTGTGCCACCAAGCTTAACGTCACCTCTACCTGTCTGAAAAAGAAACTGACTCCTGAGCATTGAGAAAAATCTGTCAGCTTTAGTAAAATTCCGTTACTTGCTAGTAGGTACACTTCCTGAATACAATGAAGAAACTTAGTGAGCTTGAAAGAAAATCAACAAGAAAAGGTAAAGAGAAAACACTGACTGGGAAGAATCTTGCAGCTGTTCAGCAAAAAGAAGTTCAAGCTGCAGCTTTGGAACATGAGATGGCTTCCAGTAATGTAGAGAAAAAAATAAATCAAATGTACTCGTAGCTGATCAAAATAAAAAAAATATTGAAGGAGTATATCAACTCTAATAAGAGAAGGCTGGAAAAAAAGGAAGAAGTTTATGCAGCTATTTAGATAAACTGATAAAACTACAAAAAATTGATGAAATGAAGAAAAGACAATCTAAGTATGAGACTTCTCAAGCAAAGCTGTTTCAAAAAACTGAAGAGTTAGAGGACAAAGTATGCACAGAAAACTTGAGAATTTCTGCTGTACCAGAGAAACTGAAAGGAAATGACTTTATTAACTTTATGAAAGCACAAATAAGCAACTGGTATGCCATTCCACAGCAGGATTTGTTAGTTGAAAGGGCACATCAAGTGTATGCTCCAAACCTGGCCATGAGAAAGCAGTCAAGACCTGTATTAGTAAAGATCCGATCATACTTGCAGAAAGAGTTGATCCTGACAAAACTGTGTAAAGAGGGCAAAGTACTTAAAATCGGAGACAGTAGAGTACTTGTGAAAAATGATTATTCACTGTACACCAAGCAGAAGAGAAGCAAATTTATTCCAGCAATCAGGGATTGTTGATAGGCAGGTGCGAGATTCAAATTGCTGTATCCAGCTGACTTCAGAATATTTTTTTGGAGGATTAATGACATTTTTAATGCAGAACAGACTAAAGAGGAAATACAAAAGTTTGTCCACCAAAAAGTGAGCAATCAAACAAATGGGTACTCTGCTTCTCATTCTTCTGACAGTAAAGCCCATAGAGAAACTTTGCCAGTGAAAACTTTTCCAGTGTTCCAAAGCAAATGCTTGAGAGACAGAAGAAAGCACAAGAGTTAAACAGTAGAGTTGAGAGTACCTGGCACCTGAACCAGAGTCCAGTGTTGATGTTGAAAGATTTAGCTGAACAGGAAGAGCACCATCAACACTGAAACTAGTAAATAAATGTGATACAAAGCATCAATCACATTTGTGAAATATGGCTTTCCAAGAAAAAGTGGCTAAGAAAGATTGGACTTTTGCTGTCTTTGGTAAACTTGTAGGTGAACCGAAAAGCATATGCACATCACTTCATGTCACTAATGCTTAGAATGACTCATAAAAAAATAACTGCAAGTAAAACAATTTTTGGTCTTAACAGCATTTGTATAAAACATTTTATGATGTAAATTGCATGTTATATAATAAAGCAGATCTGAGTAGTATGTAGTCATGGGTTTCTAAATCATGTTGTAAAAATAAGTCATTTCAGGGACTGCTGTATGTGATAAAGATACTAAAGCATGCAACTACTTTTAAGAAATGTAGGCATTATAGTGTAAAAAAGAGAAGAAAGGCTATATAAAGGCGTGGTTAAAATAATATGCTCTAATCTTGACTGTCACGGTGGAGGATGGGGTATAAAATGCACTGATTATAATATATGTATAGTTGAGATGTTTTATCATACTTTTACGTAGGAAAATGTCTGGATTAATGCCATTGGCTTAATCTAAAAGCAAGTAGTGTTCTTTGTGTAAGCATATTCATTAAAAAATAAGAAAACAAGGTGATTGCAGTGTCTTTCCTTTAACAAATAAGTATCCAGTGTGAGCTGAAAAGTCTGCAGCTGACAGTGGTTGTACATTCTGTTCTTATGTTTCCATGGATACAAGCTGATTATTGGTTCAGGTAATACATCTCAAGAGTTCTGAACACTGTTTGCTGAGGAAAATTTAAAATTAAAAAGTAAAAGGGCAAAAACCTTAGTAAGAAATAAAGTCTGAAATTATTGGAGTTGAATAAGAGATAGCAGCTTACTGGGCAGTCTAAATACTTCATTGCTTTTACTAGAACAGTATATAATTTAGTTTTATTTAAAGATACCCAGTGCACTTTTTTAAGACTAAAAGTTGATGTTTTCTGAAAGCATTCAAACTGCTATTCACAACTAAGAGGGGCATCGAGATAAGAAAAGAACAGACTGCAATCAGTGTAAGTGGGCACACAAGCTGTAACATGTACTTTAGCATGGATAACCTCAGTCATTCTGTTCTGTATACTTAACCACAACTCTTCAGTTAGTGCTAGCATACTTCACTTGTTTATCTCATTTCTATTATAACTTGCCTTTTTCTTTATTTATATGCATATGCTCACATATCTCAGGTTGATATTGTAACCTCTAAAGTACTGTATTGCCCATGTTTGTACTATTGCTGAACTTTCATGCTACTATAATTTCCTTTTATTATTGTTAATTTTAATTTTTACAATGTATGTCTTTGTTATTGTTGGAGCTTTACTCCCTGGGCCTCTGCTGAAAAAGGACCTGTGTCCAGTCAGACTTTTCCAGTAAACACATGTAAAATAAAATAAATAAAAAAATAATAATGCTTGAGGGTGCAGCTGTCAATTTGGGACAATTGTTCCTAGAGGGTTAAACTTCATTATTTGAATATGTACATATTTTTGTGGGTTTTTTTAAGTTAATAGGTTATGGGTGTATTCTGATTTTTTTTTTGAGGTTTTTCTTAAAACAACAAGTCTTGAAAAATGTGACATAGTTTCAAACAGAGATGACAAGAAACAAATGCATAAAAGATTAGCCTTCCAAACATTAGTGGGTACATGTAACACAGCAGTTGGAATTAGACATTTAAAAAGCTATCATGTACAATACGTGGGCATAGCAACTTCTGTCATAATCTCCACACTATCCATATTATTTTGGAATTTAAATAGCCTCACAGTATAGACAAAAAGCTAAGACTATTGAATTATATTAACAAATGCAGATTGCATATTGCAATGCTGCAGGAGACACATTTGGAAAAAAGGAGCATGTGAATTTGATGAAGAAATGATTTCAGGATGGATATTCAGCAGAATATCAAGGACTAAGAAAAAGAGGAACCATTATATTTATTGCTAGAGGAACTCCAACAGTGATAGAATAGGAAAAAGTTAATAATGGTAGATTTGTTTCAGTACTGGGATATTGGAAAGGGAGGAGGATTACATTGGTGCACATCTATATTCCACTTAAAACTGTTATTATAGAGGTAAAAATTTTGGGAAAAATGAATCAGCATTTAGAAGAGAATATTACTTATAGGTGGGAAGTAGAACTTGAGTTGCCTCAGTGGGGATGTATCTTGGAGAGCTGGAAGGAAAAATATAACAAAAGTATATAGATTTATGAAGACATTCATGCAAATATTTTGTATGCAAGGCAGGAATTCAGTAGCAGGAACTCAGAGAAAATGTACATATTATTCTTCTTTGACAGCTTATTTTCTGAAGTTGAAGCCAGGACCAAAGGGCTCTGGCTGACTAAGTTTGCAATTGACTGCATGCTAGGAGCAGTCACTGAATCCTCAAATGACTTTCCCATCCTGCAGGAAGGTTTATCCCAAATAAATAACTGATGCCAAAATCATGGACTGAAACTAAATGCCAAAAATATATTATTCTATAATTTGCAAAATTATCTAACCCAGGGAACTACCACACTGACAATGTGCCTCTAAGAGTTGATAAAATTGTTCAGGATTTGAGAACTTATGTTGACAGTGACCTAACCATTGACTAATATGTGTCCATTGTTGTAAGAAAGTCATTCTATATTGCACAGCCTATAAACAAATGGATTTTGTCCGGATGTTGACATGTTATTGTTTCCCTTAACTCAGCCTCATTAGGTCTGTCATTGAATATAAAGTCCCATTTGGCATGTATCTGTCTAGACTCATGCAAGAACTGGAACACCCACAGAGGTTCCTTAATAACATTCTACACAGACCGACTCAAAGCCCTGTCACTCTACTACTCAGTTTTCTATAGGTTGTTAAGATGTGACCTATGTCTGGCATACAAGGCATCCTCCAGCCCATTACTGATGAACTGACTGCATATCAGCAAGTGAAATGGCATCAGAAATACTTGGACTAGGGATCTAAACCTCTTCTGAAAGCATCAACAAAATAGTTTTGAGGAACAGGTGTATCTAGTAGAGGATACATCACTGCTCTTGAACAGACTTCTCTTCCATATAAAACAAAGTTCAGCCCTGTCCATATTCAAATACAACTTAGATCTATGGATAGGAAACAGAACTTTTACTCCAAAACTGCCTCCTGTACTACTAATGGACAGAGGCAGCTCCTGAATGCTTTATCCCATGCATAAGCCCCCTGAAATTATCTATTGCTTGATTTCAGTTATTATCAATAGGGGTAATATATATATATATATATATATATATATATATATATATATATATATATATATATATATATACTTATTAACCATGGGATGGGTATAACAAAATAGAATAGGCTATTTTGAACATAGAAAGGGAAATTGGATAGGCTAAAAGTGCCCAACAATGGCAGCTAGCCTGATGCTTACCTATTAACTTATGACCCTATTACCCAAGCTGCAATAATTGGGCTAGATTCATCAGAAATTATATTTCATAGGAACATATGCATTCAATTGAAAGCTTTGACACTCATCCAATAACTGTTTAAGAACATGTGCCAATACAAATTAAGTTAAAAATGCAAGGCAATGAAGTAAAATGATACACTGGCACCTGTCTGCCTACCTGTTAAAAAGAGAGGAATTTAGAGAATGGGTCATTGAAAGTATTCAAGAATTCTCAGGAATATAGAAATTTCTTCAGAAGTTATAGCTAGTGAGTGGGATAAAATGAAAGTGGAGTTTAAAAATAGGGCATAAATAAAAGAAAAAGAATTATGGCTAAGATGTAACAAATTAATTAGAGTGGCTGACAATGGCTAAAGTATTACAGAACAAAGGGAATTTCACAGAACACGAAGAGGTGCAACTGCAGAGTGTTAAAGAGAAAACAAGGGAGTATCTGAATAATATGTATGAGTATAGAAAGATTGCTGTTGAGCAACTATTTTTTGATAACTCCAGAGCAGAAAAAATGTTTAGCACAATAACTTAGGCAACACAAAGTAGAAAAGGTTGTTGCCAAACCTACAGAGATCCTGTAGAGGTATTAGAGATATTTTAGAAAATTTATGAAAATGTGTCTAAAGCAGGGGCATGTGAAAATCAAAAAAAAGAGGACAAATGAAAACATTATGGAAGACTCAAGTATGCCAAGGCTAGAGGAAGATGAGGCTCAATAATTAACAGTTAAGATAGGTGATGCGATAAAGAGGGATGTATAATCAATCTGCAGGAAAGTCTCTTGGAATAGATGGTATTTCTGTGGAAGTTTGGAAGCTAGGAGGGAAGAAAGTGATAAAGATCTGGAAAGTTTTTAACAGTATTTTAGAAGGAATAAAAGCATCAACATCCTGGAAAAAGCTATGGTGACTGAAATACATATAGATGGTAAAGACCCATCAGACCCAGCTTCATACAGACCCATTTCAATGTATTAATATGATAGTGAGAAGAATGGCAAAGGTGTTGCCAAAACTGCTTCATATACATCAGTATGTTTTTGTGCAATGGAGGCAAACATCTGACAGCATTAATAAAACAACAATAATCCAGAGGGAAGCATAATAAAGAAAATACTTCTACTGTTGGTAGATCTTGATGCAGAGAAAGCATTTGACAGAGTAAGCTGGGATTTTATAAGTAGACAATAGAAGTATTTGCATTCCCTGATACAATAAGGTTGTTTAGGAGGCTATATGAGGGATTGGATGCAGAGTTAAAGTGGGACATTCCCTTTGATAAGTTGTGTCTGAACAGAGGAACCAGGTATGGGTATCCTCCTTCCCTTTTATTATTTGCTTTACATTTTGAGCCTTTAACAAAGAAAATAAGGGACTCAGAAATTCAAGGATACAATTAGTATGGTAATCAAGAAACGTTTATTTACAGATTATATTTTGTACCTCATAAAACCAGAAAAGAACATCTCAGTGCTGTGGAATATTTTGAGACAGTTTCAAGTCTTTTTGGGATACAAAATTAATGCAGATAAAACAAAGGCTATAGCTGTAAATTATGTACCTATCAATTGGTCCATAGGTTTATAGGTAAGTACTTGCCTAACTGCCCTTGTGAGACATGTTAAGCCTAGCCAGTTTCTCTTTTTGTGCTTAAAGTAACCTAACTTATTTAGATATAGACTGCCCTCACCCATTCCATGGTTAGAAATTATATATTAGCCCTAATGAGAATAACTGGGATCATACAATATATAATTTGAGGTGACTCATGCATGGGATAAAGCATTTAGGAGCTGCCTCTGCCATTAGAAGTACAGGGAGCAGTCCTGGGTTAACATTCTGTTTCCTATCCATAAATGTAAGCTGCACTTGAAAATGGACAGAGATGGACTTTGCTTTATGTGGATTGGGAGTCTGTTTCACAGTAGCAGTATCCTGGCCCTCTAAAGAATTCTGCTGATTTTGCAGAAGAGGTTTATATCCCTAGACTGAGTATTTCTGATGTCATTTGACTTGCTGATGTGCAATAAATTCATCAGTTATGGGGCAGAGGATGCACTATATGCCATACACAGATAACATCTTAGCAGTTTATAGGATACCAAATATAGTTACAGGACTTTGAGTCGATCCATGTAGGGCTGTTGTTTAGGCCTTGTATCTTTTTAGTAAGGTATCTCTGTGAACTTTCCATCAGAGAAGAAGTTGTGTACAATAATTAAGAAACAGTTGAAGGTATTCATCTGGCAGGGAAGAGGGAAAGGGTCAAGTGGGATAAGATAATTCGTCCAATAGAAGATGATGGCTTAGGATTACCTGATTTGAAGAGATAATTTAAAGCTACACAGTTAAGGCTGACATATATAACATAAACAAAAAGCTATGATTCAATGTGGAAAGGGATGATGATGCAACTGGGGGGGAATTCAAGAAAAAAGGCGAACGTAGGATTTTAGATGCAGATCCTTTCAGAGAATAACAACACCCATACAGAAATATATATATTATGGAGAAGTATTAATGAAAATCCTGTGGATCATAACAAAGATACTAAATGGATAGAAGAAGTGAAAGAAAGAATAAGAAGTTAAAGGCACAGGGTATGAAATGGGAGGAAGTAACAGTCAGAAAGATTGAAACAAAGTTGAGAAAAGCCTCTAATCAGAAAACTTCAGGCATAGATGCAGTACCTAACTTCTGGTTAAAAGTATTATCATCTTTACATGAAGATTTAGCCATGAATAAGAACTATTTCTATGTGCACTCCGAATAGACACCAACCTGGCTAACAATAGAAAAAACAATGCTCCTACTTAAGAGTGAACCTCCAAACTACCCTAAAAATTATAGACCAATAACCTGCCTTCCGACATATTATAAACTATATACTAGAATTGATGCAAGCATAGTTTATAGTCATTTAGAAGAAAACTCAGTTATGGCAATAGAACAAAAGGACAATAAAAACTCGTATGGAACAAAGGAGAACTGTAAAAAGTGGAAGGATTTAAGTATGGCATAGATTGGCTACAAAAAACAATTGATTGTATCCCACATTCATGGATAAACGAGTGCTTAAAAATGTATAAGATGCACCCTACACTGATCAACTACTTTACAATGATCTTGAAATAGTGGCAGACCACTTTGCAATTAAGCCATGATAAAGGACAAATTCTTATCTCAGGGATAAAAATTCAAAGGGCGATATTCCGGAGTGACTCATTGTCACTGTTGCTATTCTGTCTTGCCCTTAACCCATTAAACTGTTTACTTAACAGCTTAGGCCATGGCTATAATTTGGCTCAAAGAAAACAACAAAGTGTAAAGACTTCTCACCTTGTCTTTGTGGATGCCAAAGAAAAACTACCACCAACTTCCCAGAGCAGCAGAGTCCAACAAAAATAAAGCAAATAGTCCAAGAACACTGATAGACCCAAGGAAGGCACAACTCTCCAGGTTAAAAACTTAATTTATTGTAGGTCATAAACACTTTCACAACTACTGCTGCTTCATCAGCTAAGCAATGGTCTCAGGGACTTTTCTAAATAATTAGATATGGGCTCGGTACACCAGTTGCATCCTGCAATAGTAGGATACATAGGTGGATTCATTCTATTCTTATGCAACGTGGGTAAGCCTTGCATGATAGGAAGTAATGGATCTTTTACCAAAAAATAATCAAGTAGCTCCTTCTGTAGTAATTCCTGCTGATATAACTTATTCATTGTGCATCGAATGTTAATTTTCATCTGTTTAACCTTGCTTTTACTAATAACCAAATAAACTTATCATCATTAAGTAAATTGTTCATAGCCTCATTGTACCAGACCAAATCTAAAACTACTATTGGCCCACCCTTGTCTGCAGGGGTGATAATTATGTCACGGTTATCCTGAAGTTGCTTCAGAGCTGAATGCTCTTCTTTAGTTAAATTATAATTCCTATGCATTCTGTTTGTCGATTGCTTTAACTTATAAATATCCTGAATACACAGTTTTTCAAACGCATTAATAAGGGAATTCACAGCAGGCACAAATGTACTAGATTTTTTAAAACTATTAGACTCAGCATAACAATCATTACTATTATTATATAGCAGTTACAAAGTAAGATTTGTAGCAAAAAGTTTCACATCTAAAATAACATTACTATAATCAGAATACCTTGCAGGTATAAAAGAAAGTCCTTTCTTTAACACATTGTGCTCACATTCAGTAAGACTGTAAGTAGATATGTTCCAAACTAGGTGTTTTTTTTTTTTATAAATGCCTTCTTGATATTGCTTCCTCTTCTGTCTGCCCTGACTTCGTGAGCGTGTTAGGTTGTTTTGATGACTTAAATCTTTTATAGGCAAAGGGAACAGAAGTGTGTGTGAGCCGAAAGAGGGTGAGGCTCCAGAAACAACCAAGTTGCTCTGTGCAGGTGCATTATTAACAACAGTGCCTTCTGTCCTATGCACTTGTGCTGTAACAGTAAAAGTTTTCTTTCTGGCCCTGTTAACATAGTGGTGGATTCTGCTAGTGATTCTCGATTGACATCAGCTGTATCCAGGCAGAAAAGTGAAGTATCTAGGGAGCTTGGGGCCAGAAATAAAACTTTTACTGTTACAGCACAAGTGCATAGGACAGAAGGTATTGTTGTTACATTGACAGCGGTGCAAAATTTATACATCCAGACCAAAAAAGGGATTATGAGTTTCATATATTTGCTACTTGTAGTATGGAGCAGGCTGTCTATTTAGCCCACTATAAGGAATGTTCCAAATTTTATACAGGAAAGACTGATAGGGCTTTAAGGGAGAGAATCAGAGAGCATGTTTATTATATACAAAAGGGAAGGGCAACTAGTGCTTTGTCAAAACATGTACTGGCTACGTATTCTGGGCACACATTAAAATTTCGTGTTATTGGTAGAGTCTTTGAGACTATAAGGGGTGGAGATATATGGAATCAAACAGAACAGATGGAAGCTAAGTGGATTATCAGGCTGAGGTGAGATTTTAGGCATGGGTTGAATGAATTTGTGTCCATTAAACCCAAACTGAAGTCAAGACCACTAGCCAGATGAGAGTATTTGCCTTTGCATCTGCAAATACATGTTTGATTTCTTGTTAGCTAAAGCAGTATTTTTACTTGCTCACATGAAGTTTTGTATATATTTTTAGACAGCTTTTATGTTGCATTTATATGTACATGTTTTTATATGTTGTTTAAATAACATATATTTTAGCTGTAGTTCTTTAAATTTTGTGGTCATGTGATTTAACACTGTTTCACTTTTCTACTTCAAAGCCAGTTCTGATTCAATGTGTTTGTTATCTGATGAAGCAGAAGTAGCTGCAGAAGCACTTATGACCTAAAATAAATTAAGTTTTTAACATGGAGAGTCGTGCCTTTCTTGGGTCCATCAGTGCTATTGGATTATTTTCTGTTTGTAGATGATTTAAAACTGTATAGCTCATCAGATGAGGAACTGAAAGCACAACTCCAAGTTGTCAAAACTTTTTAAGATGATATAAGAATGTTATTGGGTCTTGATAAATGTGCAAAATCAACCTTTAAGGCAGGAAAACTGTGGCACCAAGAAAACATCAGTTTGGGAGAAGAATGCGATATAAAAAAACTTGGGCAAGTGGGAGTGTATAAATATTTGGGAATTGAAGAATGATCAACAATAAAACATGAACAAATCAATATAAAACTTAGTAAGAAATATTTTAGAAGACTTAAATTAATCCTGAAAAACAGCATTGACATCTAAAAACAAAATTCAAGCTATAAACCAGTTTGCTCTTCCTGTCCTAACTTACAGTTTTTGAGTAACTGACTAGCCCCAAAATGTGCTGGATAGCTTAGACAGGAAAATAAGAGGGATGCTTCATGCTCAGCAAATGATTTATAACAATCAGTGCATAGCAATATTATATATTCCCCATTCTGAAGGAGGGATGGGCCTCCTTGAAATTGATTACATGTATAGATCGGCAACTGTGGGACTGCACACATATCTGCTGACCTCACAAGACCCAAATGTAGTGAATGTTTCGAAACATGAGAGGAATAAATCTCAGATGACTTTTTTGCTTAGTTTTGCAGAAGCATATCGGCGTCAGGTCGGAATGGAAATCAAACCAGAAGATGAGAAGGCAAGAAAAGTGGAAATGCATAAATATAGTTGCAAGTACAGAAAACTTCTGGAAGAAACTCATTGTCGCTTGTCTGGTCAGGATAAAACAAAAAGACAAACATTTGTGGGTTCTGTTCAAGTAGCTTTATTACAAACAAACACATCAGAAATGAGGCTTTGTAATTTAAACTTAAACTTATAAACAGACTGATTACCACATTCATGCATGTTAACACTCTGGCTCTTCTCTCCAAATGGCATTGCTGCCTGAGCGCGCTCATTATTTATATGCAAGTGCTACATCTGGAAGTGCTTCTTAGAGGTACATACACATGCTCTGATCTGCATCCTCCCTCTTTGAAAAATAGTCCATATGTGAAATGACAGTATTTAATGACATACAATTTACAGAAATGATCTTTTGACATGCAGTTATACAGAACTAATTGTCTGACATGCAATCATACACAATTAGACACATATAAAACAATTATGTCCAAGTTGCTGTATATTTTATACTAGCTCTTGAAATATGACCTGACCGTATTGCATAAAAGTCAGAATTTGATCTAGCATTGGGTCTGTCTTCAAGGAATGTTCAACTTTGGGAACATCTAGGACATCATCAGGAATGGGAAAGGATACCGGAACATGTTCTTTGGTACAAACATTGTCAGGGTTCATCTGAGATCTAGAGTCTGTATCACAGGTATGATGCTGCGATATTGTTTCTGATACAGGAAGAATATGTCTGAGGTTTCTCCTGTACCTTATACCCTTAGATTCCTCTAAGTAGGGTCTCAGCTCAATACATATACCTTTCACTTGACCAGTTTGATCAAAGCCTTTAGCCATTTGCATCCTCACTGTCTCTCCTTCTTTTAGTGGACAAAGAAATCTGCTCTTTTTATCATAGTTGGACTTTTGAGAAGAACGCTTTTTAAAAAGTTGGGCTTTGATTGCTCTGTTGTTTTTAGCATTAGGTACCAACAAACTAGAACTCATAGGCAAGGTTATACTGGTTTGCCTTGATAGAAGTCTCAGAGCAGGCAAGCCAAGTAGATTGTCACTGGGTATATTTCTGAGATTGAGTAAATTCAAGAAGATATCAGTATTGTCATGCTTTGACCACTCCAGTAATTGTGTTGCACTCTGTACTGCATGTTCAGCAAGGCCGTTTGACTGTGGATATTCAGGACTTCTAGTAATATGGATTAAGTCCCACTCTTTAGCAAATCTCTGAAACAATGAATTGGTAAACTGAGAACTATTGTCAGAAATAACTTTGTGTGAACTACCATGGACTGAGAAATGCCATTTCATCTTAGTAATAACAGCACTAGATGTAAGGTTAGGTAGCAAATCGATCTCAAACTACTTAAAATAAGAGTCTATCAATACTAAGTAATGTTGACTGTTCCACTCAATTATGTAAATTGCTACTGTTGACCAAGGTAGTTCAGGAATTTGGCTGAAGTGGCTCTTTTTGCAAATGTGGCTTAGTACTGTCGTACACTGAACAAGAAGAAAACACGTTATCAATGTCGTTTGCTAGAGAAGGCCAAAATACTAGTCCTCTTCTCCTTCTTTTGGTAGAATTGAAACCAGGATGGCCATGATGTAAAATCTGAATGTATTCACATTGTAAGAAAGTAGCAACAACAGCTTTTGGTCCTTTGAAAATGATACCATCTTCCATCAGCATCTCATTTCTGTATGGAAAGTAAGGTTGCATTTCTGGCGGTACACTGGATTGCTTTGACGGTCATCCTACATTGATGAAGTGGTTGAGCTTTTGCAAAATTGGATCAGTCTTTGTATGATCTATCAGCTCATCAAGTCTTGTGGTAGAAAAATTATGCGCTTCCATGACATCAAAGTCAAAATTCTCTTCTTCAAGCTGTTCCATAGTATTTCTGGGTGATCTGGGTAAGATATCAGCCAGATAAAGAAGCTTACCCTTTGTATAGACCATTTTGAAATTGTACTTTTGCAATTTGAGCATCATTCTTTGTAGTCATGCTGGAGCAGAATGCAAAGGCTTCTTTAAAATAGTGACTAGAGGTTGATTGTCAGGTTCTATCTGGATTGCTCTGCCATAAGTATAATCATAGAACTTGGAACATGCAAACACAATTGCCAAAAGTTCCTTCTCAATTTAACCATACTGCTTCTCAGTTTGGGCAGGAGTTCTAGATGCATAGGCAACAGGTCTGCCCTCTTGAAGAATAAGTGTACCAAGACCAAACTTCAAAGCATCACAAGAAAGAACTACTGGTTTGTGGACATCAATAGTATCTTAATGTAGGCTGGTTAGCAATTTGCAGTTTGAGGTTATCAAATGCTGTCTGGTGTTGTTCTAACCATGACCGTGCAACATTTTTGCATGTCAGCTCTCTTAAAGGCACTGATAACTCATTAAAGTCAGGGATAAATTTTCCAAAATAGTTAACCATACCAAGAAAGTGCTGCAAAGCTTGGACATTGTCTGGAACTGGCACCTCAAGAATGGCTGCTTGTTTAGAAGGATCTGGTCATAAACCTGTACTGGTAAATAAATGACCTATATAAGTAACTTCTGGTAGTCTAAATTTGCCCTTCAGGGGCTTGAATTTTAAACTCACTTCACAAGCTTTGTGCAGAACATTTCTGAGGTTTCGGTCATGCTCTGCTTCACCACTTTCTCCAACCAGTAAATCACCAACTATTATTGCACATGGCTAGCCTGAAAACATTTGATCCATTGCATGCTGAAAGACTTCACTGGCAGAATTTATTCCAAAAGGCATCCTGAGGAATCTGTATCTACCAAATGGGTTACTAAATGTAGTCAGTAGTGAAAATTTGCAATCAAGCATCACTTGCCAAAATGAACTCTTTGCATCTAAGACAGAAAAAAACAGTAGCATTTGGCATGAGGGTTGCAATCTCCTCAACTGTACACATAGGATGAGGAGGTCTTTTTAATGCCTTGTTCAAGTCTATTGGGTCAATGGATATTTTGATCTTATCTGAATTTTTCTCATGAGCAGCTACCATGGAAGCACTCACTCAATTGGTTCTGTGACTGGACAAATCACACCTTGCTGCACCATTTGTCTAACTGGATCTTGACTTTGTCCTGCATAGCTATTGGAAGTCTTCTTGCTGGTCTGACCACTGGACTGACCTCTGGGTCTACTTTCGTGGAAGTTTGCCTAGCTTGTAATTGAAAACATCAGCATACTCTGAGAAAATAGTGTCACTGAAGCTGGAACTGGGACATGTGCTTACACGAGGGACTTCTTTGGTAAAAGAGAGCAATTTCATTCTCAGTCTGTCTCTGAGACCGAATAATGACTGCACAGGTCTTTAGACTATATAAAATTGCAAGCTGTAACTGTTCCCAGTTGAATAGCATGAAACCAGTACTGATCCTTTGGTTTGAATTTCTTTATCGCCATAAGCAACAAGCTTCACACAATTGCCCAAATTAAGTTGCTCACCAGCCCTCACTTTAGCATATGTTTCTGCTGACATCACATTACACTTTGAATCACTGTTGAGTTTGAGCTTTGTGGGTTTAAAATTTGATCAGGACAGTACAAAATACTTCATTCTTTGCCAACAAATCTACTGCATTAGCATTTTCACTGACCACTGATACACCATCTACATAGAAAGTAGTGTTGCAGCTGTCTGTATGATCAACTTGCTTTTTTGCATGATCTTTCTTAATAACTGAATGATGCTTGCTTGATTTACAAAACTTTTGAAAATGGTTCCATTTTTTACACCTGTGGCATTGCTGACCAAATGCTAAGCACTTCTCTCTTTTAGAGTCATGGCTAGCTCCACAATTATGATAGTTAACAATAAATGTTTACTTAATATTAAAGCTTTAGATAGATAAATGTAAAATTCTTCTAGAAACAATGTTCACATTTGCGTCTTTTATTAAATTTTATAAAATTATAAATTTTGAATTATTATAAATATATATATGAACATATTTATTTGATTAACAATAATTGTTATAAACAAAACACAGCATACACACACACACATATATGGTGTTTTATAAAAAAAGTATATATATATTTATACAAATATTTTTTATATCACTAACAACATTAATTGTTTACAAATATGTATAATGTAGTTAGGTGGCATTTTTAAAGAAGGTCTTAATATGAAGTGTTTATGTTTACTTTTGTATTTTTGTGTTTTTTAAAAAAACTTTGTATATGATATACATGAATTTATCAGATGGTTGGTTAGGTAACACAAGAGTGTAAAGCAACAGCACTTTGGGTATTACCGTGGAGCTTCAGGAACTCAAGCTCAAAGTAATTGTTTAATCAGTACTAATTGAATAATGATTTGAATGAATAATTTGAGGGCTTGCCTACAAGTTTTTAGATAAAATGTTTAGTTTTTCATTGTAAGTTTGTCTGATGAAGTGCAAATATTTGATTGCATGAAAGCGCTAACAAACCGAGTAAAAGGATTTTTCCACAACTTCGACTGGCGTGATTTGTAACCTCTGTTTTTTATTTTTTCAAAAGTTTACCAGTTTGTCTGTTTTTTGGTTTCATGGCTGAAGGTAGCGGTGGTGTGCAATCGCAGTCGCAAGGTCTATTTGGTTCCAGTCCAGTACCTAGCAGAACCAATGAAGACGTGGACGCAGTTGGATATTTAACTGCCTTAATCCAACAACTTACGCAACGTGTCGAGGATTTAGCTACCAGAGTGGAGTCTCAAAGTTTCAACAACACTCCTACAGTTCGTCCCAAGACGGGGACAATTTTCCAAAGTTTACCAGCTCTGATACCTCAATCAGCGAATATCTTACCAACCACTTTTTCAGGCGCGGTGAGTTCTAATACCACCTCACCTAGCAGTTTACCACCTGGACAGGATGGAGGTCAAGGTACGCATGTAATTGGTCTTAACATTGTACCTGAAAATACAGCTACCAACATAACACGATCTAATGACCTGCCTGTCCTTGAAGAGTTTTTTAAAACACCAGATATTAACTTTAATATGTCAAGCAACACAAGTTTAGCAGGTCAAATGAACTTGCAAGGAAATGACACGCCTTGTAACATAGTTGCTAACCTCAAGCAATTTGACATACATTTATTAAAATTTAAAAAGTTACAAATAGAAATTTTTTATTTACGCGAATGTTTGAACCTTAAAATTGTGGCTTATTGGGAGTGGACTTTGCTTTTTGCACATGACCTTTTCTGTAAAATCATAGTGTGGTACAAACGTTACCAGGACGATATTCTTATGGTAGTCAATGGGACACATGATGAAGCCACACAGTTAATCAATGAAATGAATTCTTTTTCTTCTTTTTTAGAATTCACTCATGAGTTTAGTGAGACATCAATTAATTTTTTGGACATTAATATCACAAAGGATTTAGTAAATGATACCTTTACCACTAAAATTTACAGAAAGCCAACATACAGCAATTCCTTCTTACATTTTACTAGTTGCCACCCCTACCACCAAAAGAAGGGCGTGGTTAAAGGACAATTCGTCCGAGCTTCTCGAATGTGTTCCACAGATGAGGCATTCGAAGAAGAATGTTGGCAACTTTGTGACATGTTTTTTAATAGTGGTTACCCGAATAGATTGGTGAGTGCAGTCTTTTGGGAAGTCAACAACAAAAGGAAAGCCAGACTAATTAGTCCGATTTTCAAAGTAGCAAGTGGTAACATTGAACAAGCAAGTCAGAACATCCACACAGTTAGTAAAATTATTGAAAGTAACAACAGTACCACAATTAATTACAACACCAGCTTTCTGACTCAATTTAACTCCTATGCTAAACAAATTAGGAGTGTTCTACAGAACAATTGGGAATGTATTATACAAGACAAAAAACTTCATTCCATATTGGGTCCCAAACCCCTAATAGTATACAAGAAAGCACTGTCCATAAAAAATCTATTAGAGTTTCCTCTTAAAACTTTCAAAGTTAACAAAGGCATGTTCAAATGCGGGCGCTGTAAATATTGTAAGTTTATCCAAACAGGTTCGACTTTTACTATTAGAGGTATTAAATACTACATTAATGACAAATACAATTGTGAAAGCCAAGGTGTAGTTTATCTTGCCAAGTGCAAAGAGTGTCCGGCTTATTATTTTGGAAAGACAGAACGCTTATTAAAGACCCGTATTTACGAACATTTATATGCCATATCAAAACAGAATTCATCAGATGCTTTAGCCAAGCACATTATGGACAATAGTTCACATAGTTTTTTGTTCAATGTAATGGAAAAAGTTTACAAAAATCCTGGAGGTGGAGCATGGTATTTAAAGTTACAAGAGCATGAACTTCTTTGGCAATTGAAAACCAATGCCTACACTTATCCAGGGATCAATGACACATGTTCTATTAAATGTTTACTTAATATTAAAGCTTTAGATAGATAAAATTCGTCTAGAAACAATGTTCACATTTGCGTCTTTTATTAAATTTTATAAAATTATAAATTTTGAATTATTATAAATATATATATATGAACATATTTATTTGATTAACAATAATTGTTATAAACAAAACACAGCATACACACACACATATATGGTGTTTTTTAAAAAAAAGTATATATATTTATACAAATATTTTTTATATCACTAACAACATTAATTGTTTATAAATTTGTATAATGTAGTTAGGTGGCATTTTTAAAGAAGGTCTTAATATGAAGTGTTTATGTTTACTTTTGTATTTTTGTGTTTTTTAAAAAACCTTTGTATATGATATACATGAATTTATCAGTTGGTTGGTTAGGTAACACAAGAGTGTAAAGCAACAGCACTTTGGGTATTACCGTGGAGCTTCAGGAACTCAAGCTCAAAGTAATTGTTTGATCAGTACTAATTGAATAATGATTTGAATGAATAATTTGAGGGCTTGCCTACAAGTTTTTAGATAAAATGTTTAGTTTTTTCATTGTAAGTTTGTCTGAAGTAGTGCAAATATTTGATTGCATGAAAGCGCTAACAAACCGAGTAAAAAGATTTTTCCACAACTTCGACTGGCGTGATTTGTAACCTCCGTTTTTTATTTTTTCAATAGTTAACAATAAGACTTGACTTGAGTTTTTCTGACTCACTCTTATACTGTACTGAGCATGCCCTTTTCACTGGGCTAGTCTTGGAACTTGCTAGAAAGCTCCAGGTTCTCCCTGCCACACCCACAGGGGTTGCTACTGCCATGTGCTTAGGCCTGTTTCTGCTTGCCACGTGTTGCATGCTGTATTTGCTTGCTGTAGAGGCTCCTGAAACTATGCTCTTATCATTTGCAAGCATGATTGTGTGCCTTTCTGTGAGCTCAGGGATTTGACAAATCTCTATGGCTTTGCTTAATGTTAAATCACAGCCACAAAACAAAATATTTCTCACTGCAGCACTATTAACACCACACACAAGCCTGTCCTTTATTAACTCATCTTTCTAGTCACCAAATCTGCATGTTTTAGCTTTGTATCTCAGGTCAGTGATATAAGCTGCAAAAGTTTCACCTGGCTTTTGGTCTCTTGTGTAAAATAAATGCCTCTCTAATGTAACATTTGTCTGGAGGTTGCATATTTCCTAAATTTACATTTTAAGCACTCAGCGTCCTCCCTGCGTTCAGCCAGTACTAAAATATGATGGTTTTCCCCCTCTCCTGCATGTACTTCTGGTGCATGCACAAATGAACTCTGTCTTTTAATAGCTTCTGACTCAGCTAAGTTAAGCAAAATGAATGCCCTCTTACATGCATCTTTGTCAGAAAAAGCTGCTTGTATGACAGTATTGTATTCCTGCTCGAATATTCTCAAATTCTCTGCTATATTATGATCAAACACAAGTGGACTTGGTCTGCAAAATGCCTCTGCCATATTAACACACAGCAGTGAAGGTGCTTGGAATTATGTACAAACACATACACATAAATATATGCCATAACTTTATGCCAGTACTTTTAATTATGCCCAGTAGCACAACAAACTCTGAAATAATTGCACTTTGCCAAATAAGTCTCTATAGCACAAGAACACTCTGAAAACACTGTACCTTATGAAACCACTCC
This sequence comes from Protopterus annectens, assembly GCF_019279795.1. Taxonomy (NCBI): domain Eukaryota; kingdom Metazoa; phylum Chordata; order Ceratodontiformes; family Protopteridae; genus Protopterus; species Protopterus annectens. Next base: position 725,389,338 of record NC_056729.1, read on the forward strand.
TTATCAGTGTAAGAATTACTTCAAAATGACTGTACTTTGCAAATAAACTGTACATGGCAGAAAATCTCATAGTAAGAAAGAAACGCTTCAAGATGAATGCACTTTACAAATAACCTGTACACAGCACAAGAACCTTTCAAAATGGCTGGACTTTGCAAAACAACTCTGTACAGTGTAAGCAACACTCTGAAATGATGGCACTCTGAGAATAAATGTAAACAGCACAAGAAACTTTTTGAAATGGCTGCACTTTGACTGCACTTTGCAATATAACTGTACTTTGTATACACAGACTCTTTCAAATAATTGCACTGTAATAAAGCACACACCCTGCAAACACTTTGCACACACTCTGAGATACTTTTAACAACTCTAGTTATGCTTTGAATGGCCTCAGTCAATGCAAAATAGTAGTCTGTGCACAAACATGGTCTTTTACTAAAAACATGCAGTCACCTTGCTCTTTAAGCTTAACTTGCCCTTTCATTGTACTCTTTATGTCTTTTTAATCTCTTATCATGCTCATTATACTTTTCTTGTGCCCGTTTTACTTTAAACATGCTTGTTATGTAAACCAAAGATAATTCTGAGCCCCATAGGAATAGTCTTGCTAGTTTTATCAAATATTATGGTTTTGAACATTTTGTTTAATTAATAATGCAGTTTGTGCCTTTCATTTGCTTAATAATATGTTTTTGTGCTATTCATTTGATTAATAATGTGTTTTGTGCCTTATAAATGTGCTGTTTCATTTTCTTTGCCAAATAAATCATTTGTGCAGTTTTCTTTACATTTAGCTCTTTACTGGCCCTTTTTTGTTTCTTTGAGCTCCACTTCACTAAACCTGCTTAGTCTGTCTTCACCTTCAACGCTGCACCTCATGGCTCATAGAAGTAGCTCTTCTAATCCTGGTTCTGATACCATGTTGTTTGTCTGGCCAGGATAAAACAGACAAACATTCATGGTTTCTGTTCAAGCAGCTTTATTACACACAAACACACCAGAAATGAGGGTCTGTAACTTAAACTTAAATAAACTTATAAACGGACTGACTGCCACACTCATACATGTTAACAGTCTGTTCTCTCAAAATGGCACTGCTGCCTCCACGTGCTCAGTATTTATCTGCACATACTACATCTGGAAATGCTTCTTAAAGGTACATACACATGCTCTGATCTACACTCATGTTGATCAGGATTGAATGCAGGAATGGTTAAGGAGAGGCAAATTCAAACCAAGAGATGAAAGGTTAATATTGGCAGCCCAAGACAGTGGGCTACGTACATGGTGGCTTACAAAGTCCATTGAACATGTGGGAGAAACAGACAAATGTAGGTTTTGTAAAACAGAAATGGAAACAGTTGCACATCTTGTAGCTGGTAATAGGATCAGGACTTTATACTGAAAGGCATAATAATGTGGCAAGACTGTTGCACTGGGGATTGCGCACACATTATGGTATTGAAGTGGCTGAAAAACACTGGAAACATGAGCCACAAAGCATCATAGAAAATGATAAAATCTACATCACATGGGAGCACCCATTACCAACAGTTCAAAAGATAGATGCTAGAAAACCAGATATAGTGGTCCATGAAAAGCAGACAGAAGTAGCATTGATCACTGAAATCACGACACACATTGACTACGGTGTCTTGCATATAGAGAGACACAGAGTCATAAAATACCAGGATTTGCAGGCAGAAATGAGAGCAATGTGGAAAAAAAGATAACCAGACAGTTCTAATAGTAGTAGGAGCAACAGGTCTTCTAAAAAAGAATCTATAATCGTATTTAGGTATGTTACCAATACGTCTAACCCCATACAAATTGCAGAAGGAGTCATTACTGGGCACATTGCGGGTGCTGCGAAGAGTATTTCTGGCTGACAGCAAAGACTGAACAATACTAATTTCATGAACTTTAATCGTACTTTGACTTAGGAATGGGGGACCATTCCCATCATGGTATGAGAAACCCAAAAGACTTGGGGAAATTAAAAAAAATATATTATACTCATAATGTAGCAGACATTATTCTGAGATCTAAGTCAGCTTGAGAATGGAGAAAGGAGATTTTGCTGACAAGGATGACTGCAATTAGGAGTGCAGAGAAAAGTCACGAAGGGTCTGGAATTTACTGAGAAAACTGGCAAAGGAACCAAGTTATTGGGAGCAAATAACTAGAGAGGGAAAGGTAATTGGATGGGAGGAGGCCAAGAAGTCATTTGGACTGCAGGATAAAGGCTGCCTTCCCTACCAGGAATTGATATAGAAGGGTATGAGAGAATATAACTAAGGTTGTATCAGAGGATAGTGAACAGGATGATGCCATTACTTCTTGTCCCTATTTTTAGCTGAAATATGAAATTTAAAGTAAGGATGAGGAAGCATTTCTACATCAGCTGATTTTGCCATAACCATATAGAATGCTTATACTAAGTGTAGCTCATAGACATATACTAGATGGTCATCTGGGAAATGAAAAAAAAAACAAGTCAAAAATACTAGCCAGGTTTTACCTGCCAGGCATAATGAATTAAATAGAAAATGTCTGTGCTTCTTGTACAGATTGCCAGAAAATTCATAAGATCTGGATTTAAAAGTCTGTTTATCGTAGTGTCTAGTACAGAGGAGCAATGGAGCTTACTGGGACCACTAATAAAACTTTGTAATGAGTATCAGGACATTGTCGTAGTATTGGACTTTACTACAACGTTTTAAGAAGCACTGATATTACACAAAGATAATGATAACTTTCTTGCCAGAGACGTGGTACTATTATTCTCCAAAATAGGAATCTCTAAAGAAATGCTTACTGAACTCTCCCTTTATGCAAAGGGTACTGCATCAGTTGTGTAACCGTTTTAAAGTCAAACAGCTGAAGACATCAGTCTACCATACACAGACTGATGAATTAGTTGAAAGATTTCTTAACATCTTGACATTCATGCTAAGGAATGGTATGGAAACAGATGGTAAATACTTGGTCCAGTGATTACCTTACATACTGTTTGCAAAAGGTACCACGTTCTTAAATTAGTTTATTGTTTTTGAACATGTGTACAATAGGCATCTTAGAGAAATACTGTACATTGCTAAGAAAATTGGTAAAAACAGAATATGCTATTTAAAGATATCATAAAATACTTACACTAGTTTCAGTATAAATTAAAGCTGGTTATGTCAACAGCAATGAGACACATAAATAGAGCCCAGGAAAATCAAAAGCATACATTATAAGACTGTCTAACTTAGACAATTTAACCCCATAAATCAGGTGTTAGTGTGACAGCTACCCCCCCCCCCCCATGGAAAACAAATCTGTGGCTCAGTGGCAGGGACCACTTGAACTATATTAGCAATAACCCACACCTGGGTGTGGGTAATGCTGGATTTACCCACGGTTGGTGTGGTTTGGTCATGAGGGTGAAGCCAGAGGTGCCAAACAAAGACAACCGTGGGTAAATACAGCATTACCCACACCCAGAAGTGGGTTATTGCTATTATACAATGACATTATTTAAGAAAAAAAATACTTACTTTTCTTAAATAATGGCATTGTATAATGCCTCCTTGCTGCCCTTCCACAGCTGTCTGGTAGTCTGCAGCAGTTCTGATGTACTGTACATACGAATGCTTGCGCAATACATCAGAGCTGTGGGTGGAAGCAACGGAGAAAGCAAGATCTCTATTGTTTTTTACAAAGTGTCTCGCTATGTTAAAGGAGTTTAACATTGCGAGACAGCTTTAAAAAAAGCAACAGAGAATCTCTGTTGCTTTTTTTAAAGCTGTCTCGCTATGTTAAACCCATTTAACATAGCGAGACAGCTTTAAAAAAAGCAACGGAGAAAGGAAGATCTCCGTTACTTTTTTTAAAGCTGTCTCGCTATGCTAAACTCCTTTAACATAGCGAGGCAGTGTCTAAACAGCAATGGAGATCTTGCGTTCTCCGTTGCTGTAAAAAAAAGACTTATACTAATGGAAAAAGTCCGGGCAACTGGACATTTTTCCATTAGTATGTCTGATTTACAATGGGCACGCTGACCAATCAGCATGCACGTTTTGGAATATTAATGGGGGGGTCATTGTAAAATAGAAAATAATAAATGCAGTAAACTAAAAGACTGGTCAACCAAGAGAGAGAGTAAAAGATAGCAAATTACTCCTAATGAAGCCATGCCAAGACATAGGAAGCTCTGTAGTCAGCCTGAGAGCTTAAGTTCATTTTAGAGGAGACAGAGAATCTCTGCTTGAAGTACAGTTACATGAGTTATTGTCAAATGTACACAAGAAGGAAATAAGACAATATTTGTTAAGAAATAAAAGCGTATTCACAGAAATGCCTTAGAGAAAATAATTAGTAGAACATAATATGCAGACAACACTATGACTGAAAGAAAGAATAAGACTGTATTGAGTGTTACAGTCAAAGAAATAATTAGGAGAGAAAATCAATAAATGATCTAGTTAGGCATGACAGAAAAAGTTACAAATTGAACATAGCATCCTTGCAGTGCTAGTTATTAAGCCTGCTGGTAGCATCAGATTCAGTAACGATGTTAGGAAACTGAATCGTATTTCAAAGTTTAAAAGCTATGCTGCGACCATAACTGATTAGTTAAACGAGAACCTAGGGAAGGACAAATACTTGTTAGCGCTCAGCTTGACAAACTGGTGCTGGTCAACATCACCTACCCAGTCTGCCAAAACAAACAAAAAAAAAACAGCCTTTGTAACCTCAGGTGGTCTGTTTCAGTACCCAGTGCTACCATTTTACTTATATGCAACCATGGCTACCTTTCAGAGGCAAAACAAGAAAAGCAGTGGACAAAGTACACTCCAAGCAATATCAAAAGTAATGATATTGTAGTTTAATAAAGTAAGAAGTGCAGGCACTGACCTGCACAAAAGCGCTAACCTTACTTTATTAAACTACAGTATTATTACTTTTGATATTGCTTGTAGTGTACTTTGTCCATTGCTTTTCTTGTTTTTCCTCAGTTTGTCTATTTCTTTTGGTTTGAATACCTTTCAGATACCAAAGGACAGACTATTGATGTCCTACTCACTGTATGCTAATACATGCTTAGATGATGTGATCATTCATTCAGAGGACTGAGAGTCTCACTTACCAAAAGTGCAGGTTGTGAATAAAATTCTATAAGATAGGCAGGCATAACTGTGAATGCTAGGAAAAGTAATGTAGTCATACAAGAAGATAGATGGTACAACCTTGACAAGAAAAAAGTGGAGCCCAAAAGAAATGGCTTGTACCCTCCAGCAAAAATGCAGGTTAAAGTTTGGGCCTACAAATCTCACAAAAGGAATAGCTCCGATCAAGGTCAAATGGTGTCATAAGGTTATACCATTCACTGTGGGATTTCTCTATGACCCCAAGTTTGAAAAATTCCTGTAGCTCTTTCTTACCTGCTATGCCTCGTGGGCTGTGATATGTGATATAGCATATTTATCTTTATACCTGGTGCAGTTTCTATGTTCAGTTAGGTGACATTAGCCCTACCAGACAACTCAGAAAAACATCCCCATTCTTCTACACAATCTGCTTAACCTCATACTTCTGGGGCAATGATAATGTGTCACCTGTGATGATGTAAGCATATGTTGCAGTACCCTTAGCCTCTACTGTAAACATACTTAATGCAGGTATCCCAATTCTTTCCAAATCTTTGGAACATTTATGTTGCATAAGTGTTCTGGTTTCCCCTTTTCTCACCTGATAATTGACTTTACTTCTCTTTGCAACATCCTCAAATGGTCCCTTTGACTTTGTGAGGAGCTTGCTTTTGACAATGGGCAAAAAAGCAAGTACTTTGTATCCTGGTTTGACCACTTTAAGCTATGCATTTTTATAATATGTTCTTTTGTGTGTTTTGGGTACCATTTCCATGTACTTTTTAAATATTGGCATTATTGTTCATTAACTCTGCTTGAAGAAGGGATATCCTAAAATTTAATTGTTGTGGTGACAATCCTCTATACACTTTGTAGAAGAGGTATTTTCCTCTATCCAAGTTTCCTTCACTATATCCAGCAAAGTTCAAAGATGTTTGCAATATACTTTGAGTGATGACTTGTAATTCATCCTTCAAAGCAAGGTGGTAATATGGCAGTAACTGGTCCCAACTTTTATGTCCTGTTCTATGGCATTGCGTAACATAAACTTCAACATTTTATTAAAATGTTCAGCTAAAAACATGTTCAGAGATTGCATATAGAGGTTCTCTGATTGTATATAAAGGCTGCCTGCTGTTTATTTTAAAGAATTGACAAAATTCTGGAATACCTCTGGATATAAAATGGTACATTCATTAGTAAAAATTGCTGTGACAGTTCCTACTCTAGAAAAGAAGTACTAGTTCCTTAACTATAGAATTGGCATTAGTTCTTCATAAGGCTATTGCCAAAGTAATTTTTGTTGTGTATTCAGGTATTATAATTATATATCTATTGTTGACACTTACCCCCGGATTCACTAATCTGCCGTGCAGGACTAGCGTAGTCCTGCACGGAAGCACCCGCTTAGGAGCAGGATGGCAGCGTGCCATGCGTATTAATGAAGGCGTGCTGCCTGAGCTCCCAGGCTTACATGGTGCGTGTATGAGTGCAGGGGGGGTGTCTGAGAGCAAAGCTCTCAGAATAAACATGCCCCTGCAATGTAGAAAAGCAGAAAGTATTAAGAGATGAGCGAGATCGCTCATAGGTGTCCGCATATCCCCACCAACAGATCCCCACGTGTACAACAGCAACAGTACTGAAAAAGTAAATAAAGAAACCCTTTGATTTTTTTTAAAACACCGATTAAAGCTAACTATAGGTGCGCTGGTGTGCCCAACGCTTAGCTACGGTTAAAGCAGCTTAAAAGGCTGAAGGGGATAAAAAGGAAGATATATGCAAATGAAGCAGCACAGCAATAAATAGGACATGCTGGAGGGACAGATTCATAACCCAGAGGCTCCCTTCACTCTGGAATAAAATCCCAGTCCAGGTTAGGCAGAGTCCCTCATTGACTCTCTTCAAGAGGAACCTTGATGAGTGGATGGGAGATCGTAGGTTTACCCCGGGTATCACTTCTGTGTCACTGTTAGATAGAGGCACAGTATACTAACCTCGAAAAAGGGCATAGCAAAATAAATTTAAAATGGGTGGCGAAAGCCAAACACATTCTGGCTAGGCTTATAAATGCCCTAGGGCAGATAGCCTAGTATGAACCTATGAACCTATGAACCTAATAGTGAAGTGGGCAGAGCATTCGCCTAACGAGCAGGCACTCCCAGTTCGAGTCCCACTGCAGTACATTCCATTTTCCATGTGAAATCTGTATATGAACATTTTTTTGCTGTATAACCTACAGAATAACATTTAAATGTGAACTGGAGTACGGCATTAAATGCACATGCAAAGTGTCAGTGTCATAATGAATAAGGCACTAGTAAGCAGGTTTAAGCACAAATAAATAGTAGTAAGCATATATAAGCACTAGTAAGCGTGTTTAAGTGAATTTGTGTGGGGGTAAGCATTGCCTACACAGATTAAGCAAAGTAGAAGCTAACTGTGTGTAAGAAACTGTAACCAGAAGTAAGTACTGCTTAGCTCCACGCAAACCCATGCACACCCACTTAGAACTGCTTTAAAGTGCCTTAATCACTCTGTATCCAATGGCCCATGTTCTGCCCAGCAACAAAATAAACAGCTTCTGCAAGGTTCAAACTCAGGACCCTGTACACTACAGTCACAGTAACTAACCACTAAGCTACCATAGCAATGCATATAAGTGAGGTTTCAGCAGACAAATCCTCACCATAGGAAAATCAAACCGAACATGTGAACTGAATCTATGTACAGTGTGATGTTGTATATCCTGCTACAGAACATAAATATGTGAACTGGAGTACAGTAGTAAGGCCAGATGTGAGGCATTATTCTAAGAAAGTGTTGAAGTCCCCAGGACCCCATACAGTGTACGTACACATGAATCACAGATACCAGACACAGATATAACATGTAACAAATTATAAATCAATGTCAAAAGGACAATATAATGCTAATTACATATTAAACAATGCTAAGCATTGCACAGGTTGGCTTACGTGGTGTAAGCAATGTGTAGGCTGGCTAATTCAATCTTCGCAGTGGTATGCCCCTTTAAGCAATGCCAACATTAGGTAAGCAGGTGTGCCCATAGCTTTGCCTTTTCAAAACCGTCCAATCACAGGAAAGTGCAGGAAATCAGATGTATTTAAACCTCACAGGCATCAATAATCCCCATAACTGGTTACAGCTCCCTACTGTAGGCAGAATGGCTAGAGTAGGTGAAGGCACTCGATTCAGAGTGCAGCACTGGGGCATTAATGAGTCGAAATACATGGTGTGGCTCCTAGTCAAACACCATGAGCAGAGACTCCTGCAGGGCCATTACCAGGGCTTCCAGTATAAAGTGGAGGCCTGGTACAGTCTCGCCCGTTACCACACTAGTGCCACAGATATCCCCCGGACTAGTGAGCAGGTCAGGCATCACCATGATGACCTGAAGCGGCATAGGGGGGATCTACTGGAACATTGGATCCAGGAATGCAGGCAGATGGCTGATGCCCCAGTACTAAGTACCCATTCCACTAAGTATATAATAATTGCCTAGCTTGTGTATACTATGGATAGGTATGGCTAAATGTCACTGCATTTCTCTGACAGCTGCAGATGAGCAGGCTGTGAACCAGCAAATCCATGCCGCTAGGCTGCAAAGGCTGCGTCACGAGGCAGGTTAGTAATAATCTTGCATAAACTGTCATATCCTGTGAATAAAGGTATAACCCCTGGAGTGCTTGTGTATACTCTGATTTAATATGTTGTAGTGTTGCATACTATAAATAGTACTGTAGTATTAAGCAGTGTTACCTACACTGTGGTACACAGATAAAATGTGTAGGAAGTTCTGTATAACAAGAAGTTAGTCATATTGTACAACTGAGGGAGACTTAGAGAGAAAACATTTGAAAGCTTCACACCAATTCCCTCATAGCACAGTGTACTGTGATGTTAACTGTAATAGTTTTACCACACACCGCAGGGTTTGAATCCTGGGAGTGGTAGTAAGTTGTATACATAATCATACCCCACAGCTGTACAGACATTTTGAGAATGTTCAGATAGAATGCTGTATACATAATTAGACCCAACAACTGTAGAGTTTGCTATAATGATCAGATAGTAAGCTGTATGCATAATTAGATAGACCCAACAACTGTACAGATTTTGCTAGAATGTACAGATAGTAAGCTGTAAGCATAATCATAACTATCAACTGTACAGACTGCATCAGAATGTTCAGATAGTAAGCTGTATGCATAATCATAACTATCAACTGTACAGACTGCGTCAGAATGTTCAAATAGAAAGCTGTATGTATATTCATACCCCTCAACTGTTCCAATCTGCCCAGCATTTGCAGATAAATGGCCCAAACCTGTTGCCTGTTCCCCTGTTCCCCTGAGAAATCAGTGTGATGATTCAAGAAATGTAGGCAGCCTGTGATGACATATAACCAATAGTCAAACCTGTACATAGTCAGAGAATGTATATCAAAACAAACCTGTCATTGTAGCATCACACCCAAGGTGTATGAGAGCAATTCTCATAATATGTCACATTAACACCTGCATCCTGTCAAGCCTGAACCAGAGTGTGTGCAATAATGGATTGAGGGGTATGTGTATAACATCAACATGGAATCTGGGAGTATGTGTAGAAATTGTCAGGTAGTGTTAAAAAGATCTTCTCAGCAGCTATAACAGGTAAAAGGTGTAGACTATACGTTAGACACGGTCCATGTATATACTAATCTACAAACATACCATTGCAGAAAGTAAGGCCAATGGGTAGTACAATAATACATGTAAGGGACAGATCACTGCAGTGACTAAGAAAGTTGTGAAAACTATAGGGATATATCAGTTGTTAATTGAAGTTTCTCTCTTGACCCCATCATATGTGCAAAAATAACCCAATTATACACCTCAATGGATATGTTTACTCTCCAAACTTATGTTGGGACATATGTTCTGTTGGTTCATAAATATCCACATTTGGTTCTATGCATGTGCCATGTTAAAATACACCCATATTGGTGGCCTGTTGCCATCAATAAAACCTGCATGTTGTTGTAATGGCCACTGCTGTTCCATATATGCATGTGTTCTGCTTGCTATGCAACTGGTTTACATTTGGTGTCTTGGGTTAATGGGTATACCTATGCATGCTGTCATAACTAATCCTGAATGCTGTTGACTATTACTAACCCATATCTGTCTGTAAACTGCAACACCATTGCTCGTATGGGAAGGCCGGTCCCAGCGGATCTACCTGTCCCACCTCAGCTGGCCATGGCACCGGGCACCAGCATTTCTGGGGCCCAGCCTGGGACCTCCTCCTCCATAGGCCCTGCACCACATTTGGGTGGAACCGCCACAGGGGGGATGGGGCTCGGCCCCCCCCCAGGTGTGGGGGTGGAGAGGAGCCAGTCACCCATCGTCAGGCCCAGGCCATGGTGAGTAGGGAGATTGATAGGGCATTTCAAGACCAGCTACACCAGCTTGAGGACTGAGTAGCGCAATTAGAAGGTGAGCCTGCTCCTCCTACCCAGTCCCCAGCATGGCCACCTTTGGGGCTGTGAAGCTGCAGTGGTGACTGCCCATGGGTTGGGACCTCAGTCCCACTGATTGCATTTGGGGGCTCATGGGCTGGTGACTTCCAAACACCCCTCCCCGTCCAAGGTGTTTACCCCCGACATGTGTCATATACCACCCCTGTATGTGTCTTGTTTGTCTTGTCTGTTAACCTACCCAACCTACCTCTCCAAATATACCTACTACCCATCCCCAACATCCCACTCTCACCTGAAAAAAAAGGGCAATCTGTCTCCACAAAAAAATCTCGCCCCATACATAGCTGTCCATTTCGCACACGTGTCCACTGGACACATGTAATTTGGTCTAATTGGCATCACAACAAATTTATGTTGTCCTCACCCCTCTCCCAGGGGTTTGAGTGTCCAAATCTACTTCCAAATTCAGTGTATATGCACAGCTGTTGCTATAGAAGAAATGGGCAGCTATGGACCTTCCCTACACCCTTCCTGCACATCCCTAGCTCTTTTTCCTACTGTCTTTTCCTCTTCGGGCCCCTTTTTCACCACTTTCCTATCAACCCTTTTTTTTTCTTTTAAAGAAATTAGTGCAGGGGTAAGTGGCAGTAAGCACTTTTAAGCAGCAGTAAGTGGGTTTAAGCCTGTTTGCATGGGGGCAAGCAATGCCTACACAGGTTAAGCAATTTAGAAGCTAACTGAATATAAGAAACTGTAACCGGAAGTTAGCAGTGCTTAGCTCCAATCAAACCCACGCAAACCCGCTTACAACTGCTCAAAAGTGCCTTAATCACTCTGTATCCAATGGCCAGTGTTCTGCCCAGCAACAAAATACACAGCCTTTGCAAGGCTCAAACCCAGGACCCTTCACAAAGAGATTTACCACTAAGCCATGGCAGATATACATAACCCTGATGTTTTCACAAATATATCATCCAGCACAATCAGTCAACAGTACAGGAAATGTAGTAATATGATACCACACAACCTCTTAATGCAAGAATTCTGGATAAAGTGTGCCAAAATGTGGGTACAAATAGGGATATATGTAAAATACTGCTTTAATACACTTAAAATGTTGTTAGTTACACAGTTATATGTATTAGAACACATATTTTGAAGGAGATGAAGTCTGAAACACAAAAGTGTCGTCACTAGTTACTGACTTCAATCCTGAGATCATCCATGTCAATTTCCAGGAGAAAGAGGTACAGGCCAAAAATATAAGCCGAACATGCATGGACATATGGACAAATATATATCTGTAAATGTAGACAGATAGACAGCTATATGTATATATATGTATATGTATGACTCACAAATAATTATATACCATTAATTGTATATAGATAGATAAATATGTTCATATGTATATACATATATATATATATATATATATATATATATATATATATATATACACACACACATGGGGGTTTTACATATATAATTATGTAGATATACACACACACATATATATTGGATACATATATATTGGATTCTGAAATTACTCTTATTAACACTTACAAGGATGTGAATCCCCTATTGGTTTGTCCTAAACAAAAGAAGCTGTCAAATAACATAGATGTGTGTTTGTCCGACCCTTTACAGACAGTTTGTGTTTCGCCTCCTCTACAGGGCTCTTCACAGTCGACGGACCTTTGTCTCATGGATCCACTACCATGTGTTCTCCCTTCTTTACTTGGCAAGGGGATTTCTGCCCTTAATAAATCTTTAACAACTAAGGATCACAATGTCTGTGAAAGCACATGAACCACTCGCACTTCTATTATGCGAGATATTCAAATGGACTGTCAGAATTCGCAAAGACCGCGCACTAGTGTTATGTGTTCACCTCAGTTGGAGTATATGAGGGATGGTGGCAATTTTTTTGTGGCTGTGACTTCCACTCCAACTCACCGTGTATGTCCAGTTCCCACCTTTGCTGCTAATAATTCTTCTAATAATCCTGATATGAATTCCTCGCTAGCAGGAACCTCCATTACAGTCTCTCACTGGCGGGAACCAACTGTTAGTATAAACAATATTCCTGCCTCTGCTTCTACTCTAAACGACTCTCATTTGGCGGGAATTCCCACTACATTTCATAATCAAAATGGTTTGGGTCAACATGTAGTAGGTCCTGAGCCTCCTCTGTGTGCTACAGTTAACAACTTACCTCATACTGCTTTTCCGATTATGGGTAATGTATTACCCCAGCATAATTTGAATTCTCAGTTCTCCACTCAAACGCATGCTAATACTACTGCTCATGCTTCTTTTCCAGTGACTGCAGATTTGTTATCATATCTGCATTTGGATGTGAATAGTAATCCCTTCGCACAGGATTTAGATCAGTTGCATCCTTCTGATGAGTCTTCGCATGTGGATTTTATCCGTCTCAAAAACGTCAAGTCACGTCTGTTTTCCTTGGAGAGACTGTTTTTTATTTTCAAAAGTACACAGATGGACATTCTATATTTAACATGTTGTTTAGATAGGAATATGGTACCCTTTGGCCTTCGTATTGTTAAATTTCCCAATAATTTATCCAGTGATTCCTCCTTATATAGGGAACTTGTTTCCTTATATAACAATACAGGATTACAAGTAGTCAAATTACTCATCAGTCATAAAGAACAGAAATTACTACAGCTAAGGTCAGAAATTCTGTCCTTACATTCTGAGGTTACTTCTCATCCTGATTTTCCTCAACATTCACACATTTTTAATGGCATACATCCGAGGATCAATAGACATGTAGCCACTATTTTGCATCATAAGAAACAAAAATTACATAGGGATTACATTCAGTATAAAAATGACAGAGCCTACCCTTTAAAATCTGAATTTAACCATAGATTCAGTTACAGGAATAGACTAGGGGCTCACAATGATTATAATGATTTTAGGGTTCCGTTTGAGAAAACCACTAGAGTGCCTTATAAGACTACCTACAGTACATCATACGAAACAGCCAATAGTTCTTGTTGTGGGAATACCAGTCTAATGAATAGTTTTGTCCCTGTTATTTCTTCCTCTGCTCCAGTTTCTTCTAGCTCTATCCTGTCCTTCATTCCTATCACCCACGTTCCTTCTCTTTCTTCTAGTTCTATCCCTTCCTTTACTCCTGTCTCCCACTTTCCTTCTTTTTCTTCATCTACTTCTGTCACTCCTGTCAGTCACTTCCCTACACTTTCTTCCTCTACTTCTGTCACACCTGTTCTTCCTTCTAATGTTGTTTTACTCCCCCCTTCCTTTCCCACTTCTTTCTCTCAGGCTATTTCTATTCCATCCTCCTCTCCAGCTGTCTCCTCTGCTTCTAGAACCTCGGATGTGCCTGTTACCCCTATTGTTCCCTCCACTACCCCTATTGTTCCCTCCACTACCCCTTCTGTTCCTCTCTCCACTTCTTTTTCTGCTACCCCTTTTAATCCTATCTTATCCTCGACCACTCCTCTTTCCACTCCTTTTTCTATCCCTCATGATTCACTCTCTGCTTCTGTCCCTATTGCTGTATCAGATCCCTTATGTACTTTGGACCAGTCAGTTTCTATTAATAAAGATAATGTTCCTTTTTTATCTCCAAGATCACAGAGAATCTGCTCGGGGGGCTTAGTTCGAGGGATGAGAGGTTTCACCTTCACTTACAGGACAAGAAGAAGTCTCTTGAAAGAAGAAGCTCCTTTGGATCACTTGAATCACATTCCTTCTCGTTTTTCAAGGAACAACTCTGTCCATCATCAACGAGTTGCACACAGGAACCTCCCCAGAGGTCGTCCGAGAAAATTGTACCATCCATGATGGAAGAATTGGATCCCCTCCTTCTTGTTTGTTCTTCTGAAGTGTTTAACCTTACTGATAGGACTTTTTCTCATACCATTTTGGAGGTTTTGAAGAAAGGATTTATGTTTATTGCATCTCAACGGGCAGATCTTTCTTCTCTCCTACTTGATTTACGCCTTTTCCTCAGGAAGCTCAACTTGAATTTAATTTGTGAAAAAGACAATGACTTGGATAGAGATCTAGTGAATGTAAACCTTAAACTCCCATTCAGACGCAGTTTGTTCAATCCCCCTTTGAATAATACATTGCAGACTTTTCTCAAACTGTGTGAGAGAGATTTCAGACAAATACTTAGCCAACCCTGTTATCACAAATGGTTTAATCTCTCTCCAGAACAGATGTCTGGACTAAATGAGCTGCATAAAGATAAGTCCCTCAGAATTATGACAGCCGATAAAGGGACTGGGGTTGTCCTGATGGAACAGGAGTGTTATGTTAACACTTTAAATGAAGACTTGAATAACAGCACTTACTATTTACTAGTTCAGCAGTCTGATGTTAACCATGCTTTTAAGAAGATTGATAGAGTATTAAATTCCCTTCTCAAAAAACAAGCTATTTCTTCTGAAGAAGCAGATTTTATGACTGTTACCAATCCTCAGCTTGGGAAGTTCTTCAGTATCCCCAAGATGCATAAGAATCATACCAACCCACCTTTTAGACACACAGTGTCTAATCAAAAGACTAAAACTGAAAAAATTGCTGAATTCTTGGATTGGTCTCTTAACCCGGTTGTACAAAAATCCCAGTTTTATCTTTGTGATTCTTGGGACTTCCTTAATACACTACATAACAATCCACCTGCTTCTAATAACATTATTTTGGTTACATTGGATATAGAGGCTCTTTATACCAATATCCTGCATGATGAAGGAATTACATTTTTGTGCTCCTATCTATCTCAAGGCACAGCTTTTAGCCCAGGAAGAATTGACACTTTTTGCATTTTATCTTCTTTGGTTCTGGAAGGCAACTTCTTCCACTTAGATAATTCCATATATCAACAGATTAGAGGGATAGCCATGGGATCTAGAATGGCTCCCTCTTTTGCCAACTTAGTTCTCTCTGCTTGGGAGATTAATTCCCTCATGCATCTACTTGATTGTTACTGCATACGCTTATACAGGAGATATATAGATGATGTGTTTTTCATTTGGGAGGGTAGTGAACAGCATTTACATCATTTTTTGGACACTCTCTCTGAGTCCATTCCCTTTTTAAAATTTAAAGTTGCTTCTTGTGGGTCACATGCCACTTTTTTGGATGTTTGTGTGTCATTTGATCCTGTTAGTCTCTCTTGGTCTTCCACGATCCATAGAAAAAATACATTCCGGAATAATTACTTGGAGTACTCTAGCATGCACCCCCGTTTCATGAAGCACAATATGTCTAGAGGTCAGCTTATACATATTTCATGTTTGGTTAGTAATGATGACACTTTTAACAATGAATGTGCCATACTTAAGAGACTTTTAATAAAAAGACATTATCCCAGTGACCTTCTTGATTTCCTCATTTCAGAAATCAAAGTGGCTAGATATGTTAAATTTCCTCCCATTATTAAATATGGTTTTCCACTTAAGCAGCAGACTTTACCTAACCTTCCACTTTTGGACAGTATACACACCCGTGTTTCACCTACCCAGGATGTTTTACACTCTCAAGTTATGTTTCCTACTCAGAATAATCTTCCTTCCCAGGATATTTCTGTTATGACCCTAGTCCCTTTTACACCTCCTTCTACAGCTTCAACTTTATCATTGACACAGGATAATTTGCGGAATTGGACTATTGCTTTTCCTATCCCTATTTGCTTGGATTCCTTCAACATAATAAATGTTATTTTATCTAATTGAGAGATTCTTACCAATAGTCAAGAAGTTGCAAATAGACTTTGTGAAACTCCCTCTTTTTTATACAAGAGATCCAGGACACTAAGAGTTTCATTTGAGAACAGAGACTTGCCTTTTCTTATTGACTGTTCACCTTCTGAGGAGCTTTCCAAAGGAATGTTTCCCTGTGGCGAATGTGTCACTTGTCCTCACATTTTTAAAGGATCCTCGTTTAAGTTTAAACACAACTACAATATCACTTTTCATAATCACTTTGATTGTAAAACTAGTAATGTGGCGTATGCTGCAGTCTGTGATTCTTGTCCTGCTTTTTATGTGTGTAAAACCATTAGGAAGCTGCCCTCTAGGATCAAGGAACATCTGGCTGCTGTTAGAAATAGAGACCCTAGAAATGCCTTATCCAAGCATAGTTGGACTTGTCAGGGTTTTACTGGTTTTAAGTGTTTTGTTTTACAACAAGTTTATAACTTTTTTGGTGATGTTAATACACTTTTAGAATATAAGGAATTACTTTGGCAGTTGAGACTTAATGCTGATATCAATGAAAATTTAAATATTAAGTGTGCACTTAGGTGGTTTAGTTAGGTTTTTCTTTTCATACTAATTCATTTTGCTAATTCTATTGATTGACAGCTTACTTTATTTATTATGTCACTGTTGGCATGGTTACCATTCCATGTCTGTTATTTACTGTTTTTTTTTTATGTTTAAAACCACCCACTAGTAGCTTTTTGTTTTATATATATGTGGTTTTCACATTTCTTTCATTGTCTGAAGAAGTCTTTGACACTATTAAAAGATGAAAGCTTATAACAGGCTCCATTGCCGTTTTGTTATTTTTTGAAGTTTTTCTGTATATGTTATTTGATTCTTCAATAGTGTTCCGACAGTTTTATTATGTTTTATATATATATATATATATATATATATATATATATATGTGTGTGTGTGTATATATACATGTGTACAGCATTTCCACATTGGAACAAAATCCTGAACCACTCACTACAACATAACAGACCATAAGCAATGTTAATGGGGGCTCAAATGAGGGATACCTGGTAATTAGTGCTATGTTACCCCCCCTCCCCACAGCCCTAACAGATATATTGTGCAATCCAATATCCAACATATGCAGTTCTTGACTTCAGGACCCTCCACAATACAGGTACAATGCTTTAACAGTAATCCAATTTACCTGGAAATGTCAGGGCAATATCTGTAACATATCATGCCGAAAAGTCATCTATACATTAATAAATATGTTCAGGTATATTTATATATATATATATATATATATATATATATATATATATATATATATATATATATATATATATATAGGTACATACACATATACACAGACAAAAGGTATTAGTAGCCATACATATGTAGAAGTAGTATGGAAGTACTGGGTGCAAAGTATATCCCTCAGCCACAAGCCCTGTAACTGGTACCAGTGACATGTGCAGTGTGGCAACCATTCCCACAAATGAGAATACTTACATTAAACATATACCCACTCATAATTCAAAGGACATGACACGACACACAGGTATGCATACACAGAAAACCTTTATTTGTGTACTATACAATAATGTATGCCATTACTTACAGCACATAAGTTTTGAAACATGTTATCAGTGAAGAATGCAAGGCCCACACAAAACAGTAGATGCAAACAATGTGGATATATAGCATACTATGCTGTCCAGGCCAAGGCCTTCAATTAGTACAACAGCAGACAAAAGATTTGCCTTCAAGATAAGTAACAATCAACAATTGCAGATGTAGTTCAGCAGCCTCCAATTGCACCCTGTAGTCAAACCCTAGGGGGAAATGTATTAGTTGTGGCAATGTCAATGTGCCTGCCACATGTATGAACCCTGACCAACATATTTTGAGGGAGAGAGAGAGAGAGAGAGAGAGAGAGAGACACACACACACACACACGCAAACACGCACACAAGCACACACACACACACACACACACACACACACACACACACACACACACACACACACACACACACACACACACACGCACATGCATACACACACACACAGACCAAAAAAATAAAATAAACAACAGAAAGCTGTCACAGCTGTCAGAAAAAAAATTACAGGCATGTAAAACATAAATGTATGTAACTAAATGTAGTATGTGATATAGAATAAAAGGATATATGAAATGGAATGATTTATATGTGCCATCTGTAGTTGTCCCTGTAATGATGTTCTGCTGAACAACTACTCTGGACAATACTGTCTGTCCCTGTAGGCAGTGGGACATCCCTGCCAAGTGTGCGCAGATCAGCAATATCTGTGTTTGGTATGTTAGTGTGGGCAATAACTGGTGGTGGAAGTACTGCTGTCATGATAGACACATGGGTGTAAGAGCACATTACTTGCAGGACAGTCATGTTAATGTGTAATGTAGCATGCACAGATGCTATAGGTGTATAATAGGCTTACCAGCAACCTCTCACCATATATACCACCCTAATGTTAGTCTGTGTTCACATGTGACACCTATCTGTGTTGCAGCAAGGCAGAACAGTGCAGCTGTGAATGAAAGACAGTTACAGAATGTGTGACCAGATGTCTGTATGCACCCTACATATAGATAAATATCTGTGTGATATATAATTAGACGTGCATGTCTACAGATACACAGACACTCATATAGATATAGGTATATAAACAACCCACAAGATATATCTACACATATATGTACATGTACACACACAAACATATATAAATATATATATATATATATATATATATATATATATATATACAGTGGCACTAACAATGGCATTCAGGTGAAGTAGTCTGTAACAGGCCAGCAAAGATAGTGTCCCCACAGGGAACATGGCTACAAACACATAGCACAATGCGTGGTACAATGCAACATATGTCCCAATGGTAGGTAAGCTGCCAACATACCAATTGCATTCTGTGAACGGTTTGTTGTAGCTGATATGGTGGGGGAGACAGAGATGTGTATTAAGAACTATGGTAACCCTGCTGTGTGAGTTGCTCAGATCTGTTTCCATCTTTATGTCTTCCAGGAAAGATAGCTCACACCCAATTGTCAGCATTCAGTGCTGCTGAAACTGATGAAATTGTTGAAGACATGGTACGGCACAACAACTGCTATTTGGCCAGGCAGTCCATGATCAGCAGGAGATGACCGACCTGTGCAACGATCTAGTACACAGGGTCAGTGATGTCGGCCTGCAGAACTGCAGCTATGAGCAGGTACAGCATCATTGCTGCGACCTGCTTCACCATGTACATCAGTGTGTAGCTGCCATACAGGGGGTCCATCTCACAACAGGGGGGGCAAGCCATCCATCCACCCCTCACCCATGTGGAGGAGCTTCTCAGCAGCCTTGTGGCACCTGCCCACCTGCAGATCCAACAACTGGCAGGATGCATTGTGGAGGTGGGTGCCACTGACACACTGGCTGAGGAGCGTAGAGGTAAGGCCCCACACCACTCTTGTGTATGCATCCACATCTGTACAGTTACATCATGCAAATCTGAGATGTCATATACATAGTCTGTTGTTGTGTAGTAGTAATAAACAGTTGTATATAAGCTGTAGTATAGTGGACTTCTACTGTTGATGTACCATAATGCTGCACTCACCCTTTATGAATGCCACAGCTGTGGCCACTGGCATCATCTTTCTCACACTCTTATGTAGGTTCCTCCAGGATACCACCAAGGCAGCACCCTGTAGTCGGTGAGTATGGTTCATGTTCATGCTTGACAATACACCGGGCATTTAATAGCTATAGGATATTCCATGCACACACCTAACACACCTACCCATACTGCATGTTGTACACATTCACGTTTTATTGCTGTGAAATGCACTGCATCACAGTAGAGACCATGATGGGGTATTGGAAGGGTACATCAGAGACATGCAAGATAACTAACATCCTGTCATTGTGAAATGTGTCCACAGGGATGAGAAGTATGGCAGGACACACAGCCTACAGTAGGGACATGTGTGAAACAATACCCTCATGGCTGTATCTGCACACAATCAGGTTAAGTAACTGTGGAAGATGTAACCCTGAACCCACAGCAATAGTGATAGCAGTATGTGACTGGTCATATATGCACCACTAATGTTGTGATCTATAAAGCAGACATCAGGCATTCAAAATTATATCTGTTCACATATCATCCCAGGTATGAGTTGCTCTAACACATAAGGGCTGTGAGCATTGCAGCTGACATAACTGACACAGTACTACATTTGTACTGTGGTGCTCATGGGAAGGCCACTTGGTCATCATGCCCCTGGCAGAGGTGCCACAATTGGTGCCACCAGGAGCATGTTTCAGGCCATAATGGAGGCACAGACACGTATGAAAATGTACAACAGACAGTGCCTGAGGCTGCAGAGGGTTGCTTTCTCATCTGTAAGTGGCAACATCCACGAACCTGCTGTTGCCCTCCGTGAACAGACCAAGGTCATGGATAGATGGTGGGGTGAGATGGTGGGCCTCCTTGACCGTAGTATGTCTTTGCTTGAACACGTGGTAGGAGTAGTGCGATGGCCATGTGGATGTAAGCCAGAAACACCAGCAGCTGGCAGTCAACATGGACATGCCAGGATGCCAAGCCATTCCTGTAGTGGCAGTACCAGCCCCAGCACACCACTGGGAGTGTTGTCCACACCACACCAGACCACAGCCTTGTACACATGGCCCTGGCCAGTCCCAGGTGGGACATGGTTCCAGCAGTCATCTGTCATCATCAGGGGAGAGTAGCACCTCAAGGTCTGTACCTCTACGTGCCCATGTAATTCCTGGCAGCAACAATTAGCGTGTCCATGGCCAGAGGCAGTGAACTGCACACCCTGCCAGGTATGGTCTGCAGCTGTCCAACAACACCTGTATAGGGCAGTCACATGGCAGACCTGTGTGCATGCATACCCACACACTATGCAACCACACCTAGGGCAACCCCATACCAACACACACCACATCACCATGCCCCAATCAATGAACTAAATGCCTCACCCATACACATGGAGACAAATGTATGGACCACCCTCGGCCTCTGGCAAACCAGCAACACACCCTGTGCATATGATGATACCTGTGCACACATCCCTGTCATCCATAACATCGATGCAGGGACAGGCTATTATGGTTCTGATGCACACGATGATTGTAATAGAGTGCTGCAATGTACTGCAGTGTAAGATATTGTCAGGGGTAATGTGTAATGCATACATGTCAGGTAGTGTAGCCATGCAGCTGTGATGCATTTCATCTGTTAGTAACACTGATTGATTGTTATCTCCATAATGTTATCCATTTGTGTTGTAGGTGTACATGTGTCAGCTGGAGGATGGTCTGCAGTCAGATTCCACAAGGATCATGGCACTGTGGTGACACCATGGCCGTGAGATATCTGGTGTACAGTTGCACACACATCACAGGTTTGTATAACAGTTATTGCCTGTGCCACATTGACAGGTGACCTGCTGGTACATGTATAATCTGCACCCTTATGTCAACCCATCCACATACATACACATCCTTGCTTGGCAACACTGTGACTAGACCCCTACCTAGGTATGTAGTGCTACTGAAATGTGTGGCTTTCATTGCACATACCACACCTCGTTTAGGGTGAGGTGTGTACCAAGTTACATGTTACATGCAGAACATCCACAGACATGTACAATATGGTAATGGGGGATTTAATGTTTGTATATGGAGAATACATAGTGTGTCATAGCATTATATACATATTGACAGACACATAACAGACAGACATACATCTTAGAGACCTGGGCGTATTGTTGCTAACTAACTAGTCCGTGTGTCCAATCTGTTACAGGTAGGCTGCACACAGCACATGTGTAACTGGGCTGTATTCTGTTACAAGTTACCTGTATGGGTGATGGTGACAGTGGTCACCAGAAAGAGGTACATGGGACATATACCGGGTGTACCATGGTGTAATGATAGTCTACACAGCACCCACATCCCCCAATGGATATTGTACACACTGGAACCCATCATGATACCCTGACATACCCACTATTACACATTACCCATGACGGCAATGCAACCCATTGCATATCACAACAGTGGTACCACAGGGATATGTATGTAATGCACATGCCACAGGCATAGCAGGGTTTGCATTGTGATGCCATACCTATAGGCAGTGACAACACTATCTGTACTACTGTGTGGCAATGTGTAGTGTAATAGGAGTATGTGGCCTCGGAATGGTGTACCCTACAGATATGCAGACATGCACACATGCACACACGTGGCAGACCTCAATGGGATTCCCATGCCTATTGACCCATTTATACAACACTGTTGTGCTGGTACTGCAAGGCACATGTAGCTGTTAGGGATAGAAGTGTAACAGGGTACATGTCATGTCCAATACAGCAGCATCCACATCTGACTATGGCAATGCAAGTGGAGGTGGTTGTGAAGGCTGTCATGGAATTTCCAACTACAGGTGTACTAACACACAA
This sequence comes from Protopterus annectens, assembly GCF_019279795.1. NCBI lineage: Eukaryota > Metazoa > Chordata > Ceratodontiformes > Protopteridae > Protopterus > Protopterus annectens. The sequence continues at coordinate 725,412,234 of NC_056729.1, forward strand.
ACAATGCTATCCTCAGTAATGCACACGTACACGTGCCAATACTGTGGTGCATTGCTGCAGGTGGTCATAGCTGTATACCTGGCTATTGTCCATGGAGGGACTTGATGTGTAGGGGGGTGTGTGTGTACATTGGTATCATGCATCCTGCCAAATGCCAGCAGGCAATCTATCAACAGACACCACACTAGTGACTGGCAGGGTGACAGTGACATGCATCAGCCAATACTCTGGGTGTCTTCTGCACATGGCCACTGAGGTGATCCAGTTGACATGTATGCAACATGTATTACAACACATGGTTAATGTTTGTGATGGAGACCTGTACCCAAGCATGTTCAGGTGACTGTGTTAGTGTAGTGCAGGTACCCGTGGCATGTGGCTCATACAGGGTGATGTCTCCTATATGTGACAGGTAGTACACAGCTGGCTACACATGTCAGTGCCAATCAAGCATAGGTTGTATGTATCCTAGCTGGATAACTGCCATTTGCAAATCTGTAGAGGGACTGACAGACACCAGTTTGGAGAGTAGCTATGCAGTAGGATGAATGTGTCAACAGATGGATGTTTGACAACAATATGTATGCCATTACTACATGTTGTAAGCCCTCACTAACATGTGCTGTACAGACGGTACTCTACAGTTACACTCCACATGTCTGATTATTATTCAGTAGGGGATATATATACAGTGATACAGCCCACACACCAGGAACATGACAGTGAGCCCTCAGAGTGTAGCTGTGCCCGCAGGTGTCCTTGTTGTCAGTAGTAATGTTAGCACTCTACCCTTACCTGACCTGGGACAGCACTGTCGACAGTAGCAATGCCATGTTACACTACACACCAGTGTGACAGCACGTACCCTGGGTTGCTACCCCTGCATGTCACACATTCACATGGATAACAGTGCTGTGCAGGTCTCATATACTTGTGTGTTCTAGACATAGGTTCATAGGTTCATAGATTAGTACTAGGCTAACTGCCCTTGTGAGCCATTTTAAGCCTAGCCAATTATCCCTTGTGAGACTCCAACCCTGCACCTTATATTTGTAAGGCAAACACCTTAACCATTATGCCACCCTCCCAACATGACACTCAATACCCTTTGCTACTGTAATGACAGCACATAGACACATGTACTGTACATGACAGTACATACATATATTACAGATTTCATTTCCCAGGGTTTGCCATAGCCTTGTATGTTACGCAGAGATAGCCTCTGCATAGACAATATGCCACAGAGTATAGCTGGAGGATTTCTAGACAGTCAGCATAGGCCATCTGTTTTATGCCTGCGATTCCTATAATGAGATATTTCCACTGCCTTCCCAGCTGTCGCAGCTGTCTTGTGAGGTAGATACCAAACGGGGCATTGTACTCTATACAGGGTGTAATGAGGGATGACTACAGTGGGACAATTACCTCCCTTTTTTCTGGATGTAAAGCCCTCAGTGATTAGGTGTGCCACATAGAAGGATTCCCTTACTGTTGTGGCAATATGGTTAATGAAGGTGAGACCACTGTCCACCTGTGTCCCTATGTCTGTCAGCACATCTTCGGTGTTTAGTGTACTGCCACCTATGTGGTAATTCAGGGGTACATGATATTTCCAAAGGGAATAACTATACATTAATTTGCATTAAGCTTGAGCCCATGGCTCTGGCACCAAGCATCTGTTTCTGTAAAGCCATGTTGTAGAATATCCACATCATTTGGGGATGCAATAATGGCTCCCAGTTTGCAGTTATCTGTGAACTTTGTTATCCAGAGTTCTGTAGTGTTGGCCTGTACTTCAAGGAAGTAGATGCCAAACAAGAACTGTCCCAGGACCGACCCTGAAGTACTCCATGTGTCACTTGTCTGGAGCAGAGATTGGACATGGCTACATTTACAGTCTGGGTTCCATCGGTAAGTCAGATGGCAACCCATCAAGTGACGCAGGTGGTTATGGCCAGCTTCGTAAGTTTAACTATGTCTCTAGAGTGGGGTATATTGTTGAAGGCCTTGGACAAGTCCAGATAGGCTGTGTAGACCACCTTATCCTCTTCCAGAGCTCCAGAGACTGAATCAAAGTAGCCAATCAGGTTCAGGAGACAAGATTGGCCATTCACGAGCCCAACCTGGGTGGGGTCCAGTGTTTGCTGTTTGCCAATGTCTTTGTTTATAAGTTGCATAATAATGTATTCCATGTTCTTGCAGATCAGTCTCGTCAGACTGATGGGATGGTAGTTCCTGGGATCCAAGGTGGATTCCCCCTTGTGGAGTATGATAACTGCAGCTGTGCGCCACTCATTGGGATAGAAGCCTGAGGTGAGGCTATAATTAAACATGGCACTTAGGTGAGATGCTAGGTTATCTTGTAGTTCATGTAGTACACAGCCTGGGATGTATGTCATCTGGTCCCATGGATGCTGTATTCCTAGCAGTGGATATAGCAGTTTCCACCTGTGTGGCCATGATTACTGGAATTTGGCAACTTTTTGTTACTGAGATGGGCCCTTTAGGGGGTGAGAGAAGGCTGAATGTGGTACTAAAACGGTATGCCTGGATATTGGCAAACTCCTTTGAAAAAGTATATTTAATGCCATTCTGTTGTAGCTCAGAGCAGTTTTAAGCTTGCCGTTTAGATACTGGACATAACTATAGAATGCCTTGTGGTTGTCTTTGGAATCTATGGCAATTATATTTATGTAACAAGCTGTGGCAGATTTTGAGGGATATCAGCTTCTTACTGAGGCTGGTAAGGGAGCAATTTGCATTTTGGGATTATCCTTTTTTCTGCAACAGTGTCTTCCTTCTGTTGTATAGTTTGTTCATGACAGTGGAGCACAAGATTGGCTTCCTTTTTTGGAGGGTAGTGTTTTGGTTCTATTTGAGATGGCACAATTCATGCAAGAATGGATGTGCCCATACAGTGCCTTAGTGTAGGATTCACCAGTTGCACTTTGAGCTCCCATCTCCATGGGTGCTATGAGGTTTGTTACTTCTAACTTGAGTAGCATGGCGTTGGCTTTGCAGAAGGTATTTATGGAGGTTCCTTATTGGCGGGTGGGGGTGGGATGTGGATGTCAACGGTGATTACCTTATGGTCAGACCTGACCTATGAGGGGTTGACCACTGGTGTGGAGCATATTACTCCCATGTTGGTAATGACTAGGTCTAGGATATTGGAGACCCTGGCTGGACAATGGATTAGTTGATCCAGGGGGTTGGAATGTATGACTTCCAGGAACCGTTGGTAAAGGGTGGTGGTACACCAGTTGTTTTCACAGTTAATGGCAGAGTATTTGGAATCACCCAGTATTATGGTGTTTGGTTGTATCTTAATATTGTCCAGTATGTTTATAACAGTGTAGTGAGAACCTTGGCCCATGGAGGGGGATCTGTAGCAAGCTACAATTTGGATTGCAGTCTTACCTAGTGTTAGTTGCATCTGGTGATTCACAGATGCATTGTGTGGGACACTAGGCTGGAGATGTGAATGACCTTGGTGAATATATACACTCCTCCACCTGTAGTGTTGTGGTCTTGGTTTGTTGCCCAACATGTGTCATAAGGGTTGTAGGCAGGTATTACAGGTATGCTCTCTGGAGCATTGAACCAGATCCCAGTTACTGCACAGATATCAATGTTCCCCATTTGTAGGTGTGGCTCAAGAGAGTGCCTTTTTAGGTTTAGACTTCTAGCATTGAGTCGCATTACCATCGGTTTTCCATTCTTGTATCTGTTACAGCGGTGGTTTTGTTCTTTGAATCTTGTCTAGAAAAGGCACTATGGGGGTGCCAAGATGTGTAGCCAGTAACCTGAATCCCAGGGGCAACACATGCAGACCATCTCTGCCAGAGCATCGTGGTTTGTACATCATGTCGTTCCAGGCAGACAGATACTGGATCCCTTTTGAATGACATCAGATGCTTAGCCACTTGTTGAAGTCATTGCTGTGTATATGTATATGTGTGTGAGTATTTATAAGTATATATGTACATATATATCCGCATATATGTATGTGGATATGTATATGTCTATATATGTATGTGGATATGTAAATGTGTATAAATCTACATAGATATGTGGATATATGTGTACACATATATGTTTACCATATGTTCAGAACATGGAGTAGAGTCCTACCTCAGTACCAATATCCCCAACCCCATAGTGCAAAGGGATGTCATGGATGTATTGCAGGTATATATGTAGACTGTTGCCACTGTCATAGGGGTGGCTTAACATGTTGGGTGTGGGAGGTCACATCTGCTGTAGACATGTGCACCATTGCCTATGGACAGACATCCTAGGGGCAGCACACTGCTAGCACAGTAATGATCCTGTGGACTACAGCAGGGATATGACCACTCTATGTGGACAGTCTGGCACTCTGTGGTCACTCCAGAAGTGTACACATGTCCCTTTCATGTGAGACATGTGTACCACGCCTGCCAATGTGGATGTTACTAGCCATGTACATGGGTATATCTCAACAATACTGGGGTACATATGCCCACACAGTGTATGCACACACACACACGCCAGTCTGTCCAGACACATAATACTTGGTGCTGCTAAGTTCACATGGCCACATACTACCCAGTAGATAATGACATACATCTGTACAGCATACCACTGCTTTGTCAGAAATACACAACAGTTATGCTGGCCTGGCAGCAGTATGTCTTGCAAATAACTGGACATAACAGCACGTTAAGTATTTACAGTAGGCTGCTAGGCATGTCACAATGCAGTGGGCAAATTACAGGCAGACTGTCACAACATTGGAATACATATTGTATGGGGGAATACACATGTACCTGCGATTATAGCGGGCTCGACACACAGATCACAGCACAGCATAGCAGACACCTGTGAGAAAATGCATACCCACATCCAATGTCAACGCAGCCACATATGATACACAAGCTTAACACTGGAGCAGCATGTAACATCAGATAGAAGAGCACAGAGAACAATGGCATCTACCACAGTCTGTACAGAGCCTACGGTTTGTAAGTGCAATACACATACAGTCGTCAATCATCCTAACTCAGGGGTCTGCAACCTGTGGATCTGGAGCCACATGTGCCTCTTCAACCCTGCTGTAGTGGCTCCTTGTACCTCGGAGGATTAATGGACACTCTACCACACAACACACACGCACACACACACACACACACACACACACACACACACACACACACACACACACACACACACACACTCACACATACACAGATCAAGCAATCCCAACACAGGAACACAATTATGGACATATGTTAGGTATTGTTCTTATACACTTAGTTATATTATATTTAGTATAACTATATATGAAACCGTATATACTCTGCTATCTTCATTGTAGGAGGCAGATAGCTGTTGTGCCTCCCGATGAAATTAGTTTGATGGGTGAGGGGTCAGGAATGGCTCTTTGGATAGTGAAGGATGCAGACCCCACCCCTACGTACACAGACCACAGTACTGTACACACAAACAAAGAATGTCCAAGTAATGTCCTCAGAAACAGTGCCTACTACACAGAACATGTCCAGCAGTCTGTTATCTGACTGGCTTATCAGGTATGATGTCAATAGCTAATGGTGTACAGACCATATGCACCATATATATATGTGAGCTTCATTTGCACAACACATGTGTGCACCCCTGCAATCTGGAGGTCAGTGTATGTAACAGTGTGCTATGCCCCTGTAAGGCAGTGTATGGGGGGGTATGCACCATAAGTATCCCAGGGTGTTATAACATGTGAGGACTACCAGTAGTAAGCTGCGTTAAGGTATTTGGATCTACATTACCATACATTTCACCTTGTGAACATTGTGTGCCTACTGCTTACTGCCATCAGTGTGCTTGTGATGATTTCAGTTATGCATTATGTGACGGATACCACCCATAGTGTCAACCCAGGTCTTTTCCCCCTAGAGATTGCATGCAGAGTGTATTTGGAGGCTGCTGGGCTATACATCTGCATTATATACCGTGAATAGTTTGTTATGTTGTGGCCACGTCTGTCTTTTCTGTTGTATTACTTGAAGGCCTTGTCATGGACACCAACAGAAGTGATGTTTTTGGATTACTGTAATAAATGATCTGTTTGAGTGCTGCATTACTCTATTTGTATGTATATCAAAGCATAATCAGCTATATGGCATGGCATATACAACTGTGAAAGCACACAACTGAACCTTTCCTATGTATACAAACCTGTGTGCTTTGTTATATCCTTTGAATTCTCTGTAGGTATATGTGTCAGGCAACAATTGTCTGTGGTATGGGTGACTCATACAATGTCCATCGGCTGAGGTTGCTACTGTAGGGATACTGGCTGTTCAGTATAGTGTGCACCCTCTGATTATGTATCTTCCTGGACATACCTCTGTGTGTGTATGTGTAATTACATATATATCTATACATATGTGTGTGTGTGTGTGTGTGTGTGTGTGTGTGTGTGTGTGTGTATGTCTGTATATATATATATATATATATATATATATATATATCTGCATATATGAGTATCTGCATATATGAGTATCTGCATGCATGTGTCTACGTATAGGTATCATAGGACTATTTATCGCTTACACATTGTACATTCACTCTGGTATTCATACTGTACTGCATGATATGTTATCAATACCTGACTGACATAATACAGGTGGGATGGCTTACTGTTAACATCTTGTGGCCATGTATTGTCAGGTCCTGGTTATGGCATTTGCAACAGTTGGTTTTGTATTGCAGAGGGGATATCAATACATGTAAGTCATATGTTGCTTGAGCCCCCTCACCCCAATTAACGGTGTCTGTGTTCATATATGTCTTTATGTTCTCTACTATATCTGTAGATATATATCTGTATATACACATATATATATATATATATATATATATATATATATCTATATATATATATATATATATATATATATATATATATATATATATATATATATATAGAGAGAGAGAGTGATATATATATATATATATATATATATATATATATATATATATATATATATATATATATTGCTGTATATATACATTATATACACATATATATATATATATATATATATATATATATATATATATGTAGACATATTTGTATAGATGTATGTATATATATATATATATATATATATATATATATATATGTATATATATATATATACACACACACACACACACACACACACACACATACATCTAGATGTTAAAGTACATTTTCTGTACTGTTGAATGATTGTGCTGGATGAAATGTTTTTGAAACCATCACATTTATGTATATCTGTCATGGCTTAGGGGTAATTCATGTTGTCTATGGTGTGTAGGGTCCTGGATTTGAGCCTAGCAGATGCTGTTTATTTTGTTGCTGGGCAGAACACAGGCCGTTGGATACAGAGTGATTAAGACACTTTAAAGCAGTTGTAAGCGGGTTTGCGTGGGTTTGCGCAAAGCCACACACTGCTAACTTCTGGTTACAGTGTCTTACACTCAGTTGGCTTCTATATTGCGTAACCTGTGTAGGCAGTGCTTACCCCACACAAACCCACTTACAACTGCTCAAAAGTGTCTATGGTGTGTAGGGTCCTGGATTTGAGCCTAGCAGATGCTGTTTATTTTGTCACTGGGCAGAACACAGGCCGTTGGATACAGAGTGATTAAGACACTTTAAAGCAGTTGTAAGCGGGTTTGCGTGGGTTTGCGCAGAGCTACACACTGCTAACTTCTGGTTACAGTGTCTTACTCTCAGTTGGCTTCTATATTGCGTAACCTGTGTAGGCAGTGCTTACCTCGCACAAACCCACTTACAACTGCTCAAAAGTGCCTTAACCACTCTGTATCCAACGGGCCATGTTCTGCCCAGCAGCAAAATAAACAGCTCCTCGAAGGCTCGAACTCAGGACCCTGCACACTATAGACAAAGTGATTTACCACTAAACCATGCCAGATACAAATAAAGCTGATGTTTTCGGAAACATATCATCCAGTTCAGTCATGCAACAGTACAGAGAATGTATACCTACATCTAGATGTATGTCTGTGTAAATATATTAATATCTAAACAGATGCAACATATCTATATATATATATTTCTAAAACTATGTACATATATATCATTATATATGAACATATATACATGCAAATGCCTACATCGTCACATATATGTGCCTACACCTATATGTCTACATATACACAGCAAGTTACATATGTGTACGCAGTTATATACCTATGTAGGTATATACGGACATAGTTATATATATGTTAGCAGATATATATATATATATATATATATATATATATATATATATATATATATATATATATCTCTATATAGGTATATATGGCCATACATCTATAGATCGCAATGGCAGATTAACAAACACACATATATCCACATGCACCATTAATGATGCTGAGAGGCCCCACACACTATACGTCTTGTACGAATAGGCATCCCCCCACAGCCAAACACGTTAACCCTGCAATACACTACCAAGTGTTACAGAACCCATAACCAGGACCTGACACAACATGGGCACAAGATGTTACCAGTATTACATCCCACCTGTATGATGTCAGGCTGGTATTGGTAACATATAATGCAGTACAGTCTGCCTCCCATAGGAAATGTAATATGTGGAAGCCATCAACATCCCCAAGATACAGATACACAGACACAGATATGCAGATACATATATACCTACAGATATATATATATATATATATATATATATATATATACACACACACACACACACACACGCACACACATGTGACTACACATACACACGCAGATATATGTACAATAAGATACATATTTAGAAGGTGCACACAATATGGAACAGCCACTATGCCTACAGTTAACCCCTGAATGACTGGACACTGTATGGGCCACTCATACAAATGACAATTGTTGCCTGCAACATATACCCACAGAGAGGTCATAGGAAAAACACCACACGCAGGTTTGCAGAAATGAAAAACCTTTAATCGTGTAGTATTACAGTTCTATATGCCATGTCATATAGCTGTTCAGACACTGACAACATATAAACAGATTAATGCAACTTTGAAACAGTTACACTAATACAGTAGTCTGGAAAGGTTCACAACTATTGCTGTCCAGTCCAAGCCCTTCAAATTGTACAATAGTGAAGACAAATTGAGCCATAGGATACCAAACAATCAACAGTTTGCAATGCAGATGTATAGTTCAGCAGCCTCCATCTACACTCTGTACAAACTCAGTAGGTGGTAAAGATGTCATGTGATCACATGGATTGTAACTGTTATATAACAAGACATAACAAACACCATCTTGAGCACACCGACAAACAGAACAGTCTGCATGGCAGGGGGCAGTAGGCTTGCATTAACCCAATTCATGTAAGTAATGTAAATATAGGTGAAGTATATGATACTGTACATCCAGATACCTTAAGGCAGCTCACCCCTGATACCCCCACATTTTGTAACAGCCTAGGTCATTTATGGTGCTCCCTCTATACTCAATAATACAGAGCCATATACCACTGTTACATACACTGGCCTCTGAAGTGCATAAGGGCACACATGTATTGCGTAGGTGACACCCACACATATATGGCCCCAGCCCCACTGTATGTGTAGGGGATACAAAAGCAGTGGACTGATGGCAGCAATGGCAGTGTGATATACTCACAGCCCACTACAGAACAACCACCGACAGCATGACATATGTGCAAAGCTTGGTATGTAGATGGAGGACAGAGGCTGGAATACAGACACATATGTGGACAACTGTTGCCATACACTAAGCAAGTTGCTGGTGTTACAGAATAGTCTTCAACATACCCTTAGTCAGGGAACTGAGGTTAGAAACAGAAATGGATGTAGCCATGTACCAATAGCACTCAACACACACACACTGCCAGTGTAAAATCTGACACAGGACCTGTGTGGTGGACAGACAAAACATGATATGCATACCTCTGGCCAGCAAGAGGATAGGCCCAAAGTTGTAAGCTGTGCAGACAGACTGCATTCCAATGTAAACTAGTATGTACATACACACCCTGTAACACCAGTACTATGCAAAGCATAACACACCTCTACTTGCAGTCTGTCTGTAGTTCCTGATCCTCCTACAAATATGTGGCTGCCCTGAGTGTGCCGGTTCTCCTGTAAGAAGTATTGCTACCTGCTGTCGATAACACTAATGCCCACACACAGGAAGGGTGTCCATCACACAGGAAATGTAAAGGGACCATGCCCACATGATGTAGGGATTTATTGTGGGTGGTTGCCATGACAGTTGTAATTGAAAGTACATATGTGTAATCATATATACACATATATATATATATATATATATATATATATATATATATATATATATATATATATGGCTATCTGGATAAGTATATGTACATATATTTCCACCATATGTCTTGGACATGGAGTGTAGCCCTACCCCAGCCCCTATACTCCCAAAGTCGTAGTGCAAGAGGATGTCAGGTATGTATGGCAGGTATATTAGTAGACTATTGTTACTGTCATTGGGATTGTCTTCACAGACATGGTGTGTGTGGGAGGTCACATCTACTTATAACATGTGTGCCATTGGCTACAGACAGACATCCTAAGGACATCATTGTACAATACCGCTGCTAGCAAGTAATGTCGCTGTGGACTGCAGCAAAGATATTGGCCAATATATGTGGAAATTCTGACACACTCTGTACAGTACAGAGGTATACACATAAGCCCTTAGTGCAAAACATGTGTACCATGACTGACAATATGGATGTAGACAGCCATGTAGATGGGTATACCACATAACGACTGGTATACATTTGCCACCATAGGTTATACATTCACACACCCCTGTCTGGCCTGACACATAATGCCCACTGGTACAGGGGTGCCATGGCCACATACTACCCACTACTATCTGTACAGCATCCCACTGCTCTGTCTGACATACATGACTGTTAAGGGAGGCCCGGCAGCAGTATATCTGGCAAGTATCTGCACATGACATCTAACTGGGTAAGTATACTAAGCTGCTAGGCATGTAACAATGCACTGTGCAGGCTGCAGGCAGACTGGCTCAACACTGGCCTACATCACCTATGGGGGAATGCACATGTACCTGCATATATAGCAGGCTCAACAGGCATGTCACAGCATAGGGTAAGATACTACACCTGTGTGAAAGTGCATAACCACAACCAATGTGAATGCATCCACAGCCACATATGGTAAGCTAGTATAATATTACAGTAAATGGACTATCTGTTCTGTACCATCCTCATATGTGCCACTCACAGTCTGACACTACATATACTGGGCTACTACACAGTTTGGTCTGATGGCTATCTGTGGTATAGACACATGTGTGTATGGTCCTACAAACATGTACGCCAATACAGTACCATATAGTGGAGCAGCATGTAACATCAGATGGCAGTGGAACTAGAACAATGAAATCTACCACAGTCTGCACACAGGCTAAAGTGCATATTAACAATACACTCACTGTTGACATTCACTATAAGTACACAGACCTCAGTACTGTACAACCATCCACAGAATGTCCAGGTTATGTCATGAAATATAACCCCTACTGTACATAACATGTGTAGCAGTCAGATATATCACTGGCTTGTTATCAGATATGATGACACTAATTATGGTGTACAGCACATATGCACCACTTCATGCATGACATATGTACAAAGGTTGACAGAGGTGTAGCTGGAAGCACATACACAGGGCCAATGTTGACATGTTGCCGTGATAACCTCATACATTTACTGTTGTAACAGGGTTTGTTGCAACATATGTCCTATGAGGGATATGACATCAGTAACTATCATGGCTTTCACCATCTACAGATTGCAATCCTCACACTACCTTCTGCAGTCCAGAGATAGATGCTCTGTGTGTGTCACATGAAACCAAAGACACAACACTGCCCAGTTTGCAGATGACCCTGCAGATGGGGATTCCTCATAAACATGGAATTTACATGGCAGGTATTGAGACATGTATGATAGCCATATCCACACAAACACTGCTAAACCAGCATTACTCCAAATGCAGTATAGCAGCACTTACAGTCTGTAGTCAGGTCAGGCACATCCCCCTCCTGTCTTTTGCCCTCTTTCCACAGTGTATGTTGTTAGAGGTAAATACCCAATCCATCTGAGATGCTGTTTGCCAAACGACCAATCTAGTTACTGCTCACAGTGAATGAAAAGGGCCAACACCACCATGATGTTCCTAGATATTGGAGTGAGTTTCCATGCAATTGACTTTGGGAATGTTACCACAGCTGTTTCACATGCAATCAGCTAGGGGAGGGCTGAAATTCATGCAGAGGCCATCAGCTGATCATCAGCATCACTTAAAATACACATGTTGCTGCCTAAGCAAAGCAGGTGTAGGTCTCCACATCCACCAGAGAGGGGGTGGGAGATGCAGACAGAGGTAAAGACATGTCAGGGAGGGGTGGGAGAGTAAAACTGAAGCATTTTTGTGTCACACACCTACCAGCACAGGGTATCAAGCCCCTGACAACTATGTAGCGCTATCACAGTTCAATGCAGTTATTGGATGCGCCACATGGGCTACCTGTTTTGGAGCACTCAGAACATATATGTGATGGTGAGTGACATGCCTGTCCGCATGAACAGGTGCCAGCATCAACACAGCCACACTCTCACAGGGACACACACACATTGACACACTTGGCAGGGCCAGGAGTACAACTCATCAGTAGTGGGATTGCCACAACGCATTACTGTGCAGGTATCGCATGCACTGCACGGGTCGTACGGAGGTTATATGGGCAAAGGGTATGAAGAGGTGTCTGACATCAGACAGCATGCTTCAGTATGCCCATGGGGGTTGTAGTGAGTGTGGATGTGAACATACGCAGCATACAACACACAGACAAACACACAGGGTGCCAGTACTGACATGCATGGGTGCATATCTGCAAGGGTGTGTGGTGGTCGACTGTGCCAGCAGGCTATACAAGGGTAGGCAATGGGTATACCTTGGCATCAGGTCACATGACAATGGTCTGCATTGTGGTTCAGGGCTGTAGTTTCTGCATTTGCCCACACATGTGGGTATTGCATCCCCCATCCAGTCACCTGGGTGACTATTGTGTGTGGCCAATCCTTGCATCGCTTGCCATGTATGTGTTCCTTAGTCCATGACATGGATGGTGTCTGGGATGTGCACACCTCCCACATGCATGTACAGTGACATGTGGAACTGTACCTGGGGTGTCTGGCCCATGTTGTGAACACAGATTATCAACAAATGTGCCAGTCTTGCCCACCTGTGGTGGGAACTGGTAAAGGCCAGCGGGTTTACCCTGCACCTACATTGATAGCATGCTAACAGCATTCCCTGGTGTCAGTGGCATATGTCCATACAGGGGATGTTGTCAGGCATGGTATGTCCGTTGTGGGTCAAATGTGATTGCACCACAGGTGGTACAGGTGTCCATTGAGGAGGTGCACTTTCTGCACGTACGTGCATATTAGACAGATGGACAGGGTGACATGCCCTCTGTAGCCCACTGCTATTACTCCATAATTACTATCAGTGGCCAATATGCAGTGTACTACCCACATATCGGCTGTTGCCTAGGCATGTGTGTGTGTGTAAGATATGGGTTGAAAGTGTGCTCTGGGTAATACTGGGGTTGCTAACTGTGATTGCCTGGCCTTGATGTCACATGTATGGGTATGGCTTTGCACTCCAGCCTCTCAGCTATTCCACATCTTTTATCCCTGTATGGTGGACACCATATAAGAAATATGCAAAACCTGCTCTACATTGACACACACACACACACACGTCATGTCTTGGAGTAGAGCTCCTACCTAACTATTTTTTTATACTACAGCACTATACAGTTATAGCACATGCCACAGACATTACTGGACTTTTACTTCCCGAAAGGTGTATTTCACAATAATGACATCAGCAGGATTGCCAAAGTAGGCCATTTGAAATGTACTGCGAGTGACTAGCCTAAAATGCATTGCTCCCTACACAGACAGTGACTACAGACACACAAAACATCCACAACTGACATGTGTGGGTATAGAACCTCTAACAGAGGTCTATATTACACTACAGCATGGAGCTGTTATAGGACACACCACAGGGATTACTAGAGGGCTCCTTCCCCAAAGTGTATTTCACAATCAATGACATCAGCAGGATTGCCAAAGTAGGGCATTTGAAATGTACTGTGTGTGACTAGCCTAAAATGCATTGCTCCTTACACAGACAGTGACACACACAAATCATCCAGAACTGCCATGGGTGGGGATGTAACCTACCATGATTCTAATTCATACTACAGCAGTACGCAGTTACAGGACACACTACAGAGATTACTGGGTTACACGCTTCCCAGAGGTGTATTTCTAGGTGGGTGACATCAGCAGCCTTGCCAAAGTTGGTATATGAATTGCAAGGAGTGTGAGTACCCTAAAAAGCATTGCTCTCTACACAGACAGGGTCCCACAGACACACACACTTGTCATGTCTGGGATTAGAACACCTATCAAACTATTTTATCACACTACATTAATACACAATTACAGGACGTGCTGCAGAGATTACTGGGCTACAACATTCCCAGCGGTGTATTTCTAGGTAGGTGACATCAGCAGCCTTGCCAAAGTTGAGTATATGAATTGTAAGGAGTGTGAGTATCCTAAAAAGCATTGCTCTCTACACAGTCAGACACACACACATACACTCTCACACAGTTGCTAAGTCTGGGGTTTCAACTCCTACCTAACTACTTTATCACACTGCAGCAGTATGCAGTTACAGGACACACTACGGCGATTACTGGGCTACAACCTTCCCAGAGGTGTATTTCTAGGTGGATGACATCAGCAGCCTTGCCAAAGTTGGGCATATGACTTGTGAGGAGTGTGAGTACCCTAAAAAGCATTGCTTTCTACAAACTCAGAGACAGACAGACATCCATACAAAGGCACATACACACACAATTGGCAAGTCCCAGGTTAGAACTCCTACCTAACTATTTCATCATACCGTAGCAGTACACAGTTACAGGACATGCTATGGAGATTACTGGGCTGCAGACATCCCAGAGGTGTATTTCTAGGTGGGTGACATCAGCAGCCTTGCCAACGTTGAGTATATGAATTGTAAGGAGTGTGAGTAGCCTAAAAAGCATAGCACTCTACACAGTCAGACACGCACACAAACACCCACACAGTTGCCAAGTCTGGGGGTAGAACTCCTACCTAACTAGTTTATCACACTACAGCAGTATGCAGTTATTGGATGCGCCACAGAGATTACTGGGCTACAGCTCTCCCAAAGGTGCATATCACATTGGATGACCTCAGCAGGCTTGTCATGGTAGGGCTATGGGGAGGGCGGTGTGTGCATGGGCCATAACCCATTCATCTTGGGGTTGACACGCCACATGTGGCCACACATGGGGTCATATGTCACAGGTACGTGTATACAGCTACTAGATGACTACTTCCTTGTACAGTCATGTTGCACAGCTGGCACGTGCACCACATAGTCTGTAATGCTGACAGGTACTGGTGGCTAGTATCTGCAGTGAGTGACATCTGCACCTCATGTATTTGGGGTCTTTTGGCTGTGTGCTGGGTGGGACAGGCCTGGATGGCTCCTTGTCACAGTCACCCTCTTCCATACATCTATGTCTCTCTACCTTTGGCTTATTATAGTATATTGTTCTTACATATATGTCTGTATTCCTATCCACTGTGTGTGCAAGGCATGAGTGGTGCATACTGACAAGTGTCTGCACGAACAACTGCAACTGCCAGATATATCTGGTCCACTGGTGATTGCAGATATTGCCTTCATGTGTCTAAGTGTGTGAGCATGTCCAGTATGGCCGTCTGTATTGCACGTGTGGATCAAGTCCAGGTGGTTTGTACTGCAGTGCTGACCTTTGTGTTGTACACCAACAGGTAGCATGCTGTGTCTGCAGGGTATCCATCGATTATTTGGCATTGACTGTTGCTACATTTCTGCATAGCAGGGGGGCACCTGACTATTTCTAAATTTCTACACAGGATTGGGGGGGCACACCTGACTGTTACTCTATGTCTACGTAGGATGGGGGGACACACCTGACACTTGTACACATTTGCTAGGAATGTACTGGTATGTATGTAGTCTTACCTATCATGCTGGCTATAGGCATACCAATGTACTACAGTTCTTAGCTTTTAATTAACTACATATTAGTTTCTGACTTCCTAGCCTTCACAACTGACATCCCACTGCCTGGCCTGCTGTAGTCTGTCTGTGTAGGCCTGGGGGAGGTTATCCATAGCCCTCATTCAGAGGCCATAGTATAGCATTTGCTTGTGTTTGTCTACACCTGTCCTGCTGGCTGTGACTGTTGTTGGGTACATGCCCACCCCCAACTGGCATGTGTGAGCCACTTTCCTTGTGGGTGTCCCAGTATTGAAATTGGTGCTGCAGGGCTGCCTATTTCGGATACACTTAGTACACTCTCTACACATGTTTAGGCACAGGTAATGTAATGTTTGGCATTCCTTTTACTGTATGTGAGAGTCAGAGAGAGGTGTCATTCCTTGGGTCCCTCCCATGTCAGTGTATGTGCTATGCATTACCTCTTTGCCAAGGCCAGGGCATACTGAGCATGCCTCCTTCTACCTACTGGAGCAGGCTCAGGTTGTTCCTCCTCCGATTCACTCTGTGCCTGTGGAGGTCTTGGCAATGGTGGGGGACTGTGTGGCCCTGCCCCATGCTGTTCCTGCTACAGCTGTTTCTGCAGGATCATATTGTGTAACATGGCACATACAAGGACAATTTGGGTACATGTAGTTGGTGAGTACTGCAAGGCTCCACCGGATGTGTCCAGGCACCAGAACCATGACTTGAGCATCCCAAACACGCACTCTATTATGATTCTTATTTGTGCATGTGCCTCAGTATGGAGTTCTTGTTCTGGTGTGAATTTCTGATGGGTGTCATCAGCCATGGCTCCAGTGCGTATTCAGCATCCCCCACTAGGTGACTGTGTGGGATGTTCCCATTGGCAAATCTCTGGTACAGCTGTGCCAGATACTAGATGTGGGAATTGTGATAACTTCCAGGGCAGCCAGCACACACATTCATTATTATGCCCTGGGCATCGCATATGACCTGGCAGTTGATGGAGGTGAATCTCTTGTGGTTGATGTAGACCCTACCCCCTCACCGGGTGGTGCTTTGATGCATATGTGTGTGCAGTCTATTGCACCCACTACCTCAGGTTATTCTTTGCTTGGTGGAAGAGATGCAGATTGCTGGCCAATGCCTCACAAGTGTTGGGGAAATATATGTGCTCACCGACATGTGCTGACATGGCATCCAGGAACTGGTGGAGTACCCTGGATGCTGATGCCTGTGAAATCTCCATCATATCCCCAATTGGCCTTTGGAAGGTACCTGTAGCTAGTATTCTTAGGCCCACATATACCTTGGTATCCACTGGGATGGGTTCCCCTCTATTAGTTCTGTGTGTGAGACGTAGCCGGCACAGCTCAATAATTTGCTGTAGGAGGTCCCTGTCCACCCCATAGCACTCCACTATCTCCAGCTCATGTAGCCCTTGGTAGGTTACCCTTGGTCTGTACACTCTTCTCTATCTCCTCACTGTGGGTTGGTGGACAGCATTCATATCCTCACCACCCTCAGCCACTTCCAAAAGTTGTTGTATGATAGCTATTGCAGCCCCTATCATTTTGCTGTACTGAATGTTAAAAGTTCCCCGCTTGTTTACACCAGTGGTGTAGAGTGTGGGAAAAACAGAGGGTAAGGTGTTTGCATAGTTTATAGTAATGTTCTGGGCTGGTTTGCTGCCTGTGTAATTGGCTGATTCTGATACATTTCACCTTCCAGCTAAGCTAGTTCTCCTTGATTACTTTCCTACTGCTTTTTTCCCTTCCTATTGCCTTTTCTAAGCCCATGTATGTTGCGCAAACAGAGTGCTCAAATATGTACAGTGCTGCTATTTCCTGGTTTAACCTCTTTTTTCTTCCTGTAAAATCCGGTACGAGGCGCGCACATCCGCTTAGGCTTTGTAAAGAGTGTTAAGCAGGTTTTGACACACCTCCTAACTTAGCGGTGCTAAGCTAGGAGCAATCCCAAGCCCCAGGGCTCCAGTCTGTTTACAGTATGCTTGACACACACCCCCATGATGTCACCTACCTCCTAGGCTTGCACCCAGCTATTCATACTCTTACACTGTTGGGACCTGACTCACATTCTGGGAAAAACTGGGATTCACTATCCTTCCCCTCATTTACATAGAATTGCCTGCTAATGCATAGTTACATGTGTCACACTGAGCCTCCCCCTTAACAACCACTACTAACTGGCCAGGTTGTCTTCTGCCTGCCATTGACTTGCATGGCAGAATACTGATTTTAGTTAGAATGCTTATTTTAGGTTTATTTTCTTATCCCCTGCCCGATCCCGTTTGTGTGCTGCTGCCCTATGCTTAAACTGCCAAGATCGGCTAAAAAAATAAAAGTTGATTTTTTTTATTTTTTGGATTGTTTGCATTGCCAATGGCCTTATACTTGGCCATTGGCATGCTTCCTCAATAATATGCAGCCTTTATTTAGAACTGTCAAAGCTCCGTTTTGGATTTTGCAGAAATGTACTCGGTAACTAACCGAGTACATTTCTGCAGATAGCATTAGCGGACTGTTGCAAGCTTCCTGAATTGCAAAATCACTTAATTTGCATGGATTTCACCTGCAAATGGGGTGATTTGCATACCAGGTCTTAGTCCATTTAAGATTAGTGCAGGAGCGCTCGTGCACACCCCTGCAGGCTGTTCCTGGATCGCATGGCAGACATATTGCCTGCGTGAGCTCCAGCACCAATCTTGCACTCTCTGCAAGCTTTTGAGAATCCGGGGGTTACTAATCTTCAGCAGTGGACCTACAGTCCCCTGTCCTAATTGCTCAAATGGGCTTTTGCTTATTGACAAGAGTATCAAAAGGTTCCTAACCAATTGATTAAGTATTTTATTTTGATATTCTAAGCAAGTTGAACAAAAACTTCTATTTCCTTCAAAATACTAGGCCAGAAAAATCTGGTTAAAATGCTGACCTCTGTCCTGTCCACCTTTAGCTGACCAAATAAAAAAGTGTCTCTGTGCCAGATTAAATACTAATCTTCTGTTCTAAAAGGCTCTGTGCCCTGGTTTGAACCCTTTAAGCCATGCATTTCTATAATATACTCTTTGATGTGTTTCCTGTGCTATTTCTATGTATTTTTAATATAACTACTATTATTCATTAAGTCTGCTGGATGACAGAGTTAATGAACAATAATCTGTAGTTGGTTTACTATCTGATCATTTTCTTTAATTACTTTGTACAACATATAATTGTATAATTCAAGGTATGGCTAGAAGTGTAGCTCTGTAGTACCTTCCTACAAAGCCTTCTTAAATTTGCTTGATTTTAAAGCTTGGGCAGGCCAGTATTACCTTCTTCAATAGCCTGACCTGAGATGGTGAGTGTAATCCTTTTCCTTATAATGATAGGGACAGCTTTTCCTCCAATTTTCTAGCTCATTTTCTAAAAAGGCTAATTCATGAAATAACGTTTTTTCTGCCAAATTTACTTGCACGGTCACTGTATTTATTTCACAAGTTCTCTTTGAAGCTCCTTTTTTAGAAAATTGTTCCTCTTTCTCTCTTGCTGTCTGCTGTGGCAAATGACACAAGATGGAGAAGCTTATGATTTTGTTTTATTTACCTTTTCACTACTTTCTCAGTAAGAGGCTACTCTCTTTCTGCCCTAGTTTCAATACACAGTTCTCTAGGGTCACTTCTAAATATCATCCCAGTACTTTCACTTTCTGCAATATCTTGTTTTTTGTCTTAATCTCTGTTTTTTCTTCTAGTCTATTTTATACTGAAGGTTTTTTCCTGTCAGTTTCTGTAATGACTTTTCCTGTTGCCTTTCCTACGAGTCTTTGGTGACAGAAAGTCTGAGTCTTATCTAACCCATCCACCTGGATGTAAATCTTATTTCTTTTCAAAGATTTTAACTCTAAATGATTTTATTTGCTGCATGTATCTGTTACTGATGGCATCTCTCATTGTGTGTCTCTCCTATCAGACATTTTCTAATGTTCTTTGAACTGGCTGATGTTTCAGCCAAAAGTCACATCTTGTGTTAAGTACTACACTAGTGATAGAATATTTTTACTAAAATAGTTTGCATTTTTGCTTGTTTTATAAGGTATTCTCTTTCACCTCTGTGTAGACGTTACTTTAAATGTCTATTTTCAGATAGATCTATATTGTGATTTAACCAGTGTAATCATATTTCCTGTGTCATTCAAACAACATAATCATTCTTGAGTCTAACAATCCTTGTTGTTCTTGTTCCTTCTACTAAAATAGTACAGTTAACAAGCTTCTTTGAAGCACAAAGGCAAAAGTCTGATTCAACCATAATAGCATTCAGTATTGTCATCGTCCTTACGGACACTTTCAGACACTGTCTATTTACCAGCTTGTGGGCTAACATAACTATCTTGTACATGTACAACACTGTTGTGATTAATTATGCAATATGTTGTGTTCTTACAGAGAACATGCATGAAGAATTAGTTCAGAACATAATGCTTTTTTACTAGTCTGTAGAAAAAGATGCACTCTTAGGTGAGAACTTGCTAGTAGTTCTTTATGCATGTGAGTCAGCTTCAAAGTTTGCTGCTTCCATTTCTGAAAAAAAAGGAAAAACATTTTACTGTGCTACATAACATTTCAGTAGAATATTTAGGGTCACTTAGACACACACTTTCTTATGTTAGTAGAAAATATTGTTTTATACTTTCTATATTTTTTATTCTTGCAGCTTTTATATCAGAGTCTATCCCAAACTTCAAAATATGCATTAAATCAACATTTTTTGATCTCACTCCTTTGTCCATAGTGATTGCCCAGTTATGAAACTTGGAAGATCAGAAATTGTTAATAGTTATCACACTTAATAATTATGTCCATCATTACCTTCAAAGTCCATGTAAGCATTTGGCAGTCACCAGTCAGGCATAAAGACAGAATCCTGTCCATTTCCTTTGTGACCGTTTCTCATTATTGCAAGTTGTATGAATGCCACTTTGTAGGCCTCTGCATCATCTTTTATCCAAGCTTCTTCAGTGAACTGCTGGCTTTCAGAATTTCCAGTAAGATGGGCTGTTGATTTACCAGAATGTAAAGCATTTTGCTGCTGGTTTAGAACATGCTGTTCTGTCACCAAAACCTTAAGTAACTTTTGTAATTTTACTCAGCCGGAGAAGTAACGGCACTGCACACGGAGGTGAAGGCCAGTTTCTAACAGAAATGTTTTTCTCCATAATAATCCTTTTCACAGTATGAACTGCAAACACACAAAAGGGTAACATACATTGTCTTGCCATTTTCTTGTACAGGGTTAGAAGGCTGAACAATTTGGGGAGGGGGTAAAGAGCCGAAGCACCCCACAGTTTCTATACAGTCAGTAATTGTCTCATTAATCAGTAGCAGCAGTCGTATATTCCATTCTCTTCCATTCTGAGGTAGAATATAAAGTGGGGAAATTGTTCTAGTAGAGTGCAGGTAGCAAAAAAAATCACGGTCCGCACTTTTACAGCGGACTCTATTTTTTTTCATCTAAAAGCTGCAAATGTAGTTACTTTGTTCAGCACGTAGTAGAAAAACTGTCCAAATGCAAGCAATATAGCTTTTAAAACTCAAGTTTATATAAAGAGACAAAATAAAGAGATACTTTTCCTTAGCTTGGAAGAAATCATAAATCTGAATACATAGTTCTTAATACAGAAAACTACTAGGAAAATTTGTCTAAGCAAAGAGTGCAGACAGTTTCAAAGGCCAGGTTTCTGCTTCAGGACAGACAGAAAACCTCTCACTCAAGTCTTTCCAATGTTAAGGCAAAACTGTGACATAGACAATTCAGTTTCTTTGCATCTGAGAACAACTTCAATCATTTAATCAGTTTTTTATCAAATTTCAGTTTTGCAGCATTACATCAAAGTTTCTTTCTGCAGTGATTCCAAGTGATCAGCAAAATGTGAATCACTGGAGTTTTGCAGTGTAAATGCATGGATGTTTTATGTTCACTTATACTACTAACCAATGGAGAGGTGTGCTCTTTTTTCTGATACTGGCAAACAGTGACATAAGGGGAATTGTAATTTTCCCTATTGTCAGAAGCGTACTGTCATCATTCAGAAACAGATGTCAGTATTGCCTTAGTGGTCAGGGCTGAAATGCTTTAGTGTCTCAGGTTTACTGCATTTTTGGTCCACAAATAAAAGATTACCTTTCTTTTTCATTTCTTAATTTAAAATGTGAGGGGAGCCAGATTTGGGGAACCACACAGGGTGCTAGAATTGGTAGTTATAGCTCTGTCTTGATGAATCAATACAGAATCTCTCTCTCCCTCTATGTATATAAATATACTATATATATATATATATATATATATATGTATATATATATATATATATATATATATGAATATGTATATGCATGATTTCACTATAAATATATATATATATATAGTGTGGATAAGGGAAAATTCCCTTTTCCTTACTGTAGTGCGGTCTCGGAGTGAGAATATTAAAGTAGGTGCAGTGTGGGGGGTGCAGGGGGTGATGCCCCCCTGCATAAACATAGATTTCTTTTTTTTTTTGTTTGTTTTTTTTGTTTTTTTTTTTGTTAACATATATTAACGAAAGCGCTTTTTTGGTGGAAGTGCTTTTGTTAATATATGTTCGGTGATTAGACTATGCACATTCATAAATAAGTCCTAGATCCATATATATATATATATATATATATATATATATATATATATATGTGTGTGTGTGTGCATGTGTGTGTGTGTGTGTGTGTATGTATATATATATATATATATATATATATATATATATATATATATATATATGTTTAGATATATGTATGGATCTAAACTAAATCTTGGGATGGGGATGTGCCCTACATCAAGACCATGCAACCTAACCCAAACTCTAACCATAACACGAAATCTGAGCCTATATCTAGCCTTAATACTAAGTAGCACAGAAACCTACACCTGCAACTAATCCTAACTATAACCCCTAACTTCAACCAAAGCCCTAACACACATAAATATGAACACTGATAATTCTAAAATTTGGAATGTCCCCTGTTGCCTTGCCATTCCAGCACACTCACAATAAAATAAATTACACATTTATGTGGGACCCTAAGGAATACACAATACTTGCTCAATATTCTTATAAAAATAAGACCAGAGGAGTAACAATTCTATGGAAAAAAAGACTTTCTTAAATCCCCAAATCATTTACAAACATGTAGATAATGACGGACTCATGGCCTTAGTTATACTTATGTTTAATAATAGAATTTGGACCCTGGTTAAATTATACTGGTTCCCAGGTATGGGGGTTGGGCTAACTAAGAAACACTTAGAATTTATTATAACTGCTTCTAAAGGTAATATTATACTAGGAGGTGATTTCAATTGTATCACAGATATTACAGAAACTACCAATAGGAAATCTCCTAGACTACTGTCCTAAGCCAAACAGTTAAAAAATTTGGATAGAAATGTTTAAATTAAAAGATACCTTTAATGCTTTGGGACCAAATTCTTTACTATTCTCACACCAGGACTATAGACATGGCACCCAAACTAGAATAGATAAAATGTATATCTCACAAGATCTTTATTCTAAAATCTTGAATTTTTCAATACAGCCTTGTCCTTTTCAGATCATAATTCTGTGTTGTTAACAATACATTTGGAATTCAAGTCAGTTAGTTATTACTTCAGAGATTCCTTCATATATCCCAAAAATTAAAAACTTTAAATCTTGGATAACTTCTGAACTTCACCTTTTCTTAGAGATTAATTATAAACCTGAGGCAAACACAAATATGGTTTGAGATTCTCTTAAGGCCTATCTATATAGCAAAACCATTAGCTTGTACAAAAATAAAATTAAAGAATGGGACTCAGAGTTACAGCAACTCCAAAATCAAATATTATCTCTTAAATCTAATCAAAACGTAATTGCTACAGATAATAAGAAGAAGATAGAAGAAGCAAATAAGAAATACAATGAAATATTATCCCATAAAACTAATTTAGCTATGGAAAAACTGAAATTAAATTCTTATGCTACCTATCCTAAGCATCTTCATAACCTATCTATGAGAGCTAAGATACAATCAAAAATTAATAACATTGATAATATGTTCCATGAAGGTAAAAGGAAAAAAAGACTCGGACATAGGGGACATTATGGAGACTTTTAATTATTGTTATGCAGAGCATCAAAAAGATAAAATAAGTGCAATTGAATGTGAGAAGTTAGAAAATATAGTTCCCAACATAAAAAGAATTCCTGAGCAACTTAAGTTAGATCTGCAAAAAACAGTTTCATAAAAGGAATTTATAGATGGGATTAAATAAAGTAAGTCTAATAAAGCACCTGGAATAGATGGCTTAATTATCACAAATAATAGATTGTTCTCTTCTTCTATAATCTCTCTCCTACATAAAAACCTTTCTTGAAGTTCAAACATTAACAAATATTCCTCCTTCTTGGAGATATTCTCTAATTTCCTCTATATTAAAAGAGAATAAGGACCCTAGTCATTGCAACTCATATAGACCAGTTTCTTTGTTGAATAATGATTATAAACTATTTATGTAAATTATGGTCAATAGATTGAAAATACCCATATCTAAAATAATTAATGAAGACCAAACTGGTTTCATACATAACAGGCATACACAGGATAATATTAAAAGAGTATTAACTCTGATAGATTACCTCAATAGAGAAAACCATGAAGCATTGATAATAGGTCTAGATATTCAAAGGGCCTTTGACTCCTTAAATTGGGGTTATATTTTAAAGTCTTACAGTTATTTGACCACCCCTTTTTTATAACAATGATAAAGAAAATCTATGAAAATATTCTAGCATATGTCAAATTAGGTCCCTTTACTTCCAAAGCAATCCAAATCACTAGAGATAATTGACAAGGATGTCCCATGTCCCCTATCCTACTTGCTCTGGCCATAGAAATACTTGCCATTTTAATACATAATAATCCAAAGATAAGAGGCATAAATATATATGACCAATATATTTCTAAAATAATGATGTTTGCTGATGATATCTTACTTACCTTACCCAACTCTAATGAAGTGTTAGGTGAAGTGGATATAGTAACAACAAATTTCCCAAAAGTCTCAGGACTCTCTTTCAACAAATCTAAATCAAAATATTTATTATTAAATAAAAAAGAACATGCAGGTTCCAGTTAATCATATTATTGGAAACAAATTTTCAACTCTAGACTATTTAGGAATAGTCCTAGGCAAGAATATAGAGGAAACCATACAGCTTAACTATGCTAAAGCCATAGACCTAATCAAGACATTAATAAGGTAATGGAATAATTTGTTTATAACATTTGATGATAGGTTACAACTGATAAAAATGGTTTTGTTACCTAAAATATTATATATAGCACAAGCCCTTATACTTCCACCAGGAAAGAAACTCCTTACAGAAATCACTTCAACTCTGATGAAATTCCTGTGGTACCCCAAAAGAAATAGAGTGGCATATTCTCATCATATCAGAAAATGGGAACGGGGGGGGGGGTTAAAATTCCCAGAGATTGAAAGTTATATAAACGCATATATAATTAAAATAGTGATGAATTGGATAAATCCTAGATACTCTTCCAATAGGAAACAGTTATACTCCATTATAGTAATGAATGAAAATTATTTATGAAAGAATGCTTTGGTAACTGACAAAGATAAGAAGATATGGCACTATTTAAATTTAAGTTTACAGTATAGTACAACAAAATTAACTAAACTAACACTAATAAACAATATTTTTGATGTGTTTAGAAAATTAATTAACACAAATTTAGATAAAAACTGTGGCATAGATTTTTAATACTATTTACTATGGCAAAGTATTTCCCTGTTAAACACCTAGAGAGATTTTTGTTTTATGGGAAAATAATAACCTATTTTGTTGGTTGCAATGTATTGAAAGCCAACAAGCTTTGAACACACAAAGTATATTGTCAACCTATAGCCTATCCTCTAATAACTGGTTGGTTCTTCACAGTGTCACAGCATACACTAAGGATCTGTATAGAATAATACATAATTCATCCTTCAAAACTGTGCCAAAAAATATAAACTGGATTTTTGGAATTCTATATAATAATATCAATGTTTAGAATGAATTATCATATCTATATAACACTTTGTTTATATGACAGCTCCTAAAGATTCTTACTGGCAATACCTAAATAAAGGGTTTCAAGTATCATTATCAATGGAAGATAAAACAAACATTTTATTTTCAATTAAACTAACTTCTTAGTCACAATTTTGGAGGACTTTTCATTGGAAATTTCTACACAGATCCTTTTTGACATCTGAGAAACTCTCAAAAATGAACCCTTCAAACAGCAAGTTATGTTGGAGATGTCATCTGTTCACTAATGCTGACTGGTCTCATATTTTTTATGACTGTACTAATATTAAACCATATTGGAATGAGACTGACCAATTTCAAGCTATCTATACTGATATATTTGTTTTGACAATAGCTTTAATTTTATTGAATGTTGTTAATAGCAATAATATGAAGAAAGATGACTTGCATTTGTTATGGACAATGTTAGCAATAGACAGAAAATGTATAACTAGAAGATGGAACTCTAATGTAGCACCCACAATGGAGGAATTCCTATTATCACTGAAGAAATGCATACTAATGGAGAAAAGAACTAAAGAGTTAAGAACTTTTCCTAAGTCATTGGTTAATAGAGAAGGAAAGTTTTGAATTTGATTGATACCCTACAGATGGAACCAAATTCTTCCTAACTATCATAGTTTATATATTAACTTATTATTTAACTGCAAATATTTTATCTGAATCCTTTTTGCCAGGTTGAATGTAAATACTGTAAATAGTTATTGAATCTTATGAATGTATTAAATTATTGTGTTATTTCATCAAAATAAAAATCATTTGAGTAAAAAAAAAAACAATTTGCAGCTGCAATGTTTTGCCCTACATTTTCTGAACTCCAGCACTTCGGCATCAGTTTATCATCAGTAACTCTCTTTCTCTCTTAACACACAAACCTACACCTTTACCTAGTAAAGCGTTTGCCAGAGCAAATGCTGTTGTCAGTGAGACTGGACTGATGCACTGGGGGAGGGGGGGTGTACTAGCTTGGTTATCCCCACTGTTTCAAGAGGTGAGCAGTTCACTCAGGTGATTGGCTTCCACCTGGTCCTGGTCTTGCATTTGTCTTTGCTGCAAGTGAATCTCAATGTCTTCTTCAATGTTGGTCAAGCCAATCATCAGCCACCGTTTGGATAAGCCATTCTCCTTGCATCTTTTGTTTTATAAAAGATACATAGCTAGATAGCTAGATAGATGCTTATACACATATATATATATTTATATATATATATATATATATATATATATATATATATATATATATATATATATGAGATCCATACAGATCCCAAAAGACAAAATCACCAAAACTAATTTCAGTTTGGCATACTTGCGCGAAAGTGCTTTTCACCGAAGAAGCACTTTTGCGTAAGTATGCCTGTTTGCGAGGCCGCATTATGGTGTGGATAAGGGAAAATTCCCTTTTCCTCACTGTAGTGCAGTCTCGGAGTGAGAATATTAAAGTAGGGGGGTAGGGGGTGCAGGGGGGCAAAGCTCCCCTGCATAAACGTAGATTTTCTTCTTTTATTTTTAACATATATTAATGAAA
This sequence comes from Protopterus annectens, assembly GCF_019279795.1. Classification (NCBI taxonomy): domain Eukaryota; kingdom Metazoa; phylum Chordata; order Ceratodontiformes; family Protopteridae; genus Protopterus; species Protopterus annectens. The sequence continues at coordinate 725,440,186 of NC_056729.1, forward strand.
GTGCTTTTTCGGTGAAAGCGCTTTTGTTAATATATGTTCGGTGATTATGGATTCAGGACTTTGCACATTATATATTTACCAGTGTGCAGTCATAATAGTGGCTTTATCTTCTACAGTCTATGTTCTTACAGTCTGTTGAGTGCAATCAATATAGGATCATAGGAGATTACTAGGATGTTGACTTGGAGGCCAGTTCATCCCAATATAATACCATGGAAATGTTAGTTAATTTTCAAGATTGCATTTAATAATGGCTGCCCATGTCAAGGAAGGTTATAGGTGCCACTATCCCTGGTAAGAATTTATGGTGCCCCATCCAGTCATCCAGCTCTATTCTAAACAGTGTCATAGAGGTTCTCGGTTTCACAAGACCAGGTATCCTATTCCAAAGAGGCGTCAGTTGCTGCAAGATAGATTTGTCCCTCCAGTATGTCCTATTTAAGTTACAGGCCATATTTACAGCCCTGGAATGAGTTTTCCTAGTCCCATTTGATTTACAGATATGCAGTAAGTTCATTAAGTTTGGGTTTGAGACTGTTCTGTAAGCCAGGCATAAGTCTCTCCTAAGAAGTCTATACAATACAGAGTGAAAGGGACTTTATTCGGTCTGTGTAAGGCATGTTCTGGAGTCCCTTGATCTTCTTTATTAGAAACCTCTGAGGTCTCTCCAATTGATGCAGGCACTTTGGATGGTACATGTCAGAAGGGGTTTTATACTCAATTATGGGCCTGATTAGTGCCAACTATAGAGGGGTTATAACCTCTTTTGCTCTCGAGGTGATGCCTTTACAAATCAAGTGTGCTACATTGAAAGCCTTCCTTACTACAGTAGACACATGGTGGTCGAAGCTAAGATAGCAGTCCACTTGTGATCCCAGGTCCCTTACCACTTCATAGTTTCCTAGGGTATTGTTGTTGATTTGATATTGTGAAGGAACATTGTTTATGGTGAAGGGAATGATGACGCATTTCTTTGCATTCAGTTTGAGACCATGACTAAGTCACCAGTCGTTGGTCTGCATAAGACCATCCTGGAGTATACTGACATCTTTTTGGGATTCAATAATTGCACCCAGTTTGCAGTCTGCAAACTTAGTCAGCCACAACCCCTTAGTTTTGACCTGACCTTCTGAAAAGTATATACCAAACAGTAGAGGGTCCCAGAACTGACCCCTGTGACACCCCACTGACAACAGATCTGTTGGTTGATGTGGAATCACTCACTTTGATAGTGTGTGACCGGTTTGTGAGCCAGTTGGCAACCCATCTTACAACAAAGGGTTTTAGATTCAGTTTACTAAGTGTATCAGTAATGCCTGAGTGTGGGATTGTGTCAAAAGCCTTTGCCAAGTTGATGTATGCTGTATGCACAGATTTGCCCTCGTCAATGGCCCTGGTCACATTTTTGAAACAAATTCACCAGATTTAATAGGCAGGATCTGCCCTTGACAAAGTCATGTTGGATAGACTCCAGAGTTTGGAGGTCACCTCTGTCTTTTTTTATGAGGTCCATAATGATACATTCCATGGCCTTACAGATGAGGCTGATCAGGCTGGGTCTGTAATTCCCTGACTCTGTTGCTAGGCCACATTGTGGAGGGGAATAACTGTTGCTGTTCTCCATTCCACAGGAACAAACCTGTTGTTAGACTATGATTGAAAAGGGTACATAATAATGATGCTAGTTTATATTTTACCCTGTTTAGAAGACAGTCTGGGATGTCGTCTGGTCCCATAGAGCGTGTGCATTTTGCCTTGGACAAGGCTTTAATAACCTGTTCTTCAGATATGCATGATGGGGAGAGGTTGGGGCAAGACATGTGATAGGCTTGGTAGTGATAAGGGAATGAAATTTTCACCACGCCTATACACTAGTAGGTTTGCTGTCATTATGGGGTCAGTGCATGTGATAACTTTGGTCACTAGTTCTGCACATGGTTGGATCCTAACTTTTAGGCTACTTACATAGCAGTAAAGGCCTTATGGTTATCCTTGACTGTGCTTGCTAAGTGTTTTTCAAAGAAGCCCTTAGATTTGACAAGTTGTTTTATTTGCCTGTTGAGGCTGCAGAGGATGCTTTTCCATTACTTTGGCAGTATGGATTAATTGAAAGTACGGTGTTATTATTTTGCTGACCTGCTCCTCCCCACCCTGGGCTCATTCCCAAGAGAGGTTAACTGTCATTCTTTTGATATAGAAAAAAATTATGAATGAATATCAATAATTGTCATATTATATAGTGTACTTGATGGTCAGAGTTGCTCTCTTTAATCCTTTTCATTCTTCCCTTCCTCAGTTTTGACAGAGGTGTTATTTTTAAATGGGTGACTGATTTTCTCGGTGGTTTGTCTCTGCATCTCCTTTTTCTTTGAAGTGTGTTTTGTGGGAAGTTAAAATAATAATAAAGGGTGTTGGGGAATGAATGGGGAGGGTTACAGTTAGAAGGTGGGGTTAGTGGGATATACTGGATGATTTTCGCTGGTGTTTTGGTTTCAGGAAGCAGTGAAATGGTGTTGTTGTAGGATCAGAATTTTTATAATTCACTGTTTGTATAGGTAGTCATTTTGGAGCTCATTTAAAAAGCTGAGTTTGATTGGTTAAAAAGAAAGTGTTTTATGCTGTTTACAATGTTGCTATGTTGATTGAAGCTTTTAATTCCTGTCAGAAAAGGCACAACCACTTCTCTGCATTGCCATTTTCTTCATCCTAAGGTAAAATTTTACAGAGCTTGGCTCCAATTATATAATTTGAGAATTACTGTTTTTTTTTCAAGAGCTGGTGGAGTTCTTAGACGTTTTCATGAATGGCAGTGGCATTTAGTCAGTGTATAAAAGAAATTAAAAAAGGCTTTATAGCAGTTTTCTGTTCTGGGGTCAAGGTATTTAATAAATAGAAAAAAAGGTTGAAGGATCTTCAGCTTAGACCACACACAGAACATTGAAGGGCTCAGGAATGACTACAAATGTAATATAAAAGAGAGATCAGTATCAGTATCAGTAGATTGAACCCCCCCCCCCAACACTTTGCATTCAGGGCAATTGACTCTCTCTCCCCACACTAGCTATGCTACCAGATGGATATATATATATATATATATATATATATATATATATATATATATATATATATATAATATATATATATATATGTATTATGGATCTAGGACGTCTGAATCCATAACCACCGAACACACTTTAACGAAAGTGCTTTCATCAAAAAAGCAATTTCATTAAAGCGTGTTAATAAAAAAAAAAACACTGCATTTACGTTTCTATGTTTCTACCACCCCCCCCCCTACTGTACTATTCTCCCTCCAAGACCACACTACAGTGGGGAAAAGGGAATTTTCCCTCATCCACACCGTAGTACAGCCTCAGCAACAGGCATACTTACTCGAAAGTTCTTCTTCCATGAAAAGCACTTTCGCATAAGTATACTCACCCTAAATGGATTCGGACATTTGATCTTTCGATCAAACATCCTGGATCCATATAAATATATATATATATATATATATATATATATATATATATATATATATATATAAGGAGAGAGAGAGAGAGAGAGACACAGACAGACAGAGACAGAGAGCGAGGAAGACCTACTTAAAATCTATGGGGGGAATTTAATAATGCCTACACAGACATATTTTCCATGTAGGCATAATGGCACACTGCTTACATGATAGCAAGCAGATTTGTGATCTGGAAAACAGAGCTGTGGGGTGTGCACAAGTGCACCAACACGGAAGTGCCTGTGTCATGTAAATCTCCTCATAAACAGGTGATTTGCATGCAAATGAGGGTAGTAGAGTGATCCAGCAAGCAGATTGGCAGTCCTGCAGACCCTGTGTTGGTGTCTGAAATGTACACAGAAAAATTCCATGTACAGGATATTAAACAGAGAACAGGGGCTGTAAAAGTGCAGTAAGAAGGACAGAAGTAGCATTACAGATGCAGATATATGCTAAACTATTCACTGTGTGTCCGAAACTTAATAGAAAATAACTTAAAATAATATATATTTTTAATAATTAGATTATGTTTGCGTAGCACACCACTGTGCGCAAACATGCTGTTAAGAAAAAAAAATGGAAAAAGTATAAAAATTAAAATTAGTAGTATGTGAAAGTAATGCATTATAAAACTCTGCATGGGGTATGTACAATGGTAGACTGCTATGGTTGCTAACAATGCAGGGCCTGGAATTGTGTAGTTTTCAGGTTGTGTGTATGGATCTCTATGCAAATGGGTTGTGGTTACTGAATAACACAAATGGGTATCTGTGTCTGCAGATCCCATCCGTGTAGGTAGAGAACCATGTTGGTGTCCACATAAGAGGTAGCTGACATCAAAAGGGGGGTGTGTCCACATTCTTGTAAGCTCATTAGGGCACAGTGGCACCTGTTTGCGAGGTGAGCTGGTCTGCTGAGCAGGGGGATGTGTACAGTGTCTGGTAAGCTTTGTTTACCTTCAGGGTGCATGTTTCAGTGGGTTTCAGCAGGTTTGCATGGCATGCCACTCTGCTGAGCGTGACCTTTCATGGGGACATGTACAATGACTGCTGAGCATTGTTTACCTTCATGGCAAGTGTTTGCATGGCTCGCTGCAGTGCAGAGAGAGGAAGGCTGTTAAACAAATTGGCTGAACTAGGGCCTTAACAGTCATTAATGATGTACTTGACAGATGGAATGCATCATAGGTAGCCAGTTACAAAGGCTGCACCCACAGCAGAGCACTATAAAGGTTACAGAAACCCTGCAATCTGATTTCACCCCCATACTCTAAACCAGTGGAGTACAGACTTGGGACTTTTAACTGAAGAAATGCTATGGGTGGCTGTTGGTCTGCTACATATGTATGTGCTAGATGTTGAGATCATTGCTGCTGCTGCTGCTGACCATAGGCTTAGGCTGAGAAGGAAAAGAGTGTTAGGGCCCAGGATAATCTTCCAGGGGCTACATGAGCTGGAGATTGTACATCACTACTGGGCGGACAGAAGAGTATACTACAAGAACTCACTGAGCTCTGCCGACCTCAATTCAGACACAGAAGAGAACTCATCCCAGTGGAAACAAAAGTACATTTAGCTCTTAGGATACTAGCTATGGGTACATTCCAAAGACCAACTGGGGACATGACGGGGTTCTCAGAGGCATCTTCTTCCAGGGTACTCCACCAGTTCCTGGATGCCATGCTACAACATTCCAGCGAGTACATTTATTTTCCCCTCATCTCTGAGGCGAGGGCAGCAGTATGCAGCACTTCATCTGTGTAGCACACTACCTTGAGGTACTGGGTACTATAGATTGCATTCATGTACACATCAAGGCACCACCCAGTGAGGAGGGTAGAATCTACATCAACTGCAAGGGGTACCACTCCATCAGCTGCCAGGTCATGTGCAATGCCCAGGGCATTATCATGAATGTGTTTGCCAGCAGCCCTGGCAGTTATCACGACTCCCATATCTGGCATGCATCACAGCTGGACCAGATGCTTGCTAGCGGGGACATCCCACATGGCCATTTACTGGGGGATGCTGGCAATGATTATGCATTTTAAAGCCCTATGACTAGCTGCTGCCCTCTACATTGGTCTCCTTTAAAAGGCCTGCTGATGTCATCCACCTGATGGGTGCTGGTTGACAATCTAATATCAGTTAAACTCCATGGCACATGCAACAAGTACTGTGAGTTGTCGTTTGTAATAATAGATATGTAGGGGTTTTATTCTCAGATCAGCCAACTCTGTCTCTCTCTCTCTCTCTCTCTCTCTCTCTGTTTGTGTGTGTGTAACTATATCCCCTTGCAGCACTATGAATATGCCCATGTGGACTATCCATGTGCAATGGTATGCATTTTATGGTCCTTTGTCTGGCTGCTAGCCTTTAAGTTGCCATCCTCTACAAGGCCTGCTGATATCATCCACTTTGCAAGCACTAGCTGACAGTCTAAAATCAGACAAACTCCCTCGTACATGCAATAAGTAGTGTGAGCTGTAATGTGTAATAGTAGATAAGTAGGGGGTCTAATCTCACTTCAGCCAACTTGTGTGCGTATGTAAGAATATCCCCTTGTAGTACTACAGACATGCCCATCTTTCCTATTTTTCTGCAATGGTTATGCATTTTAAGGCCCTGTGACTAACTGCTGGCCTCTAAGTTACCCTTCTTTAGAAGGCCTGCTGATCTCATTCACCTTAAGAGCACTGGCTGACAATCTAATACCAGATAAACTCCATTGTGCATGTGATAAGTACTGAGAGCTGTAATGTGTAATAGTAGATAGGTAAGACTTATAATCTCACTTCAGTCAACTCCGGGTGTGTGTGTATAAATATATCCCTTTACAGCACTACAGACATGCTCATATGGACTATCTCTGTGCAATGGTTATGTATTTTATGGGCATGTGACTAGTTGCTGGGCTCAAAATTACCCTCCTCCACATGATCATAACTGATGTCCACCACCTACTAGATTTATAAAGTATGAATGCATGATTATGCTGACTGCCTCCATTGTCCCTGATACACTGTTATACACATATGCACCTAGGGAGCCATGCACATATACTGCCTTACCTTGCTGACACCGTATTTCTGCTATACCACCATGCCATCCTGTGACACTGTATTTCCACCATGTGCCTATTGTTTAACCCATCAGACTCCTGGAATGGACACATATACAGGTCCATGACACACCTGTCATTATGTAACACTACCACCAGTCTAACATCATGTAACAAAGATACACAAAGTTTGATGTGTAGTCATGACACATGCCAGCATACAATACCTGTAGTGGCCCACAAGTGCCAAGGCAAAACAGTATTGCACTACACAAGTATATGTAAAGTAGTTTAGTCACTCTGTGCATCAGACACATATTTGCATTTCCCTCCATTGTGTGACACAGGTATCATCACATGCACAGGGTGTGGTGGGGGGCTGCCAGAGGCCTAAGTTGTGCCAAATACATGATAACATGTGTGTGAGTCAGGAAGGGGTGTGGGTTAGATGGGCCATGGAGAGGTGCTGTGTGTGTCATGTGTCTGTTGGTGACCTGCATGTGACAGTGCTGTTTGAGTGTGTGAATGTACACAGTCAAGGCCAGTGCTAGCCGTACACATGTGTATGTTGGACAGCTATGGACCATACGTGGTAGATTGGGCAGTTCACCATCTCCAGCCATGAACACATGAATTGGCTCTGCCAGGAGTAGCACTGGCACCAGCATGCCCAAGGTAAATTGCGGTGCTAGTACCTGAAGGTGACTGCAAAATGCTGGGGCTGTGTCCCCCATGGGACTGCCCAGGACCACGTGCCCATGGCCTGCCATGTCATGGTGTAGACAGCACACTACCCTCTGTAGCGCTGTAGGTACTGCCAATATGGGAGCATGACTGCACGTGGCTATGTGGACTCTCAGCAGATGGTGTTGCTGACCTTTGTCCACATGTCCAGCATCCAACTCCAACCAGATGTTCCAGCACAGACATTGTGTGGTCAAAGACAGACACTGTCTCAGCCCACCATCCATCTACTGCAGCAGTGAAGTGATCCCCAACATGGTGCAGGCAAAAACAGATGTCAGACTGTGTTGCATCCATAACCCTAAGCATTCAGCTGGTGTGGCATTCAGAACATGCCTGTGTCTCCATGACAGACCACAACATATGGCCAATGACCTGTGATGTGACACCTGCAACAGATGGTGGATGAATAGCAGTCCTCCTATGACCACCCCTGTCAATCCGCCTGTGTGGGACCTCGCCAGTTGTCTGGCTATGGCCAGTGTCTACACTCACTGATGCCATAGTTGTCACACTGTCCTGTTCAATGTCACCACACTCTAACTGTTCAATATCTGTGGTCTCTGGGGACTGGGTATGTGTGGGCATATTGACTGTGTGCAGTGACAATGGGGGCAGAAGAGGGATGTCAACCTCTGGGACAGATTCAGACACCAACAACCTCACCTGTGCCTCACTATGGCCACCATCATCATCAGCCACCGTTGACACACTGACATCAGTTTGTGAAGGGGACAGACTCCAGCCCTCTCGGTCACGTATGAGAAGGGAAACAGCAGGTACATTACTACCTGCACTATTATGTATGGTAATCCACACAGACTCATACAGATGAGGATCCACAAATGTATTACAAGTCCTAGATCTTCACATCTCTGCTCCCATGCACAACAGACAAACTCACAACAACATACACAGACAAGTCAGGGCCATTATAACATGTACTTCAGGTACATCCAGTTAACATTGCCAGTACAATACACCTGTAAGGTATGTAATATGACAGTGTATGTGATAAAACTAAACATAAAACCCAGTACCCAGTCTATGCACTGTAGTTAACTGTTCCAAAATAGAACATACAAATATACTACTCTGGTTAAGCACAACCGTTGGATATAGGGCAAAATGTCAGCCCTTAACTTTATTGGGGTATATATGATTCTTAAAACAACAGTATCACACTTACCAGGTACAGCACCATGGACATGGGCCACACCTGGTGGACCTATGAAAAGGTGAGGGAGAGGTATTGTCAGCACCTCCAACTGTTGTAGCACTACAAGGTAATGTGTGCATATATCCAAATGTACAGTAGCTACTGTGTTAATGGCTATATTGGTGACATGCTGAGCATGTGTGCACAACTGAGCATAAAACCCAAACCCCCCAATGCTGATAAATCTGACACCCATGTACTGGTATGTACAGCATACCACAATGACTGATACAGTATTACACTGGTGAACACAGTAAGCTTACCTGGACAATCCTCTCCTGTGGCTACTGTGGCACCACCACCATGATGTATGGCATGATGAATGGCTGGGGGCTGTTGTTTTTTCCTAGGTTCACTAGGAATTCCTCTGAAGCTGAGAGTAGTTGTTCTATCACAGGCCATTCACCAGTGGTGGCAAGATCCCTATCAACAGCAGCTGCCCTTTGTTGTGCAGCATGCACCATATCTGTGGCCCAGTGTCAGACCTGTTCAGAGGTCATGCCCAGTTGGCCAGTCTGATGGACAACCTGCAGAAGGTCTGCCCACAATGCTGCCAGCTGTTTCCAATTGTGCCTACCCCTGGACAGCTAGATCTGATGGTGGCATCTCAGTCTATCCAGTATAATGTAATTCTCCCCAGTTGAGAAGTGTGCATGTCTCCTGCGGTACAAAGTTCCTGGAGGACAACATGAGGGGAACACATTATAGGACGGGATACATGGAAGTCCACTATGTACAGATCTAGCACACCCATAATGGCCTGCACTATCCACTACTCCCTGATATGTCATACCCCACAGTCTGGCAACATATTACGTGTGTGGTTATCACCAAATAGTAGCAATACTGGGGTATGTCCCTGTGTGCCATGACAGATTCTGCTGTATGTTCCTACACCTCTCACCACAGTAGACTGTAGTGATGGGTGTATGTTCCTACACCCATCACTACAGTCTACTGTGGTGAGTCCTCTACGGGCAAACTCCCATCAATATCATGCAGCCGCTGTCGGAAAAACTGCAGTGTGCTATTACAATTACTATATGGGGACAGTCCAACAATGCCAGTGTGCCACAATGACAGCAATGCAAACCTGCTGTGGTGTATGTTCTCAGTAGGCATCATATCTCTCATCTATACAGATGTTTGCAGACTGTCAAAATGTCTGCCCATAGTCTTGGTCACTCTCACACAAACTTGTGGATTTCTGACAAATGGTTGGCCAATCATTGATGACCGATGTTGGAAAATAAAGACAGACATCTGAGTTTCACATGTCATACCCTTCAGAACACAGTCATGCTACAATAATATCAGTTTAGTCTATTCATGTTCTTACTTTCTACGAGCAACACATAAACCATGTCACTGTGTTTGGGTCTTTGTCCCCCCATTAATTATGACTTTGTCCTGAGCACTTACTGTAGGAGGTTGACAAGTATGTTAGGCATAACTCTCAACCAAACAGGAACAAAATCAACAGAAACAAGGACTTAGAGTACATCAGGGACATTCAGGGACAGTTTCACAATGTTAGAACTAATTATGTGAGATAAGGACAGAATAAGAGGAGGTGAATTACAGTACATCATTTGACATTACAGGGGTGTGCACCCTCCCTTACTGTCACTATGTACTACATGTAATCCACTAGCTTTCCTACAACAGCTGATCTTTGTAGGTGGGATTGACAGGGACAGAACTGAAATGTGATTGAAATCAGGGACAGTTGAGAGGCATGCGTGTAGGTATAGGACAACAGAGTATCAATTACATGTCATCACTATAGATCTAACACAGGATTACTGCTGTAATCCCTATTCTCCATACCTCCATCCTCCCATCTGCACCCTGTTATAGGGAGACATCTATTACATACCTGGTGGAGTGCAGTACACCTTTGTTGAACTTTGCTTCCAGTAGTCTTTTGATAATACACTCTGTGTGTGTGTTAAGTCACATGTAGACCTGTTCCTCATTAACAGCTGCTTGCCTTTTTAAGGTATTGCTCATTAGCAGGTAATTGCCTCTGCACCAACATGTGGCTTAGAATTGATAATTGCAATGAAAAAAGTTGTACTGTACTATCATTAGCCAATGACGTGCCACCACAGTGCAAGATATAAGGCCTTCATGTAGGCCTTGGCCCTGTTTTAGTTTTTGAGATGGATATTACTGAGGTGTGGAGACTACAGCATCACAGAGGGTAGGTACAAACACCATCCACTGTAGAGATTTGTGAAGTATGTCCGCAGTTTTGCCTCATATAGGTGGTCAGTGTCCCTTACTATTGTAGTCATCTGGCAGTGCACTGGCAATCATTGTGAGATGAGGACAGTAGGTGAAGACACACATATGTGTGTCACACTTTATACCTGTCAGACAATGCATGCAACTACAATAGCTGTTATTTTATCAGCTTACTATCTTTGTAGGGGAAAACTGTTAAACAAGTTCCTATCCATGGGCCTTTGCCCCCCCATTAAGTATGGCTGTGTCCGGATCCCTTGTTTTAGGGGGTTGGAAGGTATGGTAGGACTGTAGCAGCTACCTTTGCATACAGCTGTGTATGCTACAGGCTACAGCTGCTCCTGCAGCCTACAACACATGGGGGGAGTGTGAACACTTTGGTGGACAGCAAACTGCACTTGTAGCTGTGTTAGCTGTGTCAGGCCTGTCATTACGGCAGAGCCAGGACAAGGGTATTCTGTACAGTGCAATTGTGGCATGTGTTTAAGTTACTTCTGTTATGTAACAGTGCCAGTAACAGAGTAGTAGTCGACATAGTTAGGCTATATGGATATGTGCATTATGTTTCTGCCTGCAGGCCTTTGTCTTGCAAAGCTGAGCAGCAGTTCATTAAGCAGCAGTGACCTGTGGGAGTAAGATTGCATGACTCAGTCATTACTTGCTGTCTTCACAATAATGTAATTGAATTGTGGCACAACACTGGATTTGAACCCATGACTGTGTGTGGCAAAACATACTGTACACAAGGCATTTAACTGACTGAGCTACTGAGACACTGCAGAAGCTTGTGTATTTGCAAGGTATATGTCCACATATACAGGCGGTGAGAAATATTTCTGCATCCATGAGCATGTATGTGACATTATATGGTTGTATTTCTGCACCAGGGTCCCATTTGTACATGTACTTTGCAATTGCTACCTTAGCAGGTGTCTTTCTACAAATTGCAAATAAAAGGGCAAATATACCTGCTATCACAGCCCTCACTTATATCCATTAGTATGTCCTCATTATTATTTATTATTGCACCAGAGTCCAGGGCACACTCTCAGTTTTCACATTCATTTTTTTTTTATTTCAGTTACATGCATGATGACTGTAAGTAACATGCAGCATGTTTTGCTGGAAACACCTATTTAACCTACAGCCTGTGTAGTGTGGTAGGTTAATGCTGTGGCTATAGTTGATTGGGGCCCAGGTTCAACACTTGGCAGAAGTGTTCATTCTCTACATGTGAGTAACAATGTAATAGACAGTGAAGTTCATTTAAGCTAAGTGAAGTGGCACAGTATGCTTTACCACACTAAAAAAATAAAGAAAAAGAAGGTGATAGGAAAGTGGTGAAATGGGGGCAAGCAGAGCGAAAAACAATGTGAAAGGCAGGTAGGGATGTGCAGGATGGGTGTAGGAAAGAGATATAGCAATACATTTCTTGTACAGAAACAGCTGTGCATTTTGACATGTTTTGTAGATAAATTTGGACTCTCAAACCTCAAATAGAGGGGTGAGGACAACATAAATGTGCTGGCAAGCCATTTGGACCAAATCAGTTGTGTCCAGTGGACACGTGAAAAATAGAGATCTATGTATGTGGCAATATTTTGTGGGACAGGTGGCCATTTTTTTTAGGAGAGAGTAGAATGTTGGAGAAGGGACATAGTTACATATGGGTTGGTAAGTTGGGTAGGACATGATGCAATAGCAGACAGGCAAGACAGAAAGTCAACAGACAGGGGCGATGTGTGGCACATGTAGGGGGTAAACACTATGGTTGGGGAGGGTGTTGTGGAATCTGAGTTGCATGTGCCTCCAGATGGCAGCTGTATGACTGAAATCCCCACCCATAGGCAGGTGACACTGCTTCTTCACTGCCACAAAGGTGGCTGTGCTGGAGGCTGGGAGCCAGTTCCAGCCTGCCCCACCAGGTTGGACAGTGTGCCTTCAATCTGGCACAGGTGACATTCATAGGTCAGATGAATGATCCTGCACACCATGACTGGTAGCTCCTGTTGGGTGACTGCAGCCTCTCTGCCACCACACCAAAAGGGAGGCTGGGCCCTATCCCCTGAGGTGGTTCCACTCAATGCCACAGGTGGTGCAGGAGCAGCAGAGGGGGGAACCACACCTGGGTCCCATATGTGCTTGGAGCCGATGACACAGCCAGTTGAGGCAAGGTAGGTGGACCACCGGTAACCGGCCTACACTGACATGCTGTGGGGATGGAAGTATGGCAATAAGTATAGGTTAGTTATGAACAAAACATAGTAATAACAGCATGCCAGAACAGTAGAAATGACCCAATTACATATCAATGCATATTATGTGGAACACAAAAATACATGCCAGAACAGTATGTTAACAGCATGCCAGTAACAGTTACAGCACAAAGCCAACAAAATAGGTAATTCAACAAGATATGTTAATATTCAAAAATTATAATACATAACATAACAGTAATAATACACATGTCCCAAAATACAGTTAATTTAACAACATATATTAATAGTAAACCATAACCAATGGATAACAATAATAAATAAATGAAGATAAGGGGTGGGGATAGAGAGAAAAACAGTCCATTAGTACAATTATAGGCTGTTTACTTAACAACAGTACTACTATCTACTCTACGGGTCTGTCCTTTCTTTATGTGTACAAGTCCCCTATCACTGCTGTAGCATGTACATACATCTCAAGCTATTCACATGGGACAGTATGGGCCAGGCAGCACAACTGTGACTACACAACTACATAGAACACTTGCACATCAGGTGGACCTATATAACTACCAAGGTGTACTGTGGGCTGATGTAGTGATACTTTGCAATTTCGGTAATCATTCCAATGATAATCCTGTGACAGATGGATTATGTACTACTAATTACATTAGATGACAGCATCACACTTGACAGACATGTATGTGTACAGTACAGAAACTAAACAATTATCATGCCTTGCTTGGCAGGCATGAGGATAGAACGCAATAGCAGTGACTGCAGAGGACATCTGCATGGAATGTCTGAATTGGCTGGAGAAACTTTGAACAGACACTCCAGGCATACAGCTATACCAAGATTGCACATTTTATTCATTTCATTTTATTTTATTATTATATTTATTTACTTTATGTCATGCTGTACTTTCACAGTCTTGCTAATGATTTTAACAGTCTGTGACATCTAAATGCAGAAGTATTTATTCATAATATGGGCCACCTCACCCATAGTTTCATATGTAAGTAGTAGACTAACTGCTCTTTGAGACCATTTTAAGCCTAGCTGATTTCCCTTGGAGATGATCAAACCCTGCACACTTGCCTGTGAAGTAAACAGCTTAACCATCATGCTGACCAACAGATATGTAGTTCTGTAGTTCCTGTAGGGAGAAAATCTGTAAACATTACATGACTGAGACTGTAAGATTTAGTGCTATGTAGCAATGAATTTGAATCCTGGTCTTTGTGTAGAAAAATACACTACAGGCAGAGCATTTAACAAATTAAGCTACCACATCACTGCTGGCTACTGCCTGACTGATATTTGCTTAGAGCTCAGCTGGAACCAATATACGACCTTGTAGTAGTACTACAGTTTTATACTAGAGTGCAGTGACAGTAGAACACACATGCTTGAAATACAAGCATGACAAAGATACTAGGTAATCTATACATTAGTATATAGAATGCAGGTGTACACAATATATTGTTATTGGTATGAAATATCTGTGAAGTCAACAAACAATATCAGATCATGGAGTGGGCTACCTCACCCATATCCCTTGCTTACCTGATGTTTGTGGATGACAGAGTATTATGTGAACAATATTGATCTAGAAACAGCTTTGAACAGTACTGTATGTGTTAAATAAGACATTTGGCAGGCATTATATGTGCATTCTACAGCTATTACAGTGTTATACTTGACTTTAGAACCTTACCTTACTGCCTGAATGCATACAGTTGTACTGCAGTGGTTAAAACAAGACAAGCCTGATGTACACAGTTTAACTTGGTGTTATTGGTACTGGTTCATGTGTTATTGTGGAACAGTTGGCATTATTCATTTCTTGAAAAACAGCTCTAATTCCACACGTATTGCACTATAGATTTTATTGGATATACTTTAATGCAGTTTCTGGTACTGTTTTGAGTTTTTATTGGCCAACAGTTGTCATTATTCAGGTCTTGCAATACAGCTCTAATTCCTCAGTTATTGTACCACAGACTTTATTGTATATGCTTTAATGCAAGTAATGATATTGTTTTTGTGTTTTTATTGCACTACAGCTGATATTATTCATTTATTGCACTACAACTCTAAGTCCACATTCATTGCAATACAAACTTTACTGTACATAATTTATTGCAGTTAATGCTTTACTCTTTCTTGCTTATTTCACACAGTTAGCATAATACATCCATTCTCATCACACTCAAAGAACAAACTGGCCAAGCTCCCAGCATGTGCCTCTAGGTTGCAAGTACTCTCCTCTGCAGCTGTTGGGAGAGAACACCATTATGCATACCAGTTTAGCAGACATTCAGATTAGATATTGGTGGTACAGAGGTAAAAGTACTTACATACATGCGGGATATCCCCTGTCCAAAATTCGTGGACCCAGGTGTCCAAGAGGTCCCCCTTTTGTCTCTTCAGGTCATCATGGTGGTGATGACACTGCTCATCTGTGTAGTGGATACCAGTTGCACTGGTGAGTTCCCTTGCCATCCATTCCCAGGCCTCTGCCTTGCACCCTGAGCCCTGGTAACCTCCTGCAGAAGCTGGTCTTATTTTCTTTACTAGAAGTCTGAACATGACCCTGGACTCCAGGATGCCCCAGCGCTGTGCCTGAAAGCTCAAAGCCTCACCAACACCTGCCATAATATCCTTCAGAGCAGAACTCCAATGGATTATGCTGTATTCCCACTTATTGGGCTTAATATAGCCTGTTTTCCCACCCTTACAATGGCATATTGGGCAACATTTAAAAATGTTGTGTATCACTTAGCAGGGTGCAAACCAGGGCAGCTGAGCAGTGCGAAAACATGAACACCTGTATGCTTAGCAGTGCTTACCAGTATGAAAATTAGCCAAGCAGAGCCGACCAGCGCATAAACATTTTCAGCCATTGTTGCATTTATGGGGTACTTAGCAGGTCTTAGCAGGTCTTAGCAGAGCTTAGCAGAGTGCAGCAGAGCAGAATTTGAAAATAATTGGTACAATTTGTATTGAAAGCAAATGCCTATTTTCCCTTCCATGTATTCATACTCTATACCTACTTCTCATGAGGTCATACCTCTACCCATTCAACTACAAGGATAGGTAGAATTTTGCTATACTTTTACATATACCTCTGAGTTACCTACAAGCACTGCTGAGCACCATGCCACACCATGCAACAGGGGTGGCCCATGCTATTGGACTGCCGGACTGCAGCCCCCTAGCTGTAAAATAAAGAAAATAAAAGAAAAATAAATGATAAAAAAAAAATAAAAAAATTGCAGACTTTCACGCATGCACACTAGTCCAGACTGCTGCTGAGACAGTCTGGAGCATGCGCAGACTGTTTCAGCAGCAGTCCAGACTGGGAAACATGCAAGAGCAGAGCTCCCAGAAGTCTATGCAGTTTTAACTGCATAGACTGTAGCTGGAAACAGATCGGACTTGGACTGCGATGTCGGCAGGCTGCAGTCTCGTCGGGGATCTCGCGTGGTGGATGTGCTTCAGGAGTCTCATCGGGGATCTCGTGTATGTGCTCAGACGCACCAGCTATATGGATCATGGACAGCTATGAAAGGTAAGGGGACGAAGGGTGATGGGATCTACATCACGCTATGGAAGGTAAGGGGACGAAGGGTGATGGGATCTACATCGCGCTATGGAAGGGGGGGTGTGTGTGAAAATGACCCAGTTGTTATAGGTGGCTAGAACAAACTCCTGGTGGTGTGGTAGGGAATACCTCAGGCTTGAAACCTGTACCTTGTATGCAGGTGTTAAGGACCAGAATTCCCTACCCACCACCATTTGTAAAAAAATTTCAGATTTTTGCCTCATATTTGATCTGATCTGTTCCTCATAATATCTGTGGTTTTTAAATTTGCAATGCTTGATATTTGATGGTGCAGTGGTCGCATTGTTACCTCACAGCTGCAGGTTCTCAGGTTTGATTCTTGGTGGGGTGCCTTCTGTGTGGGGGCTGCATCTTCTCTCCTGTGTTTGTGTGGGTTCGCTTTTGTGTCCTCCCATGTTACAAAGACATGTCTCCATTATTTCTTCCTGGGCCTCTGCTGAAAATTGTTTTTATGTTCCAAGTCAGACTGTCCTGATTAACAAATGTTAAATGAAATTGACAGGCATTTGAATTTCAGACTTCAGATTTCTGAATGTTTAATTCCTTACATATTTAATGGTGCAGTGGTAGCATTGTTGTCTCACAGTTATAGGTTTTCTGGTTTGATTCTTGGCTGGGGTGCCTTCTGTGTGGAGTCTGCATCTCATCCCTGTGTTTGTGTGGATTTGCTCTGGTGTTCTGCTATTTTACAAAGACATGTATCTGCAGTATTTCTCCCTGGGCATCTGCTGAAAATTGTTTTTGTTCCATCAGAAGTAAAATTGACAGGCATTTGAATTTCAGACTTCATATTCTTCAGAAAATACATAGTAACACAACATTTTATTCTAGCAATTTTCTAAGTTTATAAGATGAATATTTGAAATTTGTCCTTATTTTTGGGATTGTATTACCCCATTATTGGCTTTGTCCAGGTTTTTTGTGCTAAGGTTGACAGCTATGGCAAGAACTGAATTCACTGAATATGTTTGAGGGCTGTATTCCCTCATTACTGGGTTTGTCCAGGTGTTTTGTGCTAAGAGTTTGACAGGTATGGTGAGAACGGAATTCATTAAATGATAGCCATTTAAGTTTCAGTCTTCCGTTCTTTCAGAAAGCAGCTGATTTGGCGTAGTGGTATGTTGCTCTGACTGTTTTGCACAGGGATCGTGGCAGTAAAATGTATGGTGGTAACACAGCATTTTTCTTTCACAAAGCAGGTGATTTGGCATAGTGGTATGTTGCTCTGACTGTTTTTCACAGGGATATTAGTAATACAATGTATGGTGGTAACACAGCATTTTTCTTTCACAAAACAGCTTATTTGGCATAGTGGTATGTTGCTCTGACTCTTTTGCACAGGGACCTTGGCAGTAAAATTTATGGTGGTAGCACAGCATTTTATTCTAGCAACTTTCCAAGATTATACAAGCAATGTTTAATGTGTCCCTGGTTTTTGGCCTTTTGACCCCCCCCCCCAATACATTTGGCTTTTTCCAGATTTCTTGTGCTGCAAAGTTGAGATGCAGTTGAGTATTGAGTAGATTTTACAAGGAGCTGAGAGCTGCAGTGGAAGAGAAGTTTAGTGCTGCTTATGCTAAGTCATCTTGCATTGTTAATAGCACAACAGGTTGTGTACTTGCTTTTGATGCAGAAGGTTGTTGGTTCTACTCCCTCAAGGGGTGAATGCTGCCGTACTGAAAAAGTTAAGATACTAACTATGAGCCTGTTATCAGTTTGCTATCCATTTCCTATTGCAATATTACTAGCTTATCATTTTAATTTAATATAGGCAATTTATTCCTTAGGGGCATCAGACACTTTATTTTCGATGAAACCATGAAATGTAAAGGTGTTTGCTAGCAGCAACCTCTTCATTAGTTACAGATTTATTTAATGTGGAATTATTTAGATGACTTTTTCAGTTCTTCAGAGATTGTGCATATTTACTGATAATGGTGGACTGTATAACCGTGCATATTTACTGATAATGGTGGACTGTAGAATTGTGCATATTTACTGATAATGGTGGACTGTAGAAGTTTGAGTAGACTTTTTTGATGGAAATGTTCTGAACTGGGCAGTTTTGTTATTATGGGTGCATGCATTTTGTTTCATTGTTTACTGGAAAGATGTTCTGAATTGGGCAGTTCTGCCACTGGTAAAATGTATTTTCTTTGAATGTGGGTTTCAATGCTGTTTCAATGAATGTGAGTTTCAAGGGCAGAGAAGTTTTAATGCTAAGTTTGTTTAGCAGATGTCTTAGTGTTTGTGCTGTAAAATGCAAAATAAAACTTTCAAATGAAGTCCAAATCATCATAGAAGTAAATCAGTATGCACATTAGTGTTTATGGTAAATAGGGTTGCCACCTTTTCAAATGGCCAAAGTGGGACATTTTCGGGACACACATCAGATTTTACAGGCCGCCACATACCCATGGTCAGTACAAAGGATAGAACTTTACTCTTTTGCCTAAATAAAAGCTTATTCTTGTAGCAGTTTAGTTGCTTATTTTGTTTCTTGTAACATTTAGGTATTTTAGATACAGAAATAACTATTTTATGCAACTATTACATAAAATATGGGACATAATTATGTCCTACATTCTCAGAACATTTGCCATTTTTAATATTTTTTGTCAGGACACAACTGCCCAAAGAGGAAATGTCCCTCGCAAAGTGGGGCAGGTTTTAACCCTAATGGTAAATGGAGTGAAATAGCCAAGTAATGGATCAATGGAATGGCTGCAGGGGGAGGCGCCATTCGACCATGATTTTGTGAGGGGGAAGGGCGGCAAACTTAAAGACAGCCCCAGCTGAACTATACCTCCCAACTGTCCAGATTTTCAAAGAATGAATAGATTTTTGCTTCTTATTTTTGGTTTGTTCCTCATAACATTTGTGGTTTTCTGGCAAATCATTTAGGAATTAAGTCACTAAATAATGACACACTGAGTTTCAGACTTCATAACCTTCAGAAAAATGCATGCTAAAGTAAGACCTGTTATTCTATCAACTGTCTCAGTTTATACAAGAGCAATTTTTAGTACTGTTTATATGTTCCCTCAATATATTTGGCCTTGTCCAGATTTATTGAATTAACAGGTTGAGAGGTACATGCAAATAAATTGCTTTATAGAATTAGGCATAGCCAAACCTCTCAACTGTCCCTGTTTTTGGCTCAAAATGTTGCTCTTCCCCCTAATAATCCCTCCGCAAAATAGCAATTTTGGAAGAAAAAATGGAGGGTTTACAATGAAGAAATAACTGTAATAATCAGAGTTATAGATTACTTTTATTTCAGAAATGCATGTAGATTCTTTTATTTTGTCAGCTGCTCAAGTTAGCAGTACTAATATTAAAGTGTCCCTTCTTTGACAGGTTCCCAGCTGTATGGCTATTTTATATTTTTACATCACATTTTTGGTCCATTTTTCATAAAATTGTGTTTTTTTTGGCAAATTAGTGACAAATCATTAAAGACTGAAGTTAGAAAATAATGACAGACATTTGAGTTTCAGATTTCATACCATTCAGAAAATTCATACTAATACAATACCTATTCTATTATCTTTCTAAGTTTATAAGAGCAATATTTAAACATTGTCCTTATTTTGGGCCTTTGTCCCACTTCTTTGTATGACTTTGTCCATTTCTTGCTCTGAGGTTCAGAGATATGACAAATGTGTCAGAGCCATCACAGTCAGCCAGAGACATTTCAAATTGTGACATACTTGTTGCACCCCACTCCTCCATGTAGTGACTCTGGATGTGTCAAAGCAAGGCAAGGAGTAGTTATGCAGTGTAAATGTGCAGAGTATCCCCCCCATCCAAGGTAGACACAAGTACTTGAGTGGCTTTGCATCTGTCCTGGATTTTTGCAGAATGGTGTGGTTTCTGTCATATTTTTTGTACTGTTGATTTATGCTTATTGCTCAAAGTGCCTATTGCTCTGTGTTTAAGTAGCAATAAGATGATCAGGTAAGCTTTGCTGAGATTGTAAGATGCAGATAAGCTTTAATAAGCATACTGTTAAAGAATTGCCAACATTGAAAGCCTTTCTGTTGTTGCCATGAAGAGAATACTTAATTAGATAATGTATAAGCCTTGGTTATTGAAATGCATATGACAGTATTTGTAATAAAGGACAGATTACATTATTTTGAGAAGCTCATTACACTTGGAGACTTCCAGTCATCTCTGCAGGCTTTACCCATAAACTAAACAGAATGCCAATCGTGTGGTCCATAACTTGTACGGTAATCCTTTTAAGCAATGTATCTTGAGCTTATTTCTTGTTTGCTTTTCATTTTTTACTTTGATCATGTTTTCCCCATGAAACAAGTAGATAGTTGTCATGCAGCAGGTCTTTTTTTGGATAAGAAACATTTTTACAAGTGGGGGCATCAGAGATTTCTACTTTCAGCATGTTACTTGGTACTTTAATAAAGCTGAATATAAATTATAATTAGAACTGCAGTGAAAGAAGTGGTTTGAGTTGAGTGCTGCTTGTTTTTCTTATACTTGATTTTGACTGGCATTCCATTAATGTATTTAAAAAGTAATTTATTTTTTCATGCCTCACAACCTTTATGTTTCCATCTAGATATTAAGTAAGCTGTCATGCAGCCAATGCATTGAAATATTTTTATTCTTCTACACTTCATTTTGTCTTGATTAGACTCACATAATGATGGTTTGCCACCCAGGGAAGTGTATTTAGTTAGTTTTTGTGGTTTTGAGCATAGCTCCTTCCCTTTCTAGTTGGCCACACCCCTTCCCATTGATTGACCCCAGCCATTCAGCTGTCTCCTGCAGCCCTCCTTTGATTTGAAGTCATCAGCCGCCACTGCCATGCAAACCCACTCAGCTATGCTTAAAAATTACATTTAAATAAATAATTAATTGCATCCAGTTTCTATTTCTAGATGTCTGGCAGATGTCTCGGCTCCGCTTAGCATTGCTGAGCTCTGTCCCTCCGTGCCATGCTGCGCAAACATGCTTTAAAAAAAAAATGAAAACTTAAAACAATAAAATAAACACTGACATGGAAAGTGCAGGGAGTGTCTTACTTATCTACAGACACAGTTGGCACTTCACTCCCTATACTGATTCAATAACAGTGTTCCACAGCTCTCTTGTCGGCAGCGCACCATGATTAATATGCATGGTGCATTGCAGAGGGAGAACCGTGTACACAGACATGATAACTTTCCATGTAGGCTCTACACTGTGTCTACACACATTTTATTAAATCCTGTGGTATGAGTATACAGGCATATAAACTTAGAAATTAAAAAAACATTGCAACACAAAAAGACTTGAAAATGAGAAACAAATCTGTGCACTTTTTCCTTTCTGTCAAGGAATAAGTAAGCCTTCTATGAAACTGCTTAATGTTTAGATGTTATGCATCTTTCAGCCTCTTTTTACATGCTATATCTTCTAAGTTAGTAATGCTTTTTTTAAAGGCCATGATAAAACAATTGTGCATTTTGTATTGTTAATAAGGGTTACCAGCAATGGTATAAGAAGTTTAGCTCTTCTTCATGACATGCATCTTTGTGATAGACTGCAAATCCTAGATGATTCAAACAAACACACAGTTATGCATTTTAATTTATTACCTAGGGTTATACCTAGTCCCTTAACTGTGGTGGTTTTTGAAAAAAAAAATTCCTTTAATATTAGTGATTTGTTTAGCTATGCCATTTCTGACTACATGTATTTATTTTTCATAAAAAGCTTTCATTGACTTGTCCTATTTATCAGTGTGAGTGGAATGTCTCGAAAATGAAAGCTTCTGGTTTAATTCAGATTTACAAAGTCCATCTGTATTGAGCATAGTCTGCTATCAAGTAAATTTCTGGGATAAACAGAATATCAATAAAGTGGAAGAAAGATGAGAAGAGAGAACTCAGCTTTCGCAGTCCTTCTTTCTTATCACATACCCTTATATCTGTTTTCAGCCTGCAGACCCAACTTTTTTCCATCCTTCTAAGTGTATTATTATAGCAATAACCCACGCCTGGGTGTGGGTAATGCTAAATTTACCCACGGTTGGCGTGGTTTGGTCGAGTGAAGCCCGGACCAAACAAAGCCAACCGGGGGTACATTTAGCATTACCCACACCCAGAAGTGGGTTATTGCTATTATACCATGACATTATTTAAGAAAAGAAACTATTACTTTTCTTAAATAATGGCATAGTATAATGCCTGTTTACTGCCCTTCCGCAGATGTCTGGCATCCGGCAGTTCTGATGTACTGCGCCTGCGCAGTACATCAGAGCTGTGAGCAAAACGGAGAAAGCAAGATCTCCGTTGCTTTTTAGTGTTCGCTATGTTAAATGAGTTTAACATAGCGAGACAGTTTAAAATAAGCAACGGACATCTCCGTTGCTTATTTTAACTGTCTCGCTATGTTAAACTCATTTATCATAGCGAAATAAAAAGCAACGGAGATCTTGCTTTCTCCGTTGCTTTTAACACTGTCTCGCTATGTTAAATGGGTTTAACAGAGCGAGACAGCTTTAAAATAAGCAACGGAGATCTCCGTTGCTTATTTTAAAGCTGTCTCGCTATGTTAAACCCATTTAACATAGCGAGACAATGTAATCGAGTTATACTAATGGAAAAAAGTCCGGGCGACCGGACCTTTTTCCATTAGTATAACTCGATTTACAACGGGCACGCTGGCCAATCAGCATGCACATTTTGGGGGGATCATGGTATAATATACGGGAATCCATGATACTAGCTTGCAGTCTCTCTTTCTTACACTATGGTAATGATTCACAAGATCATCTAAACAAATGACTTGAGAGAAGTCAAGATATCCTACATCAAGTTAAAAGCATGCATCTACTGCCTAGCAGAAACCAGTCATAAACATGACAACAGTTTAAATAGATGGTCAAACTGTTAGCATCTATATTCCCAGACTTCCTTTCAGTTCACTATTATGTTCTTCATAATTTTCCATAAGCAGGTAAATAGGTTTGTTGAAGTATGGTTAAGTCAGAAATGTTTCTCATTCCATATCACTTCAGCCGAGCTCCACTGTGCAATCACATAAGACTATTATTTATATAGAGGACAAAAAGTATAAGCAGCACATTAATGCCTTGTCTGTAACTAACTTATCTTCGGAGCTTCAATTAGTCTTTAAAGTATTTAATTGCAACCTTTAAATAAAATGACGTGTGGAGGAGGTTGAGGTAACAGTCTTATCCAAACAAAAGTAACCTCACCAAATGACTCTAAAAATCATTGAAATAAATAATAGTCTCCTTAATTCCTTACTCAATTTTCTATTAAAGTTTCCATTAAGATGAATATGACCTTTGAACATTGTCATAACATTTTAATAGAGGTATAAAGTACTTTACTGCTGGAATCTGTCTTTATAACTAGCATAATCTCTTTTTTCATCAGCTTTTTGTGAGTATCTTATTTATTTTATAAGATAGCATCTTAAATGCTAAGTGAGATGAAATATAACAGGCATTTTTAACTGAGGATATACTTTCTCTTCTGTGATTCTGGAACAAAGCACGTTAAATAAAGTCATTGTGTCAGAGCCCTTATTTCTATTAGTGACAGTGATTGATTCTATATTTTCCATACATAGTATACAAAAGATGGTCCAAATACTAGTCACATCTACAGTACCTAAGATGTCCATAGTTAGAAGTGAAGTCTTCTATTCCCCATCTAGTTGCAGGGCTAGTATTCTCCTGCACAAGTTTACTCACACATCTAGGGAAGTTCACATTTTTTTAAATCTGGGATTATAATTAAAGCAAAGTTATAACTGCTACCTGAAGAATCAGTACATGCAAACCTAGAATTAAGTGAGTGTGTGTGTGTGTGTGTGTGTGTGTGTGTGTGTGTGTGTGTGTGTGTGTGTGAGTGTGTGTGTGTGTGTGTGTGTGTGTGCGCGCGTGTGTGTGTGTGTGTGTGTGTGTGTGTGTGTGTGTGTGTGTGTGTGTGTGTGTGTGTGTGTGTGTGTGTGTGTGCATGTGTCTTCTCTAAAATGACAGGACTGAGCCAAAACAATAAAATCTAGTAAAGTTGAAAGAAAACACAAAACAGAGAATACACCTGTTTTTGTAGGGGGCAATCCCCTTGAACCCCTTGCTACTTATATATTCCAACTCTGAGATTGCACTACAGTGGGGAAAGGATCAATACCCTGATCCCTACTGTGCCACAATCACATACAGTTCAGTTTTCTTCAAAGAGAAACACTGTTCAAAAAACATATTTTCTTATAATGGCAGTAGCAAGTGTTTAAAGTTATTTAAGCACACCTAATAAAATACTGTAGTAATATAATTAAGTTGTGTACATAGAAAGGGCACATAAAATTTTAAAGCAAAAATACTAGTAATACTTGGTTTATAATTAATGCCAGTATATTGTATAAAATTCAATAAAATTTGCAAGTATAATTCCCTACTTTCTGAGAGGCTTCCTAATTTCCACCTCTCATTGCATGGCACTCTTCCTAATACAAAGAAGATATATTTTTTTTAAATTGACACAATCAATTAAATGCTTAAGTAAAACATTTTTGTCATCTTTCCTTTTTATAGAACACACATGTTCATATACCCTCGGTCTAAGCACATTAGGTTTTTCAAAGACAATTATGCCTCACAGGTTATACAATGAGCAACATAAACTACCTCACAAGTATCACAGCTGTATTTCCCAGTTCCCCTCAATGGTCTAGGATGTGAATCAATTGTAAAAATTTTTGCCTCTAAAATATAATGGCATTGTATACATGCCCCACATTTATTCATTCAATAGCCTTTCGGGTTGAGATACCTCCAACTTTTTCCAGTATGGATTTTAAATTCTTTCCCTTTTAGATACAAATTTTGGACCCTTACCTAAATGTCAATCAAACTAAAGCCTCGAAATATACCAAACCAATTCCTACTCATAATATTTTAAATTCTGGTCATGTTTTGACTGTGGGTCAACCCAAGAGCTGTCCTGTAATTCTTTTCATTCTCATTATATTCCTTGGAGGGTAAACCCATTCCTTAAAATGGGGAAAATCTGTCACTCTTCTTCTCACAGATTTCTTTGGTCACATCGTCAATCAAATCAAGTAGGTAAGCCAACTGCAGTTTTTTTTTTTGGTTTTTTTGTTTGCTTACAGTGACAATGGAATGGAGTGTTTTGTGGTTTCAAACAAAAAGCCAGGGAGAGAAAATCATAATACCTATGTAAGATATATTAAATAGCTAGTTGTTTTCCAAGTGAAGGAAGACCCAAAGGACCAGGAACAAAAGGAAGAAATCAAGAAAGTAAAAGGTAGAATACAATAATTCTTCTCAGATATTTGAGATTATAAAACACCTTTACTCAGGAAATTTTAATTCAACAACACTGAGAGAATGCAAAAAGTATTGCTAGGAAAACGAAGGCAGGAAAGAGTAGAAAGGGGCATACGGAAACTAAGAAACACCCTGACAGGGGAAATGTATACAAATACTAAGGAGACTGAAAGAAAACTGAGAGAAGTCAATCAGAACTTGTATAAAAGACAGAATTTAAGGGAAGACTGGGGCAAGTGGGTAAGGGGGTATTTTTCAGTTTTAAACTTGCCAGTTTTGGAAAGGGGATCAGGCTGAAAAATTTGTTGTGCTGATTATCCTGGAAGAGATCACAACACAAATTATAGGAGATGCAAGGGGAAATGTCCAGGCATGGGGTGGAATACCAGTAGAGAAACAGAAAATGAGATTACAGAAAATGGCAGAAATCTGGCAGATTTGGTTTAATAGAGTGCTGGGTATAAGGAAAACTCCTATGCAATGGAAAATCACAGTTATGTCTTTGATACAGAAGGAAGGGAAAGATCTTATAAGTGCGTCCTCCTGTAGACCAGTATCAACACTTAACCATGATTATAAAGTCTTTATGTCTATTTTAGCATCTGTGTAAATGAGATAGAGGATGAGGATGGTAAACCTGGATCAGGTAGATTCATTCCAGGTGGGAGGACTTGTGACAATATTTTAAGTATAATTATGATGATGAAGGTGATGATAAAATATAGGATACTAGAAGGATTGGGTCTATATCAGATAGTAAAATATAAGATGCCAGAAGGATTGGGTCTATATTAGATAATCAAAATCTACTTACCTTGAACACATATTCATTGACACCGGAACAGCGAAACACACTTCAGCAAACATCGAAAATTTTACTGGGGTAAGGAAACAATTTCAGTTATCTAATATAGACCCAAATGATTTATACAATTATTAATACAGATATAAAAGGATGCAGTTGCTTATATGAAAATAGGGGACCATCTATCCCTGCTTTTTCATTTAAAGAGCGGCACAATATAGGATTGTTATCTTCCTGTTTTACTGTTTGCTCTTTATTTGGAACCCTTAGCCCAAAATATAGGAGATGCAGAGATCCAAAGGTGTGATTGGCATAAGAAACAGAAAAAAATCATTGTTTATGAATAATGTATATATATATATATATATATATATATATATATATATATATATATATCTTCATTTCATGGAAAGCTCATTTCACTGAAAGTCAAATCAGTGGGACCACATTACTGAAAGCTCACTTCACTGAAAACTCATCTGACTGAAACTCATTTAGTTGAAAGTTATATATGGTGTTTTCCCCAGTGTAGTGCCTTCCTAGAGTTAGTGTATATAGTAAGGGGAGGTGTGGGGCCATATATATGTATGTATATGGGTCTATATAACTTCATCGACATTTCACTAAATCGACATTCACTACAGCGACACGAAATCACCGACTAGTCATAACATCGACATTTCAAATAAGCGACATTCACTTGCCCGACAACCCGACATGAGAAACAAAACAATACTGTACCATATTGTATACTGTCTTTATACTGTGAATGCAGCACACAATGTAAACAGAAAACACGTCGCATACATTTAATGGACGTCAACAATAAATAAATAAAGGAAAGTGCAGAACGCATGCTACTAACGTGAGTATTTAAATTCTAAACTGCTTCTCTATTTGCTCAGAACTTGTATTTGTGTATTGCTAATTTATTTCTGTAACAGACTTGACATTTATTGCTGCAGCATCCACTTACATTGTCGGAGAAGTAAACGTCGATTATTTGAAGTTTCGCTAAACTGACTGTCCGATAATTTCGTGTCGAAGTACTGACTGTCGCTGTAATGACATGTCGATTAAGTCATATAGACCCACGTGTATATATATATATATATATATATATATATATATATATGTGTGTGTGTGTGTATTGAGCTAGACAGTATTTAACTGAATGGCTATAAACAGAAGGTGTTTCTGCCCATGAAATTCACAAATACAAAATATTAAACAGTTTGCTGGCAGAATGCATATGACTGGCAACCAAGTGTACTCCAGAGTATGAGACTCATGTTAATGAACAGGCTGATCTAACTAAACAGCATTCATTAATGCTTGACAGTATAAAGGCCTGGTGGATAAATCCAGTTAACTAGCAGTGGAGCTAAAAACTTTAAGCAGTACTTAAACAATTGCAGTATGTTGATGTGTCAAAAAGCTGTGTGAGGTTAAAAAACTATCATTCAGTTTCTTCTCTTCTCTTCTGTTGTCATAATAATTGCAATTTTAATGCCAGCAAATAGATTTGCTTAAGATGGACATGTTTTCTGGTTTTCTCTCTGACTGTGGAGTGTGATAGGTTCACTGACTGCTATCTCTTTCAGATATGAGCCACATCTGAATAAGAATGTTTTTATTTGCATGATAACATTCTGACATGTCACCTCAGCTCTGGAGTGATGGCTTTCTGCAGCTTAAAGAGATATGACACAATCCATTTTATTTGTCTGACTTTTGTGGCTACTCATGTAAGCATTATTTTGTTTGTCCTTCTGGTCTGGCTCTTACAATAGTATGCCTATATGATCTGAAATTTTAACACAGATAAAAGTGCCTTGTGTAAATATAAGCTTCAGTATTTTGTATGCTATAATATACTGAAGTTCCATCTGATTGCAAGTATGCTGGATGTAGTTGATGCTTAAACCCAGCGTCATCTGTTCATGCAGACTATGGCAAAGATCCTTGTCGATAAATACATTTCCAGTCAAAATAAATTATATATGGATCTCTGTTAAGACAGGAACACAAATTAAATGAACTCTGATAGTTCAATGAAATGAAATAAATGCTACCCAACAAAGTGACAAATGTTTCTCAGATAACAGTATATGTATATCAACTATATAGAATCTCTTAGAATGTCAGCAGAAAACAGAGTTTCAGTCATAAGTCAATGTATTCTCCAGTTCCTTCATTTTGCAGTTTAGCAGCCAGAATTGTTTTCTTAGCTTGTTTGAAGAACCATTTAGATATTTAGCTTCCAATATGAATGGCCTGTTGTAGGTGGCAGTTGTACACGTCATATTTTATTTTATTTTAATTGTAATAAGGGTTGTAATAACCTAATAGTTAATTTCACAAAAAGAAGATTTTTTTTTAAAATCCAGCAACTGTACTAGTGCTGATATTATCTTAAAATACACAAAGGGAATCATAGCTAATTCAAGTAGTATAATAATTCAACTGGATTATTTGTAAACCAGATTATTTCATAATTTTTTGTTTAAAACAAGCACACCATAATTATCTGAAAAATAGAATTTTAATAATTCTTTAATATCTAAATATCATAAAGACATTTCTGAAACGGTATTGTATTACAATACATAGAAGAGCCATTGTGGAGTCCATTAGTGAATCTTTTTTTCCACAAAATAATTAGCCTACATTCAAGTACACTCTTAACAAAAGCTTCAGATGTATTGGATCACTTTGTATTTTTACTTTGATAATGAATGTATAAAAGACATGCATCATTCTTTAGAACACAGTGACCTTTTCATCTGCTTGATGCAGGAGTACAGGTGTGTTTTCTGCCTTTTTCTGTTTGCTTTGCAATTATGGATAATTTCAGATGTAATGATTGTCTTGAAGACTTACATATATCTACGAAAGATTCAAGATTTATTGTCAGTGAGCTCAAAACCGATCAAATTATTAATTTTCACTGAATTTGAAAGCTTACCTTGTGAGAGGTCCTTTGCTACAGCTGTTTGGGACCATAAGTATAATATATGCATATATATTTAAAGAATATTTTGGATTAATAGCATCCACAGTAATGGCCAACTCGTTGACTTCATTTTGCCTGACAGCTCTTCTTATTGCCGACAGCTTTGCAGTATCTTTACTTCCACTGAGACTGCAAAAAAACGTTGATATCACAGGACCAGGTAATGTTACATGTAATCTTGGTGCCATAGTTTTATTCCGAATTTTATGTATTTAAGAAGCATGTTCTTTGAATAATACTGAACAACATTTAGACCATCTTGAGTGACAAGACTACTTCATTGTACTTTTTTATGTATATAATTTCTGTTTTTGTACACGTAAATTTCCACTTGAAAAATAAGTAATTATTTGGAATGTTATTAGTATTAATGATAATGAAGACTGTCACTGTTAAAGGATTATGTCTTCTCCATTGATGAGCAGCTCAAAAGTTAATTTGACTTATCATCAGAGAACTGTGACTGAGGCTAATTTTTAGCAAAGGCTGCATCATTGTAGCTAAGAAAGGAGTGTGATTGTAGTTAAAAGGTTCTCATCCTCTGTACTTATCCTGTCTGCCATTTTGTCTGCCGTATGGAAAAGATGCATATCTTCAATTGTCAATATTGCATTTCTTCCTACACTTAGAACTACTTACAATGTGTGTTTTCTATCTCAAATAATTTTACCTACTTCTTCTTCTATTACCTTGTGAAGTATATTGCCAGTATATATAACCATTTCTTGGGAAATATGCTTTCCTGCATTACCACTGACTGTTCTGCCTTTTCTAGTTTGAAAGTATTCATCTTTGCATATGTATACCTTGGTCTGTGCCACCCCCAACATTCCTGAACTACTGACTAAAATTCAAATAGCATTTTCCACTACAGAGAACTGGATGCACCAAAACCACCTTTCCCTCAACTCCAATAAATCTAAAATAATAATTTTCCTCCCCTCCAAGGCTTCCTCCTTTGACAAAAACACTTTCAATGTCCTAAGCCAATCAAACACTGCTATAGAAGTAGTCCCCTCTGCAAAACACCTTGGCATTACCTTAGATGAACACCTCAAATTCGATCTTCATATTCAACATAACATAAAGAAAACCCACCAAAAGCTAGGTATGCTATATAGGAACAATCAATTTCTTTCCAACTCCTCTAGGCACACCCTGGCAATCACCTACCTCCTACCTTCTCTTCTATATGGAGTCCCTCTACTAACCAATCTGTCCACTTCCAACACCTCTAAACTTGAAGCTTGCTATAATAAGATCTCCAAATTTGCCACTAAATCCAAAACATCAACTCACCACTGCCTCTGCCTTCAATCTCTGAATTGGTTAGAACTGCCTAACCACCTAGACTATCTCCAACTAACCTGCGCTCACAAATTAATATTCTCCCCTGATAAATGCCCAGCCTTAAAGAACATTCTTCCACCTTACATCCCAAACAGATCTCTGAGATCTGAACACCAAAACCTAATCTCCGTTCACTAACCCAAACGTCCCGCCGGCCAGCTTCTACTCTCCTTCTCTCTAGGTAAAAAATGGAACTCTCTCCCTCCTTCTCTTAGGACTATACCTAACACTGAATCCTTCAAAACCAACTCTTCCTACACCTATCTTCCAAATGGAAATGCTCCTGCTTTCACCCTACATAACTCTTCACACTAAGCTCTCCATCCTCCTGCTCTACTTTACTCTTAACCTTATTCTAATTTCTATAAAGAACCTGAACTAGCTGACTTTAAATAAACTCCAAGCTTGTAAATATTGTGAATTTCCTAAGAGTAACAAAAAAAAAAAAAAAAAAATTGTATTTTGCTTTTTTAAATTGTCTCATGATGTATATTACGCTTGCTATTTTTTTTGAATGTATGAATCTTACTCTTGTATTTCATCTCATCCGTTATGTAACCTTCTTTGTATTTTGTAACCTTTACTGTACTGTATTGCACATGGAGCTTTTCTCCCCGGGCCTCCACTGAAAATGGGCACTTCTTGGCCCAGTGGACTTCCCCGGTAATCAAACTGAAAATAAATAAATAAATAAATACCTCACATTGTTCATGCTGCTGCCCTACTAGTTAGCTCCACTGAGCTTCTCAAAGTTTCTGTCTTGAACTATATCAGCCTTGTTTGTTTCTTTCTTCCACATTTTCATGTGAACTGTTTTACAGACTGCACCTTTTTGGCTATATTTAACTGAGTAGTTTCACCCTATCAATGCATTGCTGGGAGTCTGGTGTCTATAATTGTATGTGATGGTAACCATGGGGTCTCAGTAGCAGTTTGTAAAAAAGTACATCAACATATTGTCTTATTCTGCCAAAAGCTCTCTCCAAAATCTGAACATAATTGTATGCTTGCTGTACTTGGTATTGTGATTTCAAATGCAGATCATTAGGTTCATAGGTAGGTACTAGGTTATTGGCCCTAGGGCCTATATAAGCCCAGCCAAAAGGTACCCAGGCTTTTGCCACCCAAGAAAATTATTTTCTTGTGCTCCTTTCAAGCAGAGCCACAGAAGTGATCCCCGGGGTGAATTTCCTATCTCCCATCCAATCATCAAGATTTTTCTTGAAGAGTGATAATGAGGAGCTTTGTTTGATATAGGTAGGTAGTTTGTTCCAGAGTATGGGAAGTCTCTGGGACAGGAATCTATCCCTCCAGCATGTTCTGTTTATTGTGGTGACAAGGTTTAGGTTCCTAGAGCGTGTAGCTCAGAGGGATTGGGATTTCTTTAAGTGGAGCATGTCCAACAGCTCTGGGTTTGACATAACCTTGTATATTAGGTAAAGATTGCCTCTGAATAGGCGATATGCAATGGAGTAAAGCTGGAGTTTTTTGCGACGGTCTGCGTAGGTCATCTTTTTGAGGCCAGTAATCCTCTTTGTGAAGTATTTCT
The DNA here is from genome assembly GCF_019279795.1 of Protopterus annectens. Taxonomy (NCBI): domain Eukaryota; kingdom Metazoa; phylum Chordata; order Ceratodontiformes; family Protopteridae; genus Protopterus; species Protopterus annectens. The sequence goes on from NC_056729.1 coordinate 725,472,874, forward strand.
GCGGCCTTTCCAGTTGTTGTAGATGTCTTGTGAGGTACATACAAAAGGGTCATTGTACTCTATAATTGGTCTAATGAGTGATGAGTAGAGGGGGACAATGACCTCTTTTTTCCTGAATGAGAAACCTTTTGTGATGAGGTGTGCCACATAGAAGGATTACTTGACTACAACGGCGATGTGATTATCAAAGGAGAGACTACTGTCCACCTGTGTCCGAAGGTCTCTTATAACACTTTTGGCGTTAAGTAGACTATCACCTATGTGGTAGTTCATGGGTACAGAGTTTTTACCAAAAGGGATGACAATGCACTTTTTGACATTGAGCTTGAGGCCATGGCTTTGACACCAGGCATCTGTCTCAGTGAGGACCTTTTGTAGGATGTCCACATTGTTAGGAGTTTTGATTATGACTCCTAGTTTGCAGTCAGCAATGGTTATCCCACTCTACAAAGGGGGAGCCACCACGGACCCTGGGAATTACCACCCCATTAGCCTGATGAGCCTGGTCTGCAAGGCTATGGAACATATTATTATGGAACTTATAAAGAATGACAACGGTAATCTCCAAACTCTGGACCCCACCAAATTCAAGTTTGTAAAAGGCAGATCATGACTCCTAAACCTGATAGACTTCTTTGAAATGGTCACCAAAGCCGTAGATGAGGGTAAGTTGATTCACCCAGCCTATCTAGATCTCGCCAAGGCTTTTGACACCATCCCCCACTCTGGAATTATAGACTCACTAAACTAGGTATAAATCCCTATGTCACAAGATGGATTGCCAACTGGCTCACTGACAGAACCCACACTGTGAAAATAGTAGACTCCTGTATTTCTACTTATCTAACTACAACCTGTTTCATTCCATTCTTTCCTGTTCTTAGGAAATCACTCACCTCAGTCACTCCTTTCATTTTTCCGTTCATTCCTCAGTAATGTCACTTGCATGTACATTAAGTCTTTTCTCTTCAATGAGTCCTGGGGATTGCCTACTAGTAAACTCTCCTTTATTACCAAAGGCTCTGTTAACACTTATATTTGTTGCATTGCCACACAGTGGGTTTGTTACCTGTTACTCAGTGGGCTCAGTAACTCATTATGATGTCCTTACAAATAGTATTGCTGAAAAGTTATGCGTATTGCTCTTTATCTGGAACCGGTTTAAGTGCTTCACTAATCATATCATTGCTGGCAAAATAAATATAAACATATATCTCACGCAACTTCTTCTACATGTATCCTAGCTTTTGTCCAGTGTCATTCTGGGCTGTGCATAATTAGAAGGTGTTTTGATTAGGAAAGATTCTATGGAATGGAATTTTTGTGTCTGTCTTGTTTCCTGATCAGTGGAAAAAATCACATCTGTCCTTCTTGTTCAGTCAGGAGGCATCAACTCCTCCAACTCCTCCTAAGATTTATTAAAAGGATCTCAGCAATACCAATGTTCTATCTATGATGGTATCAGCAGTTTCATGTGAACTCTTACTGGATACCTAGTACATTCCAGATAGACTAAGAAAACAGAAATATAATGAAACACTTTCTATACAATTTATCCTTTCAAAGTCATCAAAAGCTAGATATGTTTTGAGAAGAGTGCATACTTAACAGCACTCCGAATTGAATATTTAATAATAATGCTTGCAGATGACTGACTAAAACTCATAGACCTTGCTATGACAGCTGTGGCACAAATATAGTTACATCTATTTGTTTGTAAATCATACATTTATAAAGCAATCCAATCTAAGTCATTTCTTGAAGAGATGCACATATTATCGATGGAGCTTTTCATCATGAATTATATTCAATTACTTATTGATGCATTGAGTGTGCCTCGGCAATTTATTCTTGTGGAGTGAGAGCTGATTGTGGGACCATTATCCAGGCAGCCATCAGCATTTTTTAAGACCTACCTAAAATCCTTGTCTCACACATGACCCTAGTGTAAAGAGATAGGTGTGCAATGAGCTTTCTGTGTAACTGTCCATGCCTCCATATTCAGCTCAATCAAAACCCTCTTACAGACAGCAGGCCCATGACCCTGGACTCCACCAGTGGTTTGTTCGCAGAGCTGAGCCCATGCAAGTGCCTCAACCCAGTCTCAGCAACACAGGATGGGTGAGCAATAGGAGACAATCTCTCCTACCCTCCTACACAGTTTCTCTCACCCCTAAGGCAATAACTGAACTAAAGTCATCTCTGTCAAGTCTCCAGTTCACCGCTCCATGGTGCTAGGGTGTTATGTACAGTTACGGCATACCTCAGGATCTGACTTTGTATCCAATTCTACTTACTGGGCTTCATTTTTGAATACCAAAAGCTGATACAGCAACTCCTGGCACTTCTAAAATGAAGCTGTGATTCCTTAGGAAAGAACAAAATTCTGATACTTGTTGCCACCCCTTTAAAGCACTGTGCATCTCATAGACCCTTGATGCTCATATATAGCTAACGATGCAAAACATATATATATATATATATATATATATATATATATATACACACACACACACACACACACACACATACACACTCATACACTCACACACACACACACACACACACACACACACACACACACACACACACACACACACACACACACACCTGTTTTATTTGTTTTCTGATCCTTTGTTCATCAATGTATTTTGTTTTCAATGTTTGGCTTTCAGGGAAGTCTGGAGTGACAATCTGTGTTATTAATCTGAAGTTAGTTTCCCATATATTTATACATCATAACTCCCGAGATGTACAATGTACCTCAGAAAAGGGGCCCTTTTAAGACACTGCAGTTTCAAGTTACAGTACTTGCAATTCATGATTTGCTCTTCTGAGGATCGCATTTTAAGTTCACTGGCTTTTAAAAAGCACCTGGTCCTAATTTTTACTTTTGTCTACAGTTTAGAATGTTTATCACTACATATGCTTGCTTCTATTGCCTAGATGAAACTTCTCAACAACAGAAGTAAATATTTGTCTATATGGCTCTGCTGAATTTTGGAAGTGAGCATTATTATATACTTATATAGCAGTAACATAAATAGTAGTAAAGTGAAGCAGGAGGTTAATTGCATTGCCTTATATTGTAATGCTTAGAGTGTTTTCTTTTAAGATAAAAGTAACACAAGCACATTTTTATAAATAGATGGCAATATGAAAAATATTTAGTCCAAATATATTTATTGAAATACATTATTAAATTTCAACTTCAGTAACTCTTAAAAACAAGTCTTTTAATATTAAATGTGGAAAATTTATTGCAGTCAGACTGTAGAGTGCATCTCTTTAGACATTTTGACACCTACCTGGAAACTATGCTTTCAGAAAGGTAGTAAGAGTTCTGCTTCAAGCAAAAGTTGGTGTTGAGACCTAGTTCATTTCAAAAAGGAAAAAGGATGTATCTAGTACATTCTTCACATCACTAAAGAAGCAAAGTGTGTGTGTGTGTGTGTGTGTGTGTGTGTGTGTGTGTGTGTGTGTGTCTGTGTGTGTGTGTGTGCGTGCGTGTGTGTACAGATTTTAATAACTTTTTTTGTTAGCTTGTACACATTTAATTTGTTATTACATGTAATTTAAAGTGGTAGTTACAGAGTTTGTAATAGTTCTTTTTTTAAAAATCATGTTGACAGAATGATATTATGCGGGTCTCCCCGAGATGTCTTGCATAGATTTCATTGACATAATATTAGCAAAGATTATTTATTTGCTTAGTTGTTTGTTAATGAAGTGTTATGTTTGAAGGTGGTGTGCATGTTTACATGCATATGTGTATATAAAACACAAAAAGGTAAGACTTATTGTACAGAAACTACTACTCTTGATATTGACATACAAATATTAAAACAGACCGTTTGGATCCTTACTGAAAATAAGAAAACAGGATTTATGCTGGTGTTGCTTGTTTAAACTATAGTATTTCAAATTAAAAAAGCGATGATCCTTTTAGCTCTTGACAGGGTTTCATCAAAGTTATACATAGCAGTAAAATGCAATATGTACTTTCTTATTTTCCATATAAAAAAAACAATATAAATCACAGTAAAAGCTTTAATCCAAACACACATACACAGATCACACTCAATGACGGTGGCTGGAATAGTTTTACATACATAGTCTCATTTTCATTGTGACTGGTGCTTTTTACTCATTTAATTACCTACAAAGTCATTGTGTATCTGTCTTGATTAGTTTGGTAGGTATAATGCCTAATTACAAAGTATGCATCTAGTCAGCATAATGCATCCACGATTATCTAAGTGCAACTAACTCTGGGCAAGACTGCAATCCAAACTGAAGCTTGCTACAGATCACCCACCATGCCCCAGGATTCCCACTCCTCTTTTCTTGATGTACTGGAAAATATTAGGGTTCAACCAAACACCCTAATAATGGGCGATTTCAACTACCCCACCATTAACTGGGAAAACTACTCATGTACCAACTCCTTCGCTCAACGCTTTCTGGAATTCATAAACTCCAATGCCCTGGATCAACTTAGCCACACCCCACCAGGGGCAACAATATCCTAGATCTAGTCATTACCAATATGAATGACCGGTGTTCCACACCTCAAGTCAATGCCTCATTGGTCCGATCCGACCATAAGCTAATTACCCTAGATATCCGCCCCCCATTAAGGAAACCATAATAAAAAATTTCTCCAAAGCCAACTTCATGCTTCTTAAGACAGAAGTGGTGAACTTCATGACACCCATGCAGATGGACAATACAGTTACGACTACTGAATCCTACACGATTGCACTTTATAAGCACTTACATGAGTGCATGGATCGTGCTATCCCAAACAGAACCAAGACGCTATCCTCCAAAAAAAGGAAGCCAATATGGTGGTCCCCTACCATAAACAAACTGTACAACAGAAGGAAGAAACTCTTGCAAAAGAGAGTAAAATCCCACAAGTGGAGGAGCTCCCTGGTCAGCCTCAGTAAGAAGCTGTGATCTCTGATAAAATCTTCCAAAGCTAGTTATGAAAACAAAATCGCCATTGATTCTAAAGACAACCACAAAGCATTCTATAGCTATGTCAAGAATCTGAATGGCAACACTCAGATATGCTCTGAGTTACAGCACAATGGCACTAAATATACAGACCCAACTGATATTGCCAACATCCTGGCAGATAGGTTCAGTGCTAACTTTACCCCCCTCCCACCCCCTAAAGAGCCCATCTGTATATCGGAAGAATGCAAAGTTCCTGTAATTACGGCTGCACAGGTAAAAATCACACTCTCCAAAGCCAAGAACACAGCATCCATGGGACCAGACAACATCCCAGGCTGCGTTCTACATGAACTACAGAATGAACTGGCACGCCACCTAGGTACCATGTTCAGTCATAGCCTCACCTCAGGCTTTGTGCCTGCTGAATGGTGCACAGCAACGGTTATCCCACTCCACAAGGGGGGGAGCCACCATGGACCCCGGGAACTACTGCTCCATTAGCCTGACGAGCCTGGTCTGCAAGGCCATGGAACGTATCATCATGGAACTTATAAACAAAGACATTGGTAATCTCCAAACTCTGGATCCCACCCAGTTTGGGTTTGTAAAAGGCAGATCATGTCTCCTAAACCTAATAGACATCTTTGAAGCAGTCACCAAAGCCGTAGACAAGGGTAAGGTGGTTTACACAGCCTATCTAAATCTTGCCAAGGCTTTTGACACCATCCCCCACTCTGGAATTATAGATAAACTCACCAAACTAGGTATAAATCCCTATGTCACAAGATGGGTTGTCAACTGGCTGACTCACTGACAGAACCCACACTGTGAAAGTAGGAGACTCCAAATTCGACTTCAGACAAGTGACATGTGGAGTACCACAGGGTTCAGTCCTGGGTCCTCTCCTGTTTGGTATCTACTTCTCTGAAGTACAGGCTAACACAGAAGATCTTTTGGCAAATAAAATTTGCAGATGACTGCAAACTAGGAGCCATAATCGAAACTCCTAACGATGTGGACATCCTACAAAAGGGCCTCACTGAGACAGATGCCTGATGTCAAAGCCATGGCCTCAAGCTCAATGCCAGAAAGTGCATTGTCATCCCCTTTGATAAAAACTCTGTACCCATGAACTACAACATAGGCGGTAGTATACTTAAGAGACCTTGGGACACAGGTGGACAGTAGTCTCTCCTTTGATAATAACATCGCCACAGTAGTCAGGATATCCTTCTATGTGGCACACCTCATCACAAAAGGTGTCTCATCCAGAAAAAAAGAGGTAAGAGGTCATTGTTCCCCTCTACTCATCACTCATTAGACCCATTATAGAGTACAATACCCCTTTTGGTATGTACCTCACAAGACATCTCCAACAACTGGAAAGGCCACAGAAATACCTCACAAAGAGGATTACCAGCCTCAAACAGATGCCCTATACTGACCGTCTCAAAAAACTCCAGCTTTACTCCGTCGCATATCGCCTACTCAGAGGCGATCTCTGCCTAACATACAAAGCTATGTCAAACCCAGAGCTGTTGGACATGCTCCACTTAAAGAAATCCCAATCCCTCCGAGCTACACACTCTAGGGACCTAAACCTTGTCACCACAATAAACAGAACATGCCGGAGGGATAGATTCCTGTCCCAGAGACTTCCCATACTCTGGAATAAACTACCTGTCTATATCAAACAAAGCTCCTCATTAGCACTCTTCAAGAAAAATCTTGATGATTGGATGGGAAATAGGAAATTCACTCAGGGGATCACCTCTGTGGCACTGCTCGACAGTGGCACAGGAAAATAATTTTCTTGGGTGGCAAAAGCCAGGGTACCTTTTTGGCTGGGCTTGTATAGGCCCCAGAGCCGATAGCCTAGTACCTACCTATGAACCTATGAACCAAGTAAAAACATTAACAAGAGACACAAGTTGCTATATATATATATATATATATATATATATATATATATATATATATATATCACGTGCAGTGTCTTGCAATCCGCATACTCATGACATCTGTAGCATCTCTCAGAGACCGGATGTATAAATTAATTTTCCATTGAAATATATTTACAATTCAAACAGGACCTGCATGGACACATGCCAACTCTACCTGAATAAACCTTATCCATAACATTATTTGTATAGCAAAGCAACTGTTTGAGATTCTTATTGCTCTTTAAGTTAAATGAAGGTTCATTATCAACAATATCCTTGATGGTCGGATCAAGTACCAATATCATCCAATTATTCTTAATAATATTGCAAATATGCTTAACATCATTGGTATAAGTGAGAGTAAGTCTATTTCTCTGAGTATGAGGCATACACAGCTCAGTGGTTTCAGTTTCTTGAGTGTTATTTGATGATGCCAGAATATTTCTCTTATGTCTAAAATATGGGCTTGCTTTAGTTTCCCGTACCACATTTATATTGACCATCTCTTTCTCTATTTCCTGTCGTGTGTAACTTCTGTCTTGAAACTCCAGGCTCAAATTGCCCATTGTCTTAAAGAAGTCTTGGTCAGTAGTGCAGAGTCTGGAGGATCTATAAATCTGATTCTTTATAACAATGGAAAAAACAAACTGTGGATGCATGCTTCATCTATACGAAAGGTTGTTTTTCCTACAGTCTTTCCTGTAAAGCCTAGTACACATATTCCTTTCCTCATCCATAAAAAGTTTCACATCTAAATAGTTAATGTCCAAGGTAGAATAATGCATGGCAAACCTTAAAAAGTCTGTAGTCATTTCTAAGTATGATACAAAGTCCTTTAGCCTGGTAGGAGTGTCTCCCCATATCAAATATATGTCATCCACAAAATGTTTATACAAACTGTGGATGTATGCTTCATCTATGCGAAAGGTTGTTTTTCCTACAGTCTTTCCTTTAAAGCCTAGTACACATATTCCTTTCCTCATCCATAAAAAGTTTCACATCTAAATAGTTAATGTCCAAGGTAGAATAATGCATGGCAAACCTTAAAAAGTCTGTAGTCATTTCTAAGTATGATACAAAGTCCTTTAGCCTGGTAGGAGTGTCTCCCCATATCAAATATATGTCATCCACAAAATGTTTATAGAACTTAACAGCTGACCTAAATGGATTGCTGTCATTCAATACCATGGATGTCTCCAAATCAGCTAATACCAGATTGGCATAGCTGTTAACACATGGTGTACCCATAGCTACACCCCATCTCTGCCAATAAATGCCCTTGTCAAAAATAAACACATTATTATGTAGAATAAGATCTAGTAAAATGCATATAAGTTCTATTTTGATGGAATCAAAATCACTGTTACATTCTAAAAAATGTTTAATTGAAGTGGCACCGTAGTCATTTGATATAACAGTGAAAAGACTGCGGATGACAAAAGTGACCATTAGATGAATTTCTTTAGTATCCATCGAATTCACAAAGTTGGAGAGCATATCCAAATAATGCCAAGTGTCCTTCATGATGGTTGGAGCCTGTTCAACAATTTTATTCAATTGGTATTCAACATATATCGACAAGGGTTCTGTTGCCCATCCATTCCCTGATACAATGGGATGGATTGGAGGATTGTTACAATCCTTATGTATCTTGGGGAGACCACTGATAATTGGTATGGTGGGATGTTCTATACTAAAAAAATCAAAAAAGTCTTTCGTAATGCTATTTAGTCACAGAACCTCAGACAGCTTTGTATGAATACTGTAAACCATTTTCCTGACCTGTAATCTGTTAATAGTAGTTTGTGTTGCCTCATCTTTTAGTATCTGTAACATTATATCATTATAGTATTATTTGATTAATAAAACAATCCCACCACCTTTTTCTGCTGGTCTAATTACTATATTTTTGTCATCCTTTAGTGTCTGTAAATTCAATTTCTCTTCTTTACTTAAGTTACAAAATTGAAGTTTAGCCTTATGTACATGTAGGGATATTTCTCATTCACAAATATGGATGAATGTCTCTAAAACCGCAGTGTTCTATGGAATATGCGTACTTGGTTTCTGTAAGATGTTAGGAATCAAGGAGTTTTCTGTGCCATATATAGATTTTGACATCACATTACATCCA